>NC_054746.1:0-312814 GCF_018143015.1 Lytechinus variegatus
ACAAAATGCCTAAATGAAATGCATACATGTAAACACGTATATAATTATTGTTTAATTTTTCCCAACATGCATGGGTTTATAAGAGTCATCAAATATAGTATTCATACATGATGGAACTAAATACAACACTACAGTCAATTATTTCAATTAATAATATGTTAAAATGACTCAGATGTAAAGTGTAGTAGGTTTCACGGTACACCATGTATCTTTCTTGGGCAAATGTTGGTCCTGAAAAGGACCACCCAATCTCAACGTTTCGACCAGTGTGTTCTTGTCGTCCTCAGGAGAATGAGCAAAGTTTTTAAAATCAGATATACATGTACTCTGTTGAAGTGCCGTCTGCACGGTATCTCGCAGGGTACATGTGTCTGACTGGCTAGATAGGTCACATGACATCCACAAATTGGGCGCGCAAAACCAGCTACGACCGGAAATGCCGTCAATTATCATTCCCGCTAGGATTAGCATGAATGACAAAGCCACCACTTACGCCTGTGCGCTGCAGTGCTCACACGTGTGTGTGGAAACTCCCGGTAGGCTAATTAGGCAAATTAGCCCCTTTGTTTAGAACGGCAAGCCAGATATTGTTAATTTGGAGGCCACTGTCTTAAGGAAGAGTGTTATGTTCCTCAATCTCCAACGCTCTCTGACTCTCCGCTGATGCCAGTAGGGGACATGGGTGACTAGTCTACTTTCATCAATGTGGAGCATTGTGGCCCAGTGGATTAGTCTTCGGACTTTGAAACAGAGGGTCGTGGGTTCGAATAACAGCCATGGCGTAATTTCCTTCAGCAAGAAATTCGTCCACGTTGTGCTGCACTCGACCCAGGTGAGGTAAGTGGGTACCTGGCAGGAATTTATTCCTTGAAATGCCACCACGCTGTAAAAGGCTGCGGGGCTAAAGCCAGGGTAATAATATCCAATGAAGCGCATAGGGACGCATTTGGCAGTGATATGCGCTATATAAGCATGTTGGTGTTATTATTATTATCCCAAAGGATCCGGTGATTATGCGTATGAGCATGATCGATGATTGCAGACTTGTCCCTCTCGTCTCTCCTACCATGGGCCTTGTGTTCCTTAATCCGAGTGTTAAAGGAACAACCCATCTCCGATGTAAACTTTACCGCATTCACAAGGAATTCGGTAAACTCCATGGAGGTCCTTGGAGTTGCGCTTGTCCTTATGGCTGGTGAGGGCAGATTGAAGCTTATTTGAGGAACTATGACGAACCTCAATGTCGGCTTCTCTCAAAATCCTCTGAATCTTGTGAGAGGCTGCTCCCAGATATGGAAGAATTACTCTCGCCTTGGGTTGTCTAACATTAGGGTTCCGCGAAGGGGGAAGCTCAGTGCAGATCTTATGTGAGGGGTAGTTGTTAAATTTCAAAACACATTTGATATGCACAAATTCACCTCTCAGGTGGATCTGGTCGGTGCCAGGTGAAAATGGCAGAGGTAATAATGGCAGAGGTAATAAAGGCAAAGGTAAAAATGGCAAAGGTAATAATGGAAGAGGTAATAATGGCAGAGGTAAAAATGGCAAAGGTAAAAATGGCAGAGGTAAAAATGGCAGAGGTAAAAATGGCAGAGGTAAAATTGGCAGAGGTAAAAATGGCAGAGGTAAAGATGATTAAAATAGGCTACATTATGATTATCATCCATGACCGGACTCTTATCGACGAAGTGGGCTATAAAAACTGATTAAACATTATGTTGTTTTTCGTCATTTAAGATCCATACTCTGTCATTTATATGACTAAACTCAAGCATTTTCTTGCCAAAATGATTTCAATTAGTGACTGCATGATGAAAGGATCTTAAGCTCGTAAGCAGAACAACGCTTTACATACAAACCCAACGATTTTTAAAATGTAAACAACAATGTGTGCAGCCACTAACCCTCTGAAACGAACAAGTTCGGGTCTACGTCGAACTACTTTCATAATTTAAACTGGATAAAAAAATAACTGAAAATTCTGTAATAAAAGTATTTTTGTTAATTTCCATATCATGATGGATCATGATGAATAGATCCACCAGTGATGTCACTGGTGGATCCATGGGGCACAGCTGGCCCGTGCCCCCCCCCCTCTTGAGAGGGACAATTAAAATCCTAGCAAATATGCTAACTCAAGTGTGCCCCCTTTTTAAAGCGAGACCCTTTTCTGCTTGCTATTTATTTTGTTTACGAGTTAGTAGGCGGAAAACTTTTTTGCATGTCATTTTTTAGGAAAATGTGCCCTCCCCCTTGGAAAATCCTGGATCTGCCTCTGATTAATGTGATACGTTAAATGTAAATGATGCAATTATTGTTCAGTCTTTATAGAGCAATACCTCAATGCAGCTAGTCCAAGTGGATGCCAGGTTCCCAAAGGGTTTGACGTCATATATGGGAAGCTGCCCCATGACATTTTATGCACTAAAAATGATTCATAATTGCTTTAAAAAATATTTCAGGAGCGTCAGTGAAATGCTTTGTCTCTTGATAAATACTGAAGATAAAAAATTGATGTTTCTAGAAAATTACATTTCATTAATATTTTCTATAAACCAAATATGGGAAAGCTGCTCGCAAATGACGTCACCATTGAAATATAAAAGTATAGCTTTTTAAATCTTTGATTTCCTAAAACCCCTCACCATAATCATTTTATTTTTTATCTGCTATTCTGCAATGACTTTTAACCGAGGTTGAACTATCCTGTAATGAATTAAGTACAATTGCGATCAAGAGTGTGCTTCAAATTTGAATACTAATACAGCGATTTGACATGAGAAGGCCGTCCATGAGAGTCCAGAAAAAATAAGATATTCTAGCCAAAAGATTATCAATTTGGTGCAGACGATCTATCTATGATTTAAGAATGTCACCCTTTCCATTATTTTCATTTTCTTAGAACCTTTCATAGTTAATCTATGTAGGGCTTACATGCGGGGGCTTTTTAAATTTTTTTTCATGGGGGTTAAAGACTCTTTTTACCTATACTATTATGACCTCTGCAATTTTTACCTGTGCCATTTTTACCACTGCCATTATTACCTCTGCCATTTTTACCTCTGCCATTTTTACCTTTGCCATTTTTACCTCTGCCATTTTTACACCGAGCCATCTGGTCACTAACCTCATGTGCTCGTTTGACTAAGGTCTTGTTGATGGATCTCAACACTGATTGGTGGTGGAATGAACGATAGTTCAAATACCGATCAGTGTGAGTAGGTTTGCGATAAACCTGATGGGATAGGGATCCCGGTGCCGTCCTCGTAATCTTTGTATCAAGAAAGGGGAAAGACCCTGTGGAGCCGTGATATGTGCAAAAGCGGAATATGTGCAAACAACGGTATATGTGCAAAATTTCGCCGGGATTTGTGCAAACAACAGAATTTGTGCAAACGCCACGCCGGGAAATGTGCAAATCTGTCAAAATTTATCAACGGCATCTGTGCAAACGTGACGACGGGATATGTGCAAATGAACAATTTTCACGGGAAAAGTGCAAACCTCCGGGATATGTGCAAATCACTGCATTTATCCATATAAAGGCTATTTCTCATGAAATGTTTAATAAAATTACTGTTAAAAATGAGAAACATGTCTGCATAAGGGAGAAGCTACAGTGACATCGGCAATGAAACGCTTTTCAGAGAGGCAGGGGGGGGGACCAACCTTAAATTGAAGACCCACTATCGTTTGGAATAACATGGATGTAGAGTGTAGTCTTTTAATCTTCCAGACCGGGTCATTTAATAATTTGAAGATCCTTCTGAACTAAGATCCTGTACTAAAGCATACATAAGGAGCATAGCCATTCAAGAATTAAAAAAAAAAACTGCAACACCTCACCGTCTACCAAATTAAGACCTTGTAGAAATGAATATAGAATGTAGTCTTACCCTAGACCTTGTTGTATCAATAAAAAAAACAAATTTAATACCTCACCGTCTAATACCTATGGAATAATTTGTTGTTGTTGTTTTAGCTTATACGGCGGGGGGTCATTCAGTAGTGAATATTTGCGCCAAAAAAACCCCACATCACCGAGCCGGATTCGAACCAGCGACATAAGGTTAACAGTTGTCAATCATCTACAGTCCTCCGCTCTACCAACTGAGCTATCAGTGGTTACTGGGTATGTGTAGTCTTTACTCCAGAACCGGGTGATTAAACAAATTCAAAACTATTTAAGCCCCGCCATCTTCCACTACTAAGACTCTGTTATATAACGTATTCTCAATTTTCCAGACCCGTTAATTCAAATAAAGACCCCACAGTCTCATTCCTGTGAAAAAAGATGGATATAAAGCGTTGTCTTTTTCTCCAGACCTTCGATTAAAAAACCTTCAGAATTAAGACCCAAGACTAAGACTCCATTATAAAGCGTGTGTGTGTGTGTGTGTTTGAGTTTTGTCAGACGTGTATCAATCAGGTATGATTATTTACGTCTGGGACCGACCTTTAACGTCACCATCCGAAAGAATTGATCAGGGCTCGAACCTCGAACCTCTGCATCAATTTGTAACTTCCCCACAGCTTGGATTACAGGCGCACGCCACAACGCCCAGTTGTGGGCGTTGTGGGTACATATCGTAGTCTTTACTCCAGACCCATACGATATGTAGCAAGGGTACATATCGTAGTCTTTACTCCAGACCCATTTTTAAAAAATTATGTTATAATCTTCAAAAATAAGACCCTGTAAGAAAGCATGGATATAAGAGCACAGTCTTTACCCCAGACGCTGTCATTAAAAGAAAATTAGGAGATCTTCAATTTGACGACCCCACCGTCTCATCTCTGTGAGGGAAAAATGGATATAGAGTGTAGTCTTTACTCCAAACCTGGGGATTAAAAAAATACTTCATCATCATGCCCATCATTTTCCAAACTAATAGTCGCTAACAAAGCACGGGTACCTATAGCATACCCTTTGCTCCATACCCATTTAAAAAAAAAATAATAAAACTTGGCCATAAGGTTAATCAAGTATTCCTGAACATCCTATTAGAGTTTCATGTCACATGACCAAGGTCACAGGTCATTTAGGGTCAATGAACTTAGACCATGTTGGAGGGATCAACATCGAAATCTTAACCTGAGGTTAAGTTTTTGAAATGTCATCATAACTTAGAAAATATATGGACCTAGTTCATGAAACTTGGACATAAGCTTAATCAAGTATCACTGAACATCCTGCACGAGTTTCACGTCACATGACGAAGGTCAAAGGTCATTTAGGGTCAATGAACTTTGGCTGTGTTGAATTCCCATCATAACTTTGAAAGTTTATGGATCTGATTCATGAAACTTGGACATAATAGTAATCAAGCATCACTGAACATTTTGTGCAAGTTTCAGGTCTCATGATTAAGGTCAAAGGTCATTGAGGGTCAATGAACTTTGGCCGAATCGGGGGTATCTGTTGAATTACCATGATAACTTTGAAAGTTTATGGATCTGATTCATGAAACTTGGACATTAGAGTCATCAAGTATCTCTGAACATCCTGTTTGCGTTTCAGGTCACATGACCAAGGTCAAAGGTCAATGAACTTTGGCCGAATTGGGTGTATCTGTTGAATTACCATCATAACTTTGAAAGTTTATGGATCTGATTCATGAAACTTGTACATAAGAGTAATCAAGTATCACTGAACATCCTGTGCGAGTTTCAGGTCACATGATCAAGGTCAAAGGTCATGTAAGGTCAATGAACTTTGGCCATGTTGGGGTTTTTTGTTGAATAACCATCATATCTCTGTAAGTTTATTGGTCTAGTTCATAAAAAGTGGACATAAGAGTAACCATGTATCACTGAACATCTTGTGCGAGTTAGAGTAGTATTCAAAGTCAGCACTGGTGCTATATTGAACCGCGTGATGCAGGTGAGATGGCCAGAGGCATTCCACTTGTTTTTCAAATGACTGGGTCTGGAGAAAATAATAACTCTATATCCATATGCTTGATTACATGACAATGGTTTAGAAGATGGTGAGGTCTAAGTTTTAAAGTTTATTTCTCTTTTTAACCACCGGGTTTTGAATAAAGACTACGCTTAGCTAGTCCAGGTATAGCGTTAATCCTGTTGTTTGGAAGAATATATGGCCAAGACTGAGTATTAAAAAGTAGACTAATAACCTTCATCTTGTAAGATAAGGTCGCATTGGGTCTGGAAAAGGAGACTACCAGCATGGGTCGGCAGAGCATAAGGGGAAGGGGAGGACACAGCGAAAAAGGGCACTTCCTCTTTTGAAAAGGGCACTTGAAACAAAAAACGTAGTTAAAAACAAAAAAGCATATGTACCCTAGTAGGGTAATGAGCAAAATGATTGAGGGGGGCAAACATGGCGTATGGGGCAAAATTTCTTTAAAGCTGCGAGCGAGCGACGAGCAAAATTTTGAAACTTTTAATGAAAAAAAAAAAAATTTGTGATAGATTTTGACATACAGTGCGTCCCCAAAAAAACTATACACTTTTGAAATGGCTGCCAATTAAAAACTGTAGCACATTGGAGGAAAAGACTTATAGTTATGGAAAGCCAATAAAGTCAACTTTCAAATGACACCAAAAAGTTGAAAAACTATTCAGGCTTGAGCGAGCACTGCCCACTGAAACAAAGGGTATGAAAAATAGGGTGGGCCGGAATTAGCCTTCCAATTTCTTTCAGGGTTTTTTTTTTGGTACTTGCAAATTTGTTTTTTGTGGTAAATTATAGATCAGATGTGATCAGTTTGTTGTTTGTGAATATTTAACTCGTTATTAAATTGAAATTTAATGCATGGGTGATCATGAATTGCAATTTTTAGTGCAGCATCTTGTCTTTATTATGTGGATCTCAACAATGCGTTCACGACAGTCAGGAGAAGAGGGGGTAATATGACTTAGGTAGGTAAAGTACGTTGATTGGAAAAAGGTCAACAGAACATTTAGCAACCCCTCCTCCATCTCTACCCCTTCCCCCCCCCCCACTTCTCTCCTCCTGAGAGACTAAGCTTGGCTAGGCTGGACAGGAATTAGCTTTACAGTTTTTTTTTTTAGATGTTAGTCCTTTGGAACTTACAAAGCTAAGGGTGTTATGCTATTTATGAGTGAGATAAGTAATGGTTTCTTCAGGCAATTTTCATGAGTTACTAAATTGAATTTTAATGCATGAGTGAACAGAAATTGTAATTTTAGTGTAGCATATTCATCTTGTGGACCTCAGAAGTGTGTTTGTGAGATTCAGAGTAATGTGATGGTACCTGTTACAAGCAAGAGGGTGAGATATGCTAAGACTTGGTTAAAAGGCCATTCCTCTTCTTTTTGTCCTTTTACAAATTAAAAGTCATATGTACCCTCCCCTCTCAACCTCCACCTCCATTTCCCAGCCCCCCCCCCCTCTCTGTCTCACTTCCTGGATTGTAGCCTATTAAAAACTTAACTACCAAGTGACCGGTGGCTGATGGTCAGTTTTTTGTCTCACCTGCGAAGCAAAGTGAGACTATAGGCGCCGCTTTTCCGACGGCGGCGGCGTCAACATCAAATCTTAACCTGAGGTTAAGTTTTTGAAATGATGTCATAACTTAGAAAGTATATGGACCTAGTTAATAAAACTTGGCCATAAGGTTAATCAAGTATTACTGAACATCCTATTAGAGTTTCATGTCACATGACCAAGGTCAAAGGTCATTTAGGGTCAATGAACTTAGACCATGTTGGAGGAATCAACATCAAAATCTTAACCTGAGGTTAAGTTTTTGAAATGTCATCATAACTTAGAAAATATATGGACCTAGTTCACGAAACTTGGACATAAGCTTAATCAAGTATCACTAAACATCCTGCATGAGTTTCACGTCACATGACCAAGGTCAAAGGTCATTTAGGGTCAATGAACTTTGGCCGAATCGGGGATATCTGTTGAATTCCCATCATAACTTTGAAAGTTTATGGATCTGATTCATGAAACTTGGACATAATAGTAATCATGCATCACTGAAAATTTTGTGCAAGTTTCAGGTCTCATGATTAAGGTCAAAGGTCATTTAGGGTCAATGAACTTTGGCCGAATCGGGGGTTTCTGTTGAATTACCATCATAACTTTGAAAGTTTATTGGTCTAGTTCATTAAACTTGGACATTAGAGTAATCAAGTATCACTGAACATCCTGTGCGCGTTTCAGGTCACATGACCAAGGTCAAAGGTCAATGAACTTTGGCCGAATAGGGTGTATCTGTTGAATTACCATCATAACTTTGAAAGTTTATGGATCTGATTCATGAAACTTGTACATAAGAGTAATCAAGTATCACTCAACATCCTGTTCGAGTTTCAGGTCACATGATCAAGGTCAAAGGTCATGTAAGGTCAATGAACTTTGGCCATGTTGGGTTTTTTTGTTGAATAACCATCATATCTCTGTAAGTTTATTGGTCTAGTTCATAAAAAGTGGACATAAGAGTAACCATGTATCACTGAACATTTTGTGCGAGTTAGAGTAGTGTTCAAAGTCAGCACTGCTGCTATATTGAACCGCGTGATGCAGGTGAGACGGCCAGAGGCATTCCACTTGTTTATTGAATGGTTACCAAGAAATTTAATGATTATGATGATTAATGACGTAATTTATTGAAAAAAAATGAATGTTTGATTGATCACATTGCCCATTGAATGAGTTGATTTACTGATAAATTGTTGATTAAATGATTGATAGGAAAAAGTTGATGCCCCAATTTAGAATTAATCATTAAATCAACATTGTGCTCTGGGGCGGTATTCTGAGGTCATTTTATCTTTAAAATATTTTATTTTATCTCTTAAAATTAAATTGGTATTCTGAGTGACATTTTATCTCTGAGATAAAATTTTCAACTTTATCTTGCGTATAAATTTTATCTTGCGTAACAATAGATGATACGCAACAGAACAGTGCTTGCGTAGGCATACCCATCGCGTATCTTGGTATTGCAACGCGGATGATGTGCTTGCGCTCATGTTACTTTGAGGAAAAAAATAAAATAAACTTAAAAGAGGGTAGGGGCTATTTTATCTCCGCGACGTTGATTTCACCAATGTTTCTAGGTGAATTAACCCCCAAATTTTGACATGAAAATGAAGAAAAAATATATATTTATTGAGAATAACACCTTAACGTTATTCTTATACAATCAGAAAGTATTCCATAGGATATATCTTGACTAATGTTGTCTTTGAAATGATGCTCGAAAAGATGCGATGGAGACTTCGAAAAAAGATGAGAGTATTGTCCTTTTTGTTAAAAAGAAATCTCTGTAAAGACGCGCAAGCGTATGGTGCAAGCGTATTTCAAGTCAATAAATTGACGCAATCTGTCCCCTCTGACACACCTCCTGGCGGAATGGATTTCAATTGGTTGAGTGACACGAGAGAGCTATAAAAGCGCGTTTCTAATTGGATATCGATTAAAAAGTAGGTGTGTCTTACAGAGATAAAATGAAGATAAAATTGTTCTCAGAATACCAATTCAGAGAGATTTTAAGGGTATTTTATCTCACTGATTTTAACGGAGATAAAATATTTTATTTTATCTGAGATAAAATGGATCTCAGAATACCACCCCTGGACTACACGCGTACATAACAATCGCCATCAGTCAACAGGATGGGAAGCCGGGAAAGAGGGAGGGGGCGGGGGCTGAATGTTCTTTTGACCCTTATTCCATCAACCTCCTTCTTCTCCCACTTAAGTCCTATCTCACCCCCTATTCTCCCGACTCCCATGAACACATTGCTGAGATCCACATGATAAAGGTGAAATGCTGCCCAAAAAGAGATCCAAATGATAAAGTTGAAATGCTGCCCCCAAAGTGTAATTTATGTTCACTCATGCATTAAAGTTCAATTTAATAATTTAAAAAAATTGCTTAAGCAACCAAAACTGGTCACGGTTGATCATTAATTTATCACAACGCCCTTAACTTTGCAAGTCGGAAAGGATTTGGCTCTCAAAAACTGACATAAATTGGAAGGCTAATTCCAGCCCACCCTAGTTTTCATACCCTTTGTTTCAATGGGCAGTGCTCGCTCAAGCATGAATAGTTTTCCAACTTTTTGGTGTCATTTGAAAGTTGACTTTATTGGCTATCCATATATGTAAGTCTTTTTCCCCCAAATGCTACATTTTTTATTTGGCAGCCATTTCAAAAGTGTATAGTTTTTTTGGGGACGCACTGTAGAGAACACTATCATATTTCACCACTTTTCTTTCTCTTTCTTCTTTTCTTTTTCTTGGTCTTGAAAACTTTTGGGGTCCATGAATTAAACATTTCTTAAGGGGGCAAGTGCCCCCCTCCCTCGGCTCAGATGCCCCTGCATAAAAAAAGGACGCTAATCGCAAATACATATACCTTATATTGCGAATTGGACATTTGAACAAACCAGAAGAGTAGGGGCATTTATCAGAATATTCATATGGGGCACTTGATCAAAGGTGAAATGAACACACTACAGAAGAAGAATTTCACTCCGAAAAGGGGAAAATTAACCCTATCTAGGCCGGGGTATTTTTGGAGTTCATATGGCGGGGGAGGGGGGCTCCCAGGTCCGCCCCCCCCCCCCCCCCGAGATCTCGGCCGTCGACCGCGCGATCGCACCAAAAATTGGCACACATGTTGTCTGGGATATAATCTACAAAATTGTATAGTAATTTATTTCATGCAAATCGTTATTACGTAATTATGCTAATTTATGCGTAATTAGTATGCGAAATCATACTTTTTCCTCTAACTCCATAAATAAAGCTTCAAATATTCTATTTTTTGCATAGAAACCTTTTGTGATGTTCTTATCAAGTGTACATCAAAAAATCGTGATATCAGATCAATTTCTTATGTATTATATTGTTTCTTGCAATTTCTTATGTATTTCTTTGTTTTTGGACCTTTTGTATTTTCATTGTTTTTTTTTAATGAAATTCGTTGGGGACTCTTCTAAGATCATAAACAGCATAAAATACATACATTTAGGCCATCAAAACTAAAAGTAATTATACATTTATGATTTTTGGTTGAAAACACAATTTACATTGACTTTGTACACGAAATCACGTTTTTGAGCAATTTTTGGTCTGACATGCACTTACATAACATTGCGTAACTTCGGAACCGCGTACCCGGGTGACGTAAAAAAATTGGTCTCAAAAGTTGCGCAATATATAGTACTTGAAAGTAAAAAGTCTGCGAGCAGCGCGGTAAAAACAAATTGCGCGACGAAAATATCGCACGACTCGTTGAGGGGGGAGGGGGACCTCCGAGCTCCCCCCTCCGCCCGGCCTAGATAGGGTTAAAGGGGCGAAAGGAACATTTTAAAAGGATTTTTATCATTTAAATATGCACTTTTAGAAGGGATAAGAACGCGAAATAAGGAAAACGGGCAATGATAGGGCATGAAAAGAGCGGTTTTAAGGAATGGAAACTTATCTGATACGAGAATGGGCACTTATATTTATGAAAGGTAAAGGGGCAAACTTTAATGCATAAAACGGGTCCTTCTAAGATGAAAGAGGCAAAGTTCTTGGGTTAAAAGGGAAAACTGCTTAGTGCTTCAAAAAGTGGGGGCACTGTGAAGCCCCAGCCCCCCCCCCCCCCCCCCCCGGATCGCAGCCCCTGCATTCATATCATATGGAACATTCGTTGTTAAATCGAGGAGGTGTATGAATTACAACCTAAAAAAATTGCATTTAGAGAGTAAAGTGCATCGCATTTGTAATGGGTATATAGTTCAAAATTAATGCCTCTTGTTGGTAAAGTGCGCTAGTATGACATGACTGTGTGCGAAATATTTTTATATACGTTAGTGGGTAGTGTTTTTACACATGTGGCTGATATTACACAAGCTGGCGTCGGTACATCACTTTGGGTGTGTTAAAAGAGATAGGAAACAATGTCTTGTTTGAATGTTCATAGATTCATAAAAATTAATATCAAATGCCATAGTAATCAAGACATTGATTTTGGGTTTATGATTAAATTTTAAAGAAATTCGACAACTTCTGATGAAATCTAGAAATGAAATCAACAGATCAAGTTCAATGTGTGTATCAGTGGAAATCATGCTTGCCTCTCCCACCCCCTTTAATTAATTGCCCCTGCAGTGTTCGAAACAGTACTGAATGTCCCTTTAAGGTGACATGACATATACTCCCGCGACAATTAATATCTTATAAGGCATAGGATTAGTGTTAGGATTGTGATAGAGTTTTTGGTTCAGAATATTGTCATGATAAAGATTAGGGTGTATTTAGCTTTGGAGGTTAGCTTTTGTTTCGCTTAATGTATAGATTTTCCATCGGAGAAATTGTCGCCGGAGCAAATATCCACTAAGTCTGGTGCACCCCCCCCCCCCACTGCCTCTCTGAAAAGCGTTTCATTGCCGATGACACTAGCTGTAGCTTCTCCCTTATGCAGGCATGTTTCTCATTTTAACAGTTATGAAACATTTCATGAGAAATAGCCTTAATATGGATTTGCACATATCCCGGAGGTTTGCACTTTTCCCGTGAATATTGTTCATTTGCACATATCCCGTCGTCACGTTTGCACAGATGCCGTTGATAAATTTAGACAGATTTGCACATTTCCCGGCATGGCATTTGCACAAATTCCGTTGTTTGCACAAATTCCGGCGAATTTTTGCACATATCCCGGCGTTTGCACATATCACGGCTCCACAGACCCCTTATTCTCCATTTCCATGGTGAACTTGATAAACTTGTGTTGAGAGTTGAGGTGCTGTAAGAAATTGTTAGTTTCCTCAGCTCCGTGTTGCCAAACCACAAAAGTGTCGTCCACATATCTATACACCACATATCCACATAGTTTTGCTAGGATGCAAGTTGTGTCTAGGCTGGCGGTTGTGTGAATCTTTGGGTCCTTCTTATTAAGGATACCAAATCTTTTTGATGCAAGGGCTCTGCTGAATTGAGAAGTCTCTTTATATTCAATTCACTTTTATTCATTTCAAGTAAGAGCATTTCCCTTTCTTGTGAGTATTCAGGACATTTTGTGAGATAGTGGAGAGTTGTTTCCGGTACAGTGCTCACAGAATGATCATACATGTAGACCTGTTTCATGGTTGTTGACAAGCCGTCTATTCTCATTAAGATCAATATTATTCATTCGGAGACAATGTAAAACAGATGTGCTATATCTCTGGTTTAGAACACATTTAAATGTTTTCGAAACTAATATTTGAATGTCCTTCAAAGGGGATACTGTAATCATCCCATCTTCTTTGCCATTTGATTCATGCTTACTAATTTTGTTATTTACATCAATTTGGCTGTGCCGTAATGAATTCCTATTATTGCTGTTTATGGTATGGTACTTCCTAATCACCTCAGAAACTATAGTTCATCCTTAATTTTCCTTCTTCCATGTCGCTTTATTGTTCAATAAGGCTAGAATTTTCAACATCAATACATGTATCTTCAAATTTCTTTCAAAATCCAAATCTAGTTAATTTTGGGTTTTCTTCCATTTCATGATCGAACTAATCAGTGACAGTGTGGAGAAATCGCATATTCACTACATAGCATTCGCAATCGGTTTTGCACGTAAGTGGAGTTTGATGTGGGAGAGCCAATCACGTCTCTGGTACCATCATATTTATCATGAAATTCAAGTCAATTCAGAGACCGATGCGAGGCATATTTCGGAGAGGCATTTGAGTGCTTTTTAATTGGCGATTTCCACCTTATGTATTATTTTCGTTATTTTCAAATGACCTACATGTAATGATAATCCCCACATCATTACCTTTCCGTTGATAATAAGGCCGTATGTTCAAAATCAATGTATTTCTCTTTTAACAACCCCTTTAAAAATATTGATATTTGTGATATGTAGATCCAGTCCAACACTGCCCATATTTAAAAATTTATCGAAAATATTTATTTGAAAGATTACAAAATAATTTATCTTAAATTGAATCTTGATAAACCATGTAATGTGTGTGTGGATTTTTGTATGTATTTTTCTTATTTATTGTCTAGATTATCATTGTATATATTTTTCATCTCATTCTTGCTGTAATATTCTATGTAAGGGGCCCCCTCTCACAATCTCTGCTTCTATGGGGTCCCAAACCTATCATGTATTTTCATTTTTTGTCGAACTGTGTGTAATATGTCTCTTGTTTTGATTGGTTTAAATAAATAAACTTGTATTCATGATTGAATATTAGGCAGGTGATTTGAAAACCTATTTTCTTGCCAAAGAGATCAATTAGGTTTTAGAGAAAAGAAATGGAATTGATTTTGGCATTTGGTCACTTCATAAATTCTTTTTAGCAGTGATAACCATCAAAGAAAAGCAAATGTTTGCAGATCTATATGAAATAAGCAAAAAAAAACACGCAATTTTGTGGGCAGGTGGTTTGATGACGGAGGCTTGCATGCACGTGAGGTACAGCTTTGAAAAGGAAGGAGAAAAGTATCATCTGAAAATGGGGGTAGATTATTGATTATTGAGATATTTTGTTAAATTAAAAGCATTTTTTTCACATTCAGTCACGAAGTATTATCCTTTAAAGCATAGAAAGATTGGAAAAAAGATTTTAGAAAAAATGCAGATAAAAAAAAGAAAAGAATTTTTCACATTGAACATTTTGGCGAAAGACATACTAACTTATTTTCCCTTCTGTTTTGGGTCATTTGCTTAACCCCGGGCTACATGTTTATCTTATTCCCTTTTTACTTTGGCCTGCTTGATCATTGGGGGTGACAAAGAGCATTCCTGTATTCCACTGATAAGACAAAACAAAACATTTATGAATTTTAAAAAATCCTCTTTTGGTTTCTGGTACAAGGGATATAGTACATGAATATGAAAAAAACATTTATGCCTATATATGTGATTAGTAACATTAATGCATACAAATGGTAATTACATGTATTTTGCTCTCAACGTCTGAAAAAAAAGAGAATGATTATGATATTGCAGGCATGGAGGGAAAATCATTATTGTCCACTTGGTAAATTAAAACTCCCCATCTTACATCAATAACCTTGGATAAAGTACAAGATTTTGTAGCTATAGGCATTTTTAATATTGAAAAATGTGCGAGATGTGCTTTGAATTATTGCAAGCTGTGAAAATACCCTGGCACTGATTCCCTAAACTACTTTGTATAGTATACAGACAGAGACAGCTTTGTATCAGTAAAAGGGTTCACAAACCTAGTTACAAGATGTGACCTTGCTTAATCACCCCCTCTCCCCTTCATTGGATTTGTAATACTATGAGAAGTGATATATGACTTTGATTATTAAAGCCGCATTGCCTAGTTCATGAGCTGTAGGAGTAATTGAAATACCAGCAATAATTCATGACCAATTACCTTGTCCCTACTACTGGTAATCTCTAAGATTAAACTAAGATTAAATCAACAACCGAGTCAGCCCCCAACGAAAGGAGTACACTATAGGTATAAACTTCAATACTCCTTTATAAAAATATTAAAGTAGAAATTAGAAGACGATCACAAAAACTGAGATTTTCACATCAATAGATAGATTTCAACCCCTGTAATAGTATCTAGCTCCTTCAAGGTAACAAAACAATTTTTTTTTTAATTTAACCAACGATATAGGCCCTACATGTACCACCCAAATCTGACAGCTGGAAACAATTTAACTCATGGAGAAAGGGCCCGTTCATGTGACGTCAGGCAGTGGCATTGTGTTTCTGAGTTGTGTCCAAGCACAGTGCAAAGCCACACACTCTTCTAACAGCAGAGGCTATATTTTGCCATGGAAGCTTGGTTATTTCTATGATTTTTGTCTCACCTGCGAAGCAAAGTGAGACTATAGGCGCCGCTTTTGCGGCGGCGGCGTCAACATCAAATCTTAACCTGAGGTTAAGTTTTTGAAATGACGTCATAACTTAGAAAGTTTATGGACCTAGTTAAAGGTTAATCAAGTATTACTGAACATCCTATTAGAGTTTCATGTCACATGACCAAGGTCAAAGGTCATTTAGGGTCAATGAACTTAGACCATGTTGGAGGAATCAACATCGAAATCTTAACCTGAGGTTAAGTTTTTGAAATGTCATCATAACTTAGAAAATATATGGACCTAGTTCATGAAACTTGGACATAAGGTTGATCAAGTATCACTGAACATCCTGCATGAGTTTCATGTCACATGACCAAGGTCAAAGGTCATTTAGGGTCAATGAACTTTGGCCGAATTGGGGATATCTGTTGAATTCCCATCATAACTTTGAAAGTTTATGGATCTGATTCATGAAACTTGGACATAATAGTAATCAAGCATCACTGAACATTTTGTGCAAGTTTCAGGTCTCATGATTAAGGTCAAAGGTCATTTAGGGTCAATGAACTTTGGCTGAATCGGGGGTATTTGTTGAATTACCATCATAACTTTGAAAGTTTATTGGTCTAGTTCATTAAACTTGGACATTAGAGTAAACAAGTATCACTGAACATCCTGTGCGCGTTTCAGGTCACATGACAAAGGTCAAAGGTCAATGAACTTTGGCCGAATTGGGTTATCTGTTGAATTACCATCATAACTTTGAAAGTTTATGGATCTGATTCATGAAACTTGTACATAAGAGTAATCAAGTATCACTGAACATCCTGTTCGAGTTTCAGGTCACATGATCAAGGTCAAAGGTCATGTAAGGTCAATGAACTTTGGCCATGTTGGGTTTTTGTCTCACCTGCGAAGCAAAGTGAGACTATAGGCGCCGCTTTTCCGACGGCGGCGGCGACGGCGGCGGCGGCGGCGTCAACATCAAATCTTAACCTGAGGTTAAGTTTTTGAAATGATGTCATAACTTAGAAAGTATATGGACCTAGTTCATGAAACTTGGCCATAAGGTTAATCAAGTATTACTGAACATCCTATTAGAGTTTCATGTCACATGACCAAGGTCAAAGGTCATTTAGGGTCAATGAACTTAGACCATGTTGGAGGAATCAACATCGAAATCTTAACCTGAGGTTAAGTTTTTGAAATGTCATCATAACTTAGAAAATATATGGACCTAGTTCATGAAACTTGGACATAAGGTTAATCAAGTATCACTGAACATCCTGCATGAGTTTCACGTCACATGACCAAGGTCAAAGGTCATTTAGGGTCAATGAACTTTGGCCGAATTGGGGATATCTGTTGAATTCCCATCATAACTTTGAAAGTTTATGGATCTGATTAATGAAACTTGGACATAATAGTAATCAAGCATCACTGAACATTTTGTGCAAGTTTCAGGTCTCAGGATTAAGGTCAAAGGTCATTTAGAGTCAATGAACTTTGGCCGAATCGGGGGTATCTGTTGAATTACCATCATAACTTTGAAAGTTTATTGGTCTAGTTCATTGAACTTGGACATTAGAGTAATCAAGTATCACTGAACATCCTGTGCTCATTTCAGGTCACATGACCAAGGTCAAAGGTCGATGAACTTTGGCCGAATTGGGTGTATCTGTTGAATTACCATCATAACTTTGAATGTTTATGGATCTGATTCATGAAACTTGTACATAAGAGTAATCAAGTATCACTGAACATCCTGTTCGAGTTTCAGGTCACATGATCAAGGTCAAAGGTCATGTAAGGTCAATGAACTTTGGCCATGTTGGGGTTTTTTGTTGAATAACCATCATATCTCTGTAAGTTTATTGGTCTAGTTCATAAAAAGTGGTCTAGTTCATTAAACTTGGACAGAAGAGTAACCATGTATCACTGAACATCTTGTGCGAGTTAGAGTAGTATTCATAGTCAGCACTGCTGCTATATTGAACCGCGTGATGCAGGTGAGACGGCCAGAGGCATTCCACTTGTTTGTTGAATAACCATCATATCTCTGTAAGTTTATTGGTCTAGTTCATAAAAAGTGGACATAAGAGTAACCATGTATCACTGAACATCTTGTGCGAGTTAGAGTAGTATTCAAAGTCAGCACTGCTGCTATATTGAACCGCGTGATGCAGGTGAGACGGCCAGAGGCATTCCACTTGTTACTTTATTCAGAGAAAGAATAACAAAGCAATATCATGCAGTGGATATATCTTTGTATTTCATCACAAAGATTAACAATTTTCTGAGCTGATGGAATAAAAAAAGGTTTAGATCTAGATAAACAAATATTTACACAAACATGCCTATATATAAATAAATTGAAATAATGCGAATGCAAGAAGTGAACTGAATTTTATAGAATGTTCAGAAAATTTTGTCCTAAAAGTTGAACATTCTGAGCAATGTTTGTGATTATGAACGTATGCAACTAACTAATTACTTCGAGCACGAAGAGCGAGCTGAAACTTTTGACAAATTGCCATGAAGAGGGATTTTAAGTAGTTTGTTTGAATTCATATAGAAGTAGGCTTATACATACTAATGAAAATGCAAGCGCACATCGCCAGCTGATAAGTTTTGACGATCAGACCAGAAAAGGAATATTTTGAGAACTTCATGTAATGCATGAACAGAATAAGTACTTCAAATGAACCCCTATTGCATTTTTGGATGAATAAACCTTTAGATTAACGAACCTCATTTCGTTTTCGGACTAACGAACCTTAGGAACAATGCCACAAATGTTCGGATTAACGAACCCTTTTTCGTTTTCAGAATAACGAATACCGAGGTATAGACAATTTTCGGAATTACAAACCTTCGGAATAACGAATCTTCGGAATAACAAATCTTCAGAATTATAATAAGAATGATAATAATAATAATTTACATTTATATAGTGCTTAATACAACAGTTTCTAAGCGCATTGGAAAGAGAAAAAAGAAGTAGCAAAATACAGTGAGAGAGAACAGGAAATGGAAATTAAGAGGACTGCTTTAAAGGGAAAGTTCACCCTGAAGAAAACTTTGTTGCAAAAATAGCAGAAAAAATAGTAAACAATATTGGTGAAGGTTTGAGGAAAATCTGTTAAAGAGTAAGAAAGTTATTAGAGTTCAAAGTTTTGGATTTGTGACGTCATAAACGAGTAGCTGCCCCATGTGTTATGTAATATAAAATGCATGAATTTCAGATTTTGCATGGTTCCTGATGACTTAATTTTGTTTTCTATTCATGACCGGGGGGGGGGGGGAAATGATTTGTCTATTGATATACAAAAGGTACAGTGAAAACCATTTTCAATTTTCCGAGAAAATGACATTTCATTGATTTTTTACCATTCGCTATGTAGGAATGCTGCTCGCATATGACGTCACAAATCAAATAATTAAAATTCTAATAACTTTGTAATTATTTGATGATTTTTTTCTCAAACCTTCGACAATATTTTTTCTGCTATTTTTGTCTCACCTGCAAAGCAGAGTGAGACTATAGGCGCCGCTTTTCCGACGGCGGCGGCGGCATCAACATCAAATCTTAACCTGAGGTTAAGTTTTTGAAGTGACATTATAACTTAAAAATATATGGACCTAGTTCATGAAACTTGGCCATAAGGTTAATCAAGTATTACTGAACATCCTATTAGAGTTTCATGTCACATGACCAAGGTCAAAGGTCATTTAGGGTCAATGAACTTAGACCATGTTGGAGGAATTAACATCAAAATCTTAACCTGAGGTTAAGTTTTTGAAATGACGTCATAACTTAGAAAGTATATGGACCTAGTTCATGAAACTTGGACATAAGGTTGATCAAGTATTATTGAACATCCTGCATGAGTTTTATGTCACATGACCAAGGTCAAAGGTCATTTAGGGTCAATGAACTTTGGCCGAATTGGGGGTATCTGTTGAATTCCCATCATAACTTTGAAAGTTTATGGATCTGATTCATGAAACTTGGACATAATAGTAATCAAGCATCACTGAACATTTTGTGCAAGTTTCAGGTCTCATGATTAAGGTCAAAGGTCATTTAGGGTCAATGAACTTTGGCCGAATTGGGGGTATCTGTTGAATTACCATCATAACTTTGAAAGTTTATGGATCTGATTCATGAAACTTGGACATTAGAGTAATCAAGTATCACTGAACATCCTGTGCGCATTTCAGGTCACATGACCAAGGTCAAAGGTCAATTAACTTTGGCCGAATTGGGTGTATCTGTTGAATTACCATCATAACTTTGAAAGTTTATGGATCTGATTCATGAAACTTGGACATAAGAGTAATCAAGTATCACTGAACATCCTGTTCGAGTTTCAGGTCACATGATCAAGGTCAAAGGTCATGTAAGGTCAATGAACTTTGGCCATGTTGGGTTTTTTGTTGAATAACCATCATATCTCTGTAAGTTTATTGGTATAGTTCATAAAAAGTGGACATAAGAGTAACCATGTATCACTGAACATCTTGTGCGAGTTAGAGTAGTATTCAAAGTCAGCACTGCTGCTATATTGAACCGCGTGATGCAGGTGAGACGGCCAGAGGCATTCCACTTGTTACAATAAAGTTTTTGTCAGGGTGAACTTCCCCTTGAATAATGAGGTAAGATTTGAGGAGTGTTTTGAAAGATTCAACAGTGGATGCATTACGGATGGAGATGGGGAGATTGTTCCAGAGTTTAGGGCAAGAGCAGAAAAAGCACTATCTCCATAACGGGTAAAAGTGCGGGGTCCTAGAGATAGTCGAAGGTGAGCAGTAGAAGAAGATCGGAGACGTTGAGTTGCAGAGGATGAGGGACAGAGAGAGATAAGATTTTGAAGGTTGGATGGGGCGAGATGAATTATGAAGTGTAACCGTATAAAATCTGGATAAAGGGGTAATCAAGTATCACTGACAAGTTTTAGGTCACATGATCAGGTCAAATGTCCATGAATGTAGTATTTTATTATTATATGAATGGTGTTTTTTGTGAATAATTATTTTACAGTAGTTTTCAAAGTCAGCACTGCTGCTATACTGAATCACAAGATGCAGGTGAGACTGCCAGAGGCGTTCCACTTGTTTTATACATGTGTAAAAAATTAGTCCTTTGTAATGAAATAATTTGCATCAATGAATATGATATCTAATGCACAAAATCAGTTGTCAATCCTATTTTTTTCAGTTCTTGGTAGAAAAAAATTTGAATAAACCCAATATCATATGATAAAATACAAAAGAACAAGTGGGGATATGCCGTCATCAGTTTGCTCATTAAATATTAATGAAGACATGCCTAGAGCTGTTTCACATGAAAACAAAAAAGTGCCATAACTTTCTTATAACCTTTTCTGATTTTGATTAAATTTTCAGTGTTTTGTTTGTCTGATTTTTCTTTATCTGTTTAAGTCATATTATTTTCAGCCTAGATCATCCATTTAAATGAATTATTCAATCAATAGAGTCAGAATATATGTAGTTCTACTTTGAATAATCAGAAACTACTTAGGGCCTTGAGATATTTGAGATCCAATCTCAGTGCATTTGAAGTAAATGTTAACTGAAATTAGATTGTTGTGCGATTACTGGAATCATATTGAAACCTTCCTGCTATTAGAAATATATGTCCATTCAATGATTGTCTATTCAAAATCTCTGAATGTTACATAAGTAATGCAGGGATTTAAATGAGAACAATAGACGCATGCCATGAAATATCCTGCACAAGAGGGGTATTTAAGATTTACAGTTTAAGCCCCATGCCCAATTACTATTGTGTGGAAATCTCTTTGGATTTAACCAAGAAGCAAGGGTAATTTGTTCACATTGACTAGATCACCAAAATACCTTTGCTCAGGCATCAAACTGTCTGATAATTATTTTCCCTGATTTTAAACCCATCCAATTCAGATTCATGTGCCTGGATAAGTTCTCAAAAGTTATGAGCAGGCCCACTGGGGTCTATTAGCAGACGGGCACAGTGGTTACCGAGTATGGTAATTTGCTTTCATGCCAGCAAAAATAACTGGTATTTTGTGATCATGGTAGTTCTGAGTAAATTCCCTGATCAAGGAATACACTAGGTGGTTTCAAACCACCTCGATCACAAGAATCCCCGTTAAATTATGAGAACTTTTTTAGACTAAAAAATACCCATTAATTATTCCTGCATTCACACCACCCTGAAACGTACCCCTTCGGGATAAGTTCCTGAAGTTACGAGTATGCACAGTATATATGGTCTGATAAGCAGGCAAGGCGCGAGATTCAAAATCACTAGCCCAGCAGCCACCCACAGCTCCCGTGCCCAACAACACGCTGGGCTAAAAGTTCCCGTAAATAGCTTTCACATTGCCAAAATACCTGCGACCTTGGAAAAATCCCCGCGAAAGTTCTCGTAATTTCGCCAAGTACCTATTATTTAGCGGGTACTTTCTTTCGGGGAAATTATGCGTAGTTTGCTTTCACATTACCAAATACCTGGTATTTTCTTATTGGGGTAAATTTCCCGATCAGAGAATACCAGGAACTGACGGACTTCAAGGCAGTCTGAAACCACCTACTGTTTTCTCAGTTTTCATGTCAGTCTGAAAGATATGTACCAAGAAATGTGATACCACCTCTTTCCCTTTACTACGAGTTTTCAAAACCCTTTCTTAATCCATTAGCTTAAGTGGGGCGATTGTTGTTCGAATGTGCGATGTGCTATGCATAATTTATTGAGAATTTGTTTTGGGGTCGGTGTTACAAAATTGTAAAATAAATCAATTTTAGCAAAATACCAAGGTGCGTCTTCACCTGTGATTGAGTGGTCCAATTTACCAAATTCAAAAACGGTCCTCTACATTGAAAGTAGAAACCTCTTTTGACTTGGATTGTGATCCAAATTGCCTGCCAATCGTAACTTATCTTGGGGGGAAAAACCCTGAAAGCTTGTGTTTTTTTATTTTTAAAATATATTCAAATTTCTTATGACTTTGTTAATCTTTGAAGGTTTATCCCCAATTCTTCACCAATATTTTTATTTTTACTGCTATTTTTACAACAAATTTTTTGTCAGGGTGTACTTCCCATTTGAATGATGAGAAGCTTTATATCTGGCCCCCTAGTGATCAGTCTTGCCTTAAAGGGATGCTCTGGGCTGAGAATATTTATATTTGAATAAATATAGTAAAATTCATGAAGCAAAATGCTGAAAGTTTCATCAAAATCAGATAAAAAATAAAGTTATTGAATTTTAAATCATAATTGTTTCATTTATTCATACATTTGTAAAAGATGTGTCTCCATAAAGATGAAATGAGTTGCAACAATAAATAACTATTTCATTTTATAATCAGTTGTCAATTCACTTGTTTTAGTTCTTGGTCCAAAATTTTGAATAAACCTAATTTCATATAATAAAATACTATACAAAAGAACAATTGGGATATGACATTATCAGCCCACCTAATGAATACTCATGAAGACATGCCTCAAACTGTTTCACCAGAATAAAATGCAAATCTTTAAAATTCAATATCTTTATATTTGTCAACTGATTTTGATCAAATTTTCAGCAAATTGTTCTTGAACTTTACTCTATTTACTATATGTTCAACCTGGAGCATCCCTGTAATGCTACATGTATGTGATGGTTTCCCTTTACCATTCCTTTAATTTCTTTGCTCAATGGCATACAAGTTACAATGAAATCTTTATTTGTATGCAGTAATTCAATTGTGACTTGTTCTACAGTAAGAATTGTATTTTGGCCCACTACACAATCTATTTACTTTCCACGTAAATGCACTCTATGAATAAACTCAATTAAATTTTTCCATGTGATATAACAATTTCCCTGGTTGCAATGCCGTTTCAAAGATAGATGACAGCAATTTGAGACAAACCCTTTTCACTGAATTTGAATTGATCTGTCTGCCAGGTTCTAATGTATTGCTGTAATTACCAACTTGTTTGTGTTCTCGTAGCAAAAGTAGTTGATATTTAATTTTTTTCGTCAGAGTTTAATTTTTTTTCTCATGATGCAATTTTTGCAAAGATAGATCTATCTGTCTGGTCCTAATGTATTACTCAAATTTCCTCCACTCGTTTATTCTCTTGCAATAATAAAGGTATCTTTACGTTCCATTTTTCATAAGTTTATTATTTGTGTCTCATGATTAATGTAGTTGTGGGTCATCATGGTCTTTTATGTTAAATGAGCCCCAATGTTCTTGCCCCGGAACCAGTGCACTTATAACAAAATAAATGAAAAATTGAAACTGGTCAAGAATTTTCAAATTTAAAAATGATGCCTAATATCAAATTTCAAAGCATGTTTGTGCGCATCATGATCTGCACATTTTTGACACTCTGCGCACTGACGTCACAATGGATGAACTGGTGATTTAATCAGCTGTAGGTAATGTGAGCTGATTTTTCTCCTTATCTGCACTAACTTTGAAGCTTCGTTATTCCGAGGGTTCGGATATTCCGAAGGTTCGTTAATCCGAAATGAGGTTCGTTGTTCCGAAGGTTCGTTAATCCGAAAGCGAAATAAGGTTAGTTGTTCAGAAGGCTCGTTTATCCGAAAATGAAATGAGGTTCGTTGTTCATTTCGTTTTCGGACTAATGAACCTTTGGAATTACGACTCTCCTTTCCTTAGCGGATTAACGAACCTTTGGAATTACGAACCTCATTTCGTTTTCGGAATTACGATTCTCATTTCCTTTTTGGATTAACGAACCTTCGGAATTACGACACAAATATTTTGATTAACGAACCCTTTTTCGTTTTCGGATTAACAAGGTATAGGCAATTTACGTGTTTCGGAATTACGAACCTTCGGAATAAAGAACCTTTGCAATTACGAAGTGTAACCCTAACTGCAGATCCGATATGTTATTTTATGAAGCTAATAAACTGGAATTATTCCATGGACCATTTTTTTTATTTTTTTACAATTACAAAATAGTTTCTCTGTAGTGCTGCAAAGTATGATGAATATAACTCTGAGTTTGAATAAATTGAAAAGTGGTTTGGAATTTTTCCTATTAGGTACAAAGCTTTTGGCGTGTTTTGGTGAAATGAAACAGGTTTTGAATTAAGTGCAGCATTTTTTTTATTTCTCAAGTTTGTTATTGAGACTTCACATTTTTGAGGTTGAGTATCAATCCCCCAATTTCTAAGAACTGAGAGTGTTGTTAGACTTCAGTGAGCAAACAATTGACAGCAATATAAATAGATTATTCATCTTACTGATACAAATATTAATCATATTGCATGATGAAATTTTCATGGATTTTGACTCTGATTTTTTACTTTGAGTAATAGAGCTTTAAACTTTAATTTGTTGTGATCTTGTGAGGTCTAAAAATGCCAAATTCTTTGGATGCGCAATTCTTAAGAACATCATCCATTTTGGGTTAACTTTGAGGCTCTATAGGAAAAAATCAAGCACATGGACCCATGTTAATTTTGGCATATTGGGAATATTCAGGTGCTAAAGGATCTATGTGTTAAGTATGCTGAAAATGACATGGATTTTCAATGTTTGGGAGCAAGACTACGGAACCATTCGCATTTTTGACGGTATTAACAGACTTTTGCTTGTTTTTGACACATTTTGGGCTGTTTAATGCCAACTAGCAATACATTTGACTCTGATAATTTGAAAACGAGCACATGGACCCCATAGTTTAAATGTCTTGACTTCAGTATATATTCCTTTACAAATCGAGGGAGTATGATGAAAATGAAACAGAATTTGAGTGTTCGGGAGCAGGACTAAGAACATTTGTATTTTAGACATTTTGGACAGTATTAGACTTTTGCCCGTTTTAGGCGCATTTTAGACTGTTTCAAGCCTTTGGACGCTGATAGTTTGATAACGAGCACATGGACCCCATGTTTTTGTCTCGACAGAACAACAATTGTGTTGTACACCCAATAACTTTAGCTTAGAGGTGGGATCACCAAATTCATACCAGATGTCCATCTCCTGAAGGCACAGGTCAAGTTCGAATATGAGTCGAATTTGAATAAGGTCAAAGTTCAAAGGTCAATGAACTTTCCATGACTGGCACTGTGCTATGTTGTACACATAATAACTTTCTATAGCTTCGAGGTGAGATTGCCAAATTCATGACAGAGGTCCATCTCTTGAAGATGCAGGTCAAGTTTAATTGTGAGCTGAATTTCAATAAGGTCAAAGGTCAATGAACTTTCCATGACTGGCACTGTGCTGTGTTGTACACACAATAACTTTCTATCGCTTCGAGGTGAGATTGCAAAATTCATAACAGAGGTCCATCTCTTGAAGGTGCAGGTCAAGTTTAATCGTGAGCCGAATTTCAATAAGGTCAAAGGTCAATGAACTTTCCATGACTGGCACGGTGCTGTGCTGTACACACAATAACTTTCTATAGCTTAGAGGTAGGATTGCCAAATTCTTACAAGAGGTCCATCTTCTGAAGGTGCAGGTCAAGTTAGAATGTGAGTTGAATTTAATTAAGGTCAATGAACTTTCCATGACTGGCACTGTGCTGTGTTGTACACATAACAACTTTTTATATCTTCAAGGTAGGATTGCCAAATTCATACAAGAGGTCCATCTCTTGAAGGTGCAGGTCAGGTTCGAATTTGATTAAGGTCAAAGGTCAATGGACTTTCCATGACTTGCACTGTGCTGTGTTGTACACATAATAAATTTCTGTAGCTTCGAGGTGGGATTGGCAAACTCGTAACAGAGGTCCATCTCTTGAAGGTGCAGGTCAGGTTCGAATTTGATTAAGGTCAAAGGTCAATGAACTTTCACACTACTTTGTTCCTCTAATGACATGAAATTTATTATTTTATGCTTTTCAACACTAACATTTTACTTCAGAACTCAGTAATCTCTATACCCGAACAATATTTTGTATTTTACTTGTTTATTCTTTAAAAACTGTTGTTGTTATTTATTTAATGAGCTATAGTTCTTGGCATCATTTATAATATTCACACAAATTTGCCAATGGTACAATAGAAAAGCTGTCAAAGTTTCTTAAATGTTACCCTTCAGATTTGCTGTATGTGCATGTTCTGGTAATACTGTAGACTGTACAAAACAAATTGAGAAAAGTTATGCCCCTACCATCATCCAACATAATGCTAATTGATTGGCATTTCATTACACCTTAATAATTAATTTAATTTCACAATTTTACTCACATCATTATCTATTACATTCTTTTTCACTAACATTCATTTCCTTACTTGCATGGAAATAATTATAGCTTCATAGTATTAACAGCATTCTTAGTGTTATCTGATTTTCTAGGGATAAAGTAGGCCTATACCATTAATGCATATGTAAACTGTCAGAACCACAATTCACCCCCTAAACTGCTGACAGCCTCAGAAGTCATATAGCATAGTTTTGACATGCAGTCTCTTCATGACTGCAATATGCAGGCGAGACAATGCTTGGCGTTTGCCTTGTTAATATTTTAACGTCTTCAAAATAAAATTCTCTACAAATGGAGAGAGCAGGATGAAAATGACATGGATGTTGAATGTTTGGGAGTAGAACTATTAACCATTCGTATTTTAGACATTTAAGACGGTATCATTAGACTTTTGCATGTTTTTGGTGCATTTTAGGCAATTTTTTAAGCCAACTTGCAACATTTTGGACACTTTTAATTAAAAAATGAACACATGTCTTAATGTCTTCAGAATATGTTCTACTAATTTAGAGAGTATGATGAAAATGTCATGGATTTTTATTGTTCGGGGGCAAAACTACAGAACCATTTGCATTTTAGATGGTATTAGACTTTTGCACGTTTTGGGTGCATTTTCTGCAATTTTCATGCCAACTCGCATCATTTTGGACACTGATAAATAAGAAACAAGCACATAGACCCCATATTTAAATATTTTAATGTTGATCTTCAGAATATATTCTACAGATCTAGAGAGTATGATAAAAATGACATGGATTTTGAATGTTATGGTGCAAAACTATGGAACTATTCACATTTTAGACGGCATTATTAGACTTTTGCACGTTTTGGGCGCATTTTCAGCAATTTTTGTGACCTGCATCACTTTTGACACTCATAGTTAAAAAAAGAGCACATGGACCCCATATTTTCAATGTCCCTATACCTTCAATATGCATTCCTCTACAATTTAGCCGAATTTGATGAAAATGACATGGATTTTGAAAAAAGTGCAGCCTACAAAATACTTGTTTAATTTTTGAGTAGATTCATGTCTCTGGAGATTTGTTTTTTCCCCGAGTTTTTGCATCGTTCTTGCCAAATGAGGGCACTGCTGACTCCATATTGATATAGTTTTACCAATTAAAAGACTCTCTTACTTTGATATAATATATATCTTGAAAATTTGATGAAGTTTGATGTGGTATCCACTGAGTAAAGATGATTTAAAGTCATTTGGTGAATTCATGAGGTCTAAAATAGGCATGATTCTCTTGATTACGTAAGATTCCATATCATTCAAATACGGCGACTTTGAAGACCCAGAGAAAAAATAGGCATATGAACATATTATTTTTTACACTTTCATAATGCATAGATACCAAAGTAACTCTCTGCAAAATTTGGTGAAAATGACATGGACTTCATTTTAACTGTGGAACATCCATAAATTAACAAAATTAAGCTATGGAAAGACAATTTTGTGCAGGATTTCTCACATACCTTGCCAATTTTCAAGGAAGTCGGCGAGAACATTTACCTTAAATGACCTTTAACTGACCTATGCTTGATTTAAATGTCCAGTGATCAAAAAATTTACATTTATTTTTCATTAGCTTTAATTTGATACCAAACAGGACATGTTTATTCCTTAAAATATGAAATTCATATGTAAGAGGTATGTGAAAAAGTGGGCGTGGCCTCTGACGTCGATAAAGAAAAATGCCCAAGGGTGCCCAGGTTGCACCCGTCGGATTCGTGTAGTAGACACCTCATACTACATCTTCCAGCAAAAAAATCACAGTCATACCCAACTTGACGGTCATGCAATCATTTGGTCGTATCTACCCGACTAATTGTAACACTTATTTCAAAGAAGAAAAAAAGAAACTAGAATTTAATTCGTCATGCGGACGAATTATGTGGTCTGTCTTTATTCTCGCCATCATGATCACTATTGCCATGTTCATGCAGATCAATATGATCTTCATGATGACGACGGAATGTTCATTATGGATGGAATACTTCTGAAAGACGGGAGATGATAAAGCACTGTGAAAAGGGTCTCTTTGATGTATGACAATACATGTGATATGAAAAAAAGTAATTATAATCTGTTTTATCTTGCGAAATTTTAATTTTCATACCATTAAATTATCATGAAGGATCATGTACGAGGTGGTAAAAAGAAAAAAAATGGGGAAAAAAAATCTTGTTTACCCCAGGACTCGAACCTGCGCCCCCGAGAAAGCAAGTCAAATGCGTTATCCATTGAGCTACGATATTCCCCATAGAGAATACACGTAAGCAATTTTGAGAATTACAATTCCGATTTTGCAAGCGAAATACGGGCATGATCCCGGCATCTGATCAAAAAATAGAGGGCACACTTCCGAAAGCTCAGAATCTCAGCTACAACATATTAAAAGCTCGGGGAAAACTGACAAGAAAAAATGGAGATATGGCTTACGAAATAGAGGAATGTCAAATCTAGTTTTGACAAAAAGTCATGTCCCTTAGAGATTACATGCAAAATGAGGAAAAATGACATGCCTCTTTTCATCGCTGTTTTACACTATGATGCATTTCTCAAAACGAAAATTGATGTTAATTGAGGAGAAAGAGTACATTTTAATCTACTACATATCAAAATCTTGGCGAAAAACGATCTATATTCGAGAAGTTACAACCAAATTTGCATAAATTTGATGACGTCATTTTTGAAAAAATGAAATTTTTAGTTTAGGCGCCATTTGATGACATGATATAATTTAGGGACATTGATGACATGAAATCAAATTTACAACTCATACTCTATCGATATATGAAAAAAAAATTGGGGGTCAATGGACTATCTAAAGAGCTACAGTAAATTTGCAATAGGCATGTTTTTGCCTATATATGGCCTATAGTGAGAGCTTGCGCGCACACGTGCTGCAAACTTTAACGGGTGTTAATTTCGTTATTATTGGTCATAGAGAGCTAAATTGGGTATCAAATTGCTCAGAATTATATTATCAATGCAATGATGTAAAAAAAACGGTGTTTTTGCACTGCGTTAAGGCATTACGCGTGGAAATGCGCGCGCATGCGTGTGCGCGGGCAAATTTTTGAAATGCTTAGAATGACCTGAAACGCACTCTTCTTTGGTCAAAAAGTGGTTTTGAGCATTTTAAAATTTTGACGTGCGCGTCGTGACCTCCAGGTGACCTTTGATGACATGACCTGATGACCCTTGACCTGAAGTTGATATGATGTGAATATTGTTAACTTTTGATAATTGAGATATGATTGATAATGTGATTTTGCAAAATGGCGCCTAGATGACGTCATCATGACTTGATGACCTTGAAAAGCTTATTTTGACGTGTCCATGACAGATCCTATAAATGACATGAAATTCAATGAAATTGATCAAGTCTATTTTGAGATAACTTGGCGACAAGAAAATCGTTAAAAATAAATAAATAAAGGTAGAAATAAGCAGAAATTGACGAAATTAAGAGGTGATCTGTCAAAGACAGACCACCTAACTAGTGATTTATCCATATTGACCCAATTACACATTGTGGCTAAATATTGTGCACTAGTTAGCCTAGTACCAGAATTTGTCTTTATTGCAAAAAAAGCCATTTTTCAGTGCTGTATATATTATAGGCCTTGGCCTCTCATTACTTTTTGCATTTGAATCTGAGCATTTACAATATCAAGATACTATGAAGCAACGTTCAAAGTCCAACGCCTCTTTCTCACTCCGCTGTCGATGACACTCTCCCGCGTAGCTCTTTTGTGAAAGGAGAAGGAGTCTAGCATTGTTAAGAGTTCATTGTTTGTCTCCTCTCTTCAGTAGTCCAAATTTGGGAGTGTTTGTCCTCCTGATGATGCTGTGCTTTGGGTCTGTGTGTGTTTTTCCATTCATCACTGTCATATAGGACAGTGGCTTTAATGGTGAAATCATCATTTTCAATTTGGGTTTGCCTCCCCTTCCACTCTCAATGCTCTTGAGCATAAATGAGATGTGGAAGTATGTTGTTGGATCTGGGTAGTGTTTCAAGAAGCATATTGTCAGTTATCTGCTCTGAGCCAATCCTATGCAAGGATTTCAGTAGCTTATAACAGTTGTCAGTAAAAATCATTATTTGTTTCATGAAATGGTTCTCAGCTCTTTAACAGGATAAGGAAATAAATCACATTTTCATGTAAAACCGTTGCAAGATCCCTTTGCCCCTAAAATATAATGAATGGTTTAAGACACTTGCCAAGAGGGCAGTGGTCAATTTCCCCATAGTCAAAACTGTTTTTTTTACATTATGGAACTTAAAGAAATTCAAAAATACATTGAAACTCATAATAAATCCTAAGAGTATGAGATAATCTAGCAGTTTGCTTTTTTAATCGATAGTTTGGAGTTTTGGACTACTCGTGCCTTTAAATAAGTATCACCTTTTCTTGAGCACCTGCAAATGTCAAAGTAGTTTGTCTTGATCAAACACATGACTTGCAGAAGGAGAAATTCCTCACATCTGTTTACACGTCAGTGATCATTATACTTCATGCAGGGTGATGGTCATCCGGCTACTGTTTGTCAAACTTGTGTCCGCACCCTTTTGTGATTCTCTCAATTTTTTACAATAAGGCAGTAATGTTGTAAGACTTGGAGGGACCACTTTTATTTTAAAGGCCAAGCACTAGTATTGCTTTGGTAAGATCAAAAATATTATCAAACTCAGTTCAGTTTTGTGATATTTAGCTAGCAAACTGAACAAGAATAGGGAAAATTAAGATTCTGTTAAGTTTTCTGCTCAAAACAAAGGAAAAATAATGCTGGGGGGATGAACCTCCAATAAGCCTTCACAATTGTGAATGGGCATTGAAAGGACAGATAAAATAATTTCATTGCATTTACCTCATGAATTAAATATTGTTAGCTGCACGAGGCTCACATGCACTGACTATATCGCCATGCAACTAGGAAGGCAGGCATTGACTTGCCTGAACCAATTGACTGCTTACTCAGAAATTCATTGAATTAAAGTTGAATTAAGAAGGGGGTGAGTTTCCATAAATATGGGTTCCATACACAATATACAGTGCATATCAAAAAAAAGTTTACACTTTGAAAAAGCCCTGGGAATTAAGAAATGTGCAATGTGTGGATGATTTTTTCACATACAATCTTGGGTTTGGGTCTCATCTATCCAATGAAAGTAAAAGTTTGGACAGAATGTTTCACTTGAGTGAGCACTGTCCATTTTTCTAAAGTTCGCAGAAATCTGTTTGCGCAGAAATGCTTGTTTTCACACTGTGTCAAGGGGAAATGGTGAAATCAAACTTACTCTGTGACACATTTCTCTTACATTTCCCTTGCTCTTTTAGTCAATTGAAATAAAACAGATTCATTCAAGCATTTTGTAACACTATTGCCACCCAAATTGAAATTACAACACTTTGTAAGCACAACCTTTACCCTTTTTGTGCCAGCTGGATCTCAGGACATTACTGAATCTTAACAAAAGTTTATATCCAACATCTCCATCCAGCATTTTGTCACTAAGTTTTTATCATTTTATCATTTTTTTTTCATTTAATACTTGTTTCTCCACACTTTTCCCAAGCTTAAGAGTGATTAGCAAAATGAAAATCAAGCCTAAGCCATTTCATGTAAATCACAACTCAGTGTAAAGCAAATATCATCACGATGGCTTCGGTGTGTGGGGAGTGGCCGGGTGGGGCGCAACGCACTCTTCAAAGTGTTTGGGCAATGAAACAAGTTAAAAAAGGTAAAGGATATCTTTAAATCAATTTTAATAGCTAAATTCCACGTGTTCTTCATGATTAAGGTCTACTTTTATTCGCATAGCTATTTCAAAGTTCTGCGCAAATCATTTTTCACTAACTTTTCAAAAGTAAGTGGTGCTCACTCAAGCGGAAATATTTTTCGACAATTTAAGTGTCATTTGCTTAAATGGATCTGTACCAAGGTGTAAATGTGGAAAAATCTTCAACAAGTCACTTATGTACAATTTTACAGGATATTTTCTAAGTGTAAACTTTTTTTTTATACGCACTGTATAGTATATATCAGTTGTTCAAACAGATAGCATGTCACACAAAACCTCTGCCTTCTCGATATTTTGCTTTGAAAGTCTATGAAATTAGCCACCTGTCAGAGCCCGAGAGACGAGTGTACAGAAAAATCACTCTAGGTGGTTTCAAACCGCCTCGATCACAAGAATCCCCGTTAAATTATGAGAACTTTTTTAGGCAGAAAAATACCCATTAATTATTCCTGTATTCACACCACCCTGAAACGTACCCCTTCGGGATAAGTTCCTGAAGATACGAGCATGCGCAGTATGGTATGATAAGCAGGCAAGGCGCGAGATTCAAAATCACTAGCCCAGCAGCCACCCACGGCGCCGCACCCAACGACACGCTGGGCTAAAAGTTCCCGTAATTTGCTTTCACATCGCCAAAATACCTGCGACCTTGGAAAAATCCCCGCGAAAGTTCTCGTAATTTCGCCAAGTACCTACTATTTAGCGGGTATTTTCTTTCAGGGATATTACGCGTAGTTTGCTTTTACATTACCAAAATACCTGGTATTTTCTGATGGGGGTAAATTTCCTGATCAGAGAATACCTGGAACTGACAAACTTCGAGGCGTTCTGAAACCACCTTCTGAGTGTGACGTCACCGGGGGGGGGGGGGATTTAGGATAAGAGGTGCCGGGGTGTAATACAGAAATGCTATGCAGAGAGAGAAAGATGATTTTAAATTTTTTTTCAAAGCAACTCAAATCAAACAAAGAGGAATCGTATGTACAAATCTTTACTTTCCCTGTATAAAAAACAGTATGAATAATTATCATGAACTCTTAAATCATGATGTAAGATTGCAAACAGTGAGTTATTGAATGATATTTTCACTATTTCTCATTGATTTTATCACGATGTTCGATCAAGTGGGTAGCTGGAAAGTAATTCCGGCAGCTTGCTCAGCTCTGTGCGTGCTGTACGCCTATACAATACACACATCACGGCCAGGCATTGAGTGCATTGTGGTGGGGTTTGTAGTGGTCTGGTATGTACTGTCGACCCGCAGTTCATGACCATGCAGTGATCCCCTGGTGTCTTTTTTTCTTTCCTTTTGTCTTTGACTCCATTTTTATATACTCTGGATCATTTCCACTCATAGCTTATTCCACAGAACAATCTTAAATCAAACGTTCGTACTATTCTTCTCGGCCTTCCGAGTTGTTTTCTATATTTAATTACACATACAAACGCAATTCGCAAGTGAGTTGAAGACAGCAAGAAAGGTATACGGTACCGATAGCTCGACAGCTAGCTGCACCGGAGCGGGCGGCCGGTCGGCACAAAGCAATTCCGCAACCAACTGTTTTTTGCAAGAGCCACGTCACACACAGATAAATATGTCATGATAACACGTCTGCTACGTTATCGACTGGTGAGGTCTCGATCAAATTTCATATTATTCACCTTAAAATTATTCCTTTAGGGTCTATGGTACCATTCTGAGGAAATTTATATATATTTGGAATAATAGTACGGCCATAAATGTACTTTTAATCATTTCCTCTTTGCAGGTTCTCCGGCTCGCAGATACAACTTCAACTGAAGTTTATTCCATTATGACTTATTTGACCACGGACACAGTCCCGAACGAAAACAAGGCATTAAAACCTTCTAAAAATTGCAACAAAGAAGAACAGTTTTAACAATGTAGGGACATATTATTGACTATATGTCTTTGAATAATTATTACTTCCTTTCAATATCATTCACATACAAAATCAATAGTTTTGACACAAAGGTAAATATGAAGACATACGTGCATAGTACACAAAACGAGCTGCCTTGTTTACTATACCCCTGGTGACGTCACAGTCAAAGAACACACGTCTCAGTAGGCATTGCAGGAGCGAACTCAGGGAAAATGAGTAGGGATAAATCGTTCAAATTCACTATTTTGAAAACAAGAAAATGGGGGGTGGAATCACCTCTTAGTGTTTGGGGGGTTGTAAGGTTGCTATTAATGTAAATATCTCAATATTTGGAATCGTCTTCTTAATTCAACTTTAAGTCATGAATGAAATCTGAGATGATTTCACTCTTGTATCTTTAAGGTAAAGAAAGTAGTTGCAGCAAACAATTATTTCATAAAAAGTCTTTAAAATCAAGGTTAATTACCACCATGTTATCGTACATCTAGTTCTGATATATTGAAATAAACTTATCTTTGTGAAATCGTGAAATCTTAGCTGAAAACCAAATTCTGATGATCAGTAACAGGGCATATTTGGGACAGTGTATTGATATTGTTTGGAAATATATCTAACATTAATTTCTCAGCAATTACACATTTTCTTCCAGAGCCATTTGGCACATATTTTTGTGTATACATACCTGTACAAACATTTGGTTACGTGGCAATTTTATTGGATTCTGTTCGAACCTATTTTGAGATCATTAAAACAACTCGTATTTATCTTTGTATTCAGTGTGGATAATTTGACAATCAGATCAAACATTTTGCTACTTTAAACACTGAAAAGGGGGCTGTTTAGAAGGTGAAAGTTTACAAAAGTTGCAATATTGAAGCATCATTTTTTGTAATATGCAAAGATCATAAAGAAACAAATGAAAATCAGTAATTACTTCACATGCTCAGATAAGAAAAAAATCGTTCATTGTGATGATCATTGCTTATTATAAACATGTCTTCTTAAGAAAATACCTGTATTCAGTTTGAACTTTGTAGTCCCATGTATGATCTTTCTTGTCAGGGGACATACCCTTTACTCTTGGAACACAATTGACAGCCCTGTTTAATCAAAGTGAAACAGTACGCCTTACATATTCCAAGAATTTCAATAAGTCGTTTATGATGTCATTGTGTAAACTATGTGTAGTACACAGCTGATAAAAGAAGAATGTTCTAAGACAAATGGCTGATGTATAGCTGTGTTCATACAGTGTCGCTGTGGTCTTAAGTGAAGTAGCAAGTATTTTAATGATTTAAAAGTTTCCACTATTGACATCCCAAGTTCCAACAATTAAATGATCAGAAATTATGTAAGAAGAAATGGTTGGTAAAACCTCTTTGGTCAGATCAAGACAAGTTTGTACACATTGGCAATATCTGACATGTCTACATGTACATGTAGCTTCAGTTCAAGTTATTCTGAAAGTGAAATTGATGGAAGATACATTTGTATCATGTTTTAAATTGAAGAGTGAAGATTTTTAACATTACGTTGAGCACATTTGATAATTTTTGTTCTTATTGCTTCTCATCGTACTCAGGCAGATTTTTTTTGGGGGGTGTAACAGACTCCAAGATCATGACAACCCAAATACCCAAGGATGTAGTTTGGGTAGGATTCATTGGAAACAATCTTAGATATTAAAATTGGGTGAGAATTAATGATGGTTTTTATTGCATTTTTCAGTATCCAGCATATTTTGAATGCTTGAAACAAATAAAGCATCATCAGTTTAATGTGTGCAATACTGATTGATACCAAGATACAATGTATATTGAACAAAAAAACTGTCGTAAAGCAAAGTCCATGAGTTTGAGTACTTGTGCATTTTTATTGAAAACTTTACATTTACAATACATGTACAATGTTCAGTGTCTACAAGAATTATTTGTACACTTCATACAGCAATGCAAAATGAGAAGAGAAACTATGTTGGAACCAAGAAATTCCTAAGTTGACAATCATAAAATATAAATAATCATATGTATTATATGAAAGAGGGAAGTATAGTAATCATTTTGCACCTAGTTGGATTTTGTGATCGGTAACGCATGAATGATTATGAATTATGAAATGCAATAATTAATGCTTATTTTCAGACCTTGCTGTGTTTATTGAAGCATAGCGCACAATGCTTCATTGATCATGACTTATTTTCTATTTTTCCGAGAGATGAGATGATATGCTTTCATTTTATATACAATCCTTAATATATCAGTCGGCTGTACGGATTTCATGAACAATTTCAAACAAATTGATGTCTTGACTGCTTTTGCGTCATTAACTTTTGTAATTGGATTAATTTTTCATATTTCATTTCCTGTCATAAAGAATATAAAAATGGAAAAGTAAGTATGACCTTTGTTTTGCATCTACTTCCAAATAGTGATCTGTCATGCATGAATGATTATGAATTTTTACATGTTACAATGCATATTTTCAGACCTTGCTGTGATTATTGAAGGGTAGCATGCAATGCTTCATTGATCATGACTTTTTTCATTTTTTTCTGAGAGATGAGATAATGTGCTTTCATTTGATTTACAGTTCTTAATATTTCAGTTGGTATTACAGATTTCATAAATGATTTTAAACGAATTGATGCCTGACTGCTGTTGCTCCATTGACTTTTGTACAGGGGTGTAATTAGATTCATTTTTGTCTCACCTGCGAAACAGAGTGAGACTATAGGCGCCGCTTTTCCGACAGCGGCGGCGGCATCAACACCAAATCGTAATCAAATGTTAAGTTTTCGTTTTTGAAATGACAGCATTACTTAGAAAGTATATGAACCTAGTTCATGAAACTTGGACATAAGGTTAATCAAGTATTACTGAACATCTTGCCCGAGTTTCAAGTCACATGACCAAGGTTAAAGGTCATTTAGGGTCAATGAACTTCGGCCAAGTTGGGGGTATCTGTTGAATTACCATCATAACTCTGTAAGTGTATTGGTCCAGTTCATAAATTTTGGACATAAGAGTAATCAAGTATCACTGAACATCCTGTGCGAGTCTCAGGTCACATGACCAAGGTCAATGAACTTTGGCCATGTTGGGGGTAATTGTTGAATTACCATCATAACTCTGTAAGTGTATTGGTCCAGTTCATAAAACTTGGACATAAAAGTAATCAAGTATAACTGAACATCTCATGTGAGTTTCAGGTCACATGACCAAAGTCAAAGGTCATTTAAGGTCATTAAACTTTAGCCATTTTGGAGGTAATTATTAGCTTGCTGTTGTAACTTTGAAAGTTAGAGATATACGTGTAGTTTATAAAATGTGGATATAGGGGTAATCAAGTATCACTAGCAAGTCAAATGCCGGGGGGGGGGCACTCAGTATATAATGCATAATGGGTATGTGCCGCAGAGGGGACCCCCATTTTTACACCAAAATTTCCGTTCCAAGGCATAGCATTTTTGTCTTATTGAGAAAAAAAACAAAGAAAGCCGCTCCAAGGCATAGCATTTTGTTCTTATCGAGAAAAAAGAAAGAAACCCGCTCCAAAGCTTCGCATATTTTTCGTTACGCCGTTCCGGTCGCATTGATCTGCTGCAATTTTGGTGAAAAGTGGCCGCCGAGCGCTGTTCGACCATCGTCTCTGCGCTAGCGCACCCGGCGGAGGCCGCGCTAGCTGCATCATGCACGCATGCCCGTTCCATAGGGGTGCATACGCACGTATTCACACACTGGCAATCTGTTCCAAGGACCCCCGTTTTCACAAAATTGTAGTTCCAAAGCCCGTTCCGAGGACCCTCCTTTTTACAATAAGCCCGCTCCAGGGCCCCCGTTTTTTGTCTCGCCCGCGGCACACCCCTACCACTTTTTTGGTCGAGTGCCCCCCCCCCCCCCCCCCCGGGTCAAATGTCATGTATTGTCAATGAGCATAGTATTGTGTCATAAGAATAGTGTTTTTTTGTGAATGATTATGTTATAGTAGTTTTCAAAGTCAGCACTGCTGCTTGAATTGCACGATGCAGGTGAGACTGCCAGAGGCGCTCCACTTCTTGATATTTCATTTCCTGTCAAAATTTTTAAAAACAGCTGAAAAGGAACTGAATTTATATAAACCGAAAGCATGTCATCTCATCTCTCAGAAAAAAGGAGAAATAAGTCATGATCATTGAAGCATTACGAGTTATGCTTCTATGATCACAAAAAATATGAAAATATGCATCACCACACTTAATGAATTACAGTCATTCATGCATGCCAGATGACAATTTGCAACTACAGTAGATGGTAAGACAGACTATAATTTTCTTTTTCCTATGATATATTATTCATTAGAGTTTATGAAAGCCAGGTTATAAATTTTTGAATGTTATCATAGTCCATCCACTCATTTTTCAGTGTTTTTAATGTACAGTGTACAAATTATTCTTGTAGACACTGTATACACCTACATTTTGAAATATGAGTTATCACCTTGAAGTTGTTTTGTGTCAGTCAGTAATCAATGAATAGATGTTACACTCTGCAGTTACTATTCATGTTCTCTATGATAATCATGTGCTATTCTAATTCATGTATCAGAGTATCATGAAAGCAGTGTTAGGAAATACATGGGGAGGTGATTCCCAGGGGGGGTACTTGAATTATGAAATGATACCTATGTGCCACACCAAATATGAAAGTCAGGGGCTCTGGAACTAAACTTTGGTCTTAAAATGGGGGTCTCCGGAACTGCTCTAGTATCAACTATTGCTAATGCAATGCTCCGGAACGGCATAAATTCTGTGTTTCGGAGCGTTGCATGACTGTGCATGAGAATTGCCATGATATATCTGCGCAATGAAGAAATTACAAATTTGAGGGTCTTCGGAACAGGAAAAAATGGGAATTTTTATGGCTTTCTAAATTGGTGATGCTCTGGAACAGAAATTTAGGCTGAAAATGGGAGTCTCGACCCAGCACATACATATCATACATTTATACAAAGTACACTTCCGGGGGAGAGCAATTTGCCCCTCATCACAGCCCTAATCGCCCCTTTAAATTCTCCAAAAGGGATGCTTTGGTGTGACCATCTTTTCTGGATTCACCCCAAGATCTGCCACAAACAATATCTTAGAATATTTGAATAGTCAGTATTCTTTTTACATGTAGATGGATTATGGCAAAAAGGTGATATTTGCTGTTTACTCATATCTGCTTGATAAGCAAAGACGTAACACTTCAAATGAAAAAAAAAATAGCACCAAAAATTCAGGAGTTGCCTCAATATGAGGAAAATATAGCCCCTTTAAAATGAACAATATTTTCTACCTTGTATAGAGATGGTGTGATTATCAGATTGTGTGCCATTTAAACCAGTAAAGAATGTGTTAACTGTTATTGGAATGTTCTCCATGATATGATATCAAATTTCAGTTTTGATAACCAGCTAAAGATTTGAGTAAGATAACATTGTTTGGGGAACCATGTAAATATGTAGATTTAATCTAGTTTAATATTTGCCTCAAGATCATTGTAAATACCTTTGTGCATTTTTTTTTCTCTCTTTGTGTTTGCACTTTGCACTTACACTCATTCATATGCAATGTGGGAGGACTGCTGTTGAATTTTGCTGCATAAACAAAGAGTTTGCCATATCCTTTTATACAGCTCTGAAGTGTTTTTGAACTGTGAGCTGTGATAGCCCCTTTCATGATAGCAACATGTAACATAATGGAGGGCAGAACTTGAATGTCACATACAAGTGCCGTAATGTACACTGTTTATTTTAAGATGGTATTTGAACGGGGGCCACTTCCATTGAAGAGTGGATACCATGCGCGACCATGGGGTCTCGAAAGGCACCCTAAACACATATTTTCCATATTCTGAAAATGCACCCCTTAACAAGTATTGAAAACAAAACGATACTCTTAGCAAGTATTCCCTGAAATGAACCCCTAAACAAGTACAGCGATATGATTGTCAGTACGGGTCCATCGGTCGTCGGTTTTACCTTTACACACCATTTGGTTTCGTACGGCCCCACCTTCCTCAATTCGCGCAAATTGGACTCTAAACACGTAGTGTTGGGGCAAAAAGGACATCCTTTATCAAACATTTTAATTTTGTTTTATCTTCCCCGAAAATTTGGCCCTAAACACATAGCTTTCCTAGCGAAATAGACATCCTTTTTTCATTATATTGGTGTTTTTTATACCCTTATACGTAACGTGCCCTATTGTGAAAAAGACATCCTTTTTACGTGTTTTTTGGTCGCGCATGGTTTCCACTCGTCAATGTAAGTGGTGCCCCCCCTCCCCGGTTATGAACATTGTGTGATACTAACCTTTGTTATTTCTTTCTCACCCCCTCTTGTCTCTTTCCTTCTCTTTACCACACTCATTATCCTTCATTTCCTCTTCCCCTCATCTACCCTTTTCTCCTATCCCTATCACATCTGCCCCTTTCCTTCCCTACCCATCTCTCTTCATCCTTCTGACCTTCCCTTCTTCATCTTGTGTATTCACTCCCCACATCTCCCCTCTCCCCCTCTCCATCTGCACTTGGCATTTTACAGGAGGATGAGGATTACCCTATAGAGATTGACATCGACGACCTTTTGCGGCGTAGCGACTCTGAGAGACAGAAAGAAGTAGAGTCACTCCTTAAAGATGCTTCACAACCTTCAGAGGTAAGGGGCACTTAATTGCATTAGTTTGAGCCCCCACCGCTCTAACACCCTTCCAATTTAGAGGATCTTTGCTATAGCCAGTCTTATCACTGCGTTGCAAAGCTATATTCGGAACCTTCCACCCCTTAAAATTTCTGACGGGCACTCAATGGAGTTTCACAAACGCCCGACACAAGTTTCCTCACTGAAAGGGAAAGATTTATATGAAAAATATTTTTTTAATGGAAAAAGTCCAGAAAAATTGACTTGTTTTTATCAATCTGAACCTCAAATGGTAATACATGTATGTCAGGCAATAAAAGTTGCACCTGTGAAAAGTCCCTGGTAATATCCCTGGTTATATAACCACCATCACTTCAAGACTTTTTTAATGTGCAACTTCATATGCATTTGGTACTCTAATACCCCTTTCATAAACCCAATTATGCGGATAATATTTTGATATTTTGACTTTATGAACGCATTTCCAAAGTCATGCGGATAATTGCCATGGTGCGGTCACAAGGTCACCCTTTTCCAACACAACCCCATCGGAGGGGGTGTGTGCAGTTGCCATGACAATTATCCGCCTATTTTCAGGTCGGGCGCCCGAAAAAAATAGTGCGGATTATTTTTGGAGTTTGTGAATGCAATTTTTATTGAATTATCCGCATTACTTTTAGGCGGATAATTGGAGGATGGGTTTATGAAAGGGGTATAATATGTTTGTATTTGTGGGCAGGTTAATTAATCCATTACTGATCTACAGCAAGTGAAGTGTTCCATGCTTAAACTATGTTACCTGCATTCAATTGAAATTTACTAGTCTATCACTTCCATAATTTGAAATTAAACATTAGGAATATTAGCAAATGTCATGTTGCTGTCATGAAGAAAATGGTGGTATAATGCAAATATCTTTTTGTAATTCTAATGAGATACATTATTATGACAAAGTGCCATTCATTATGACCTGGATGATAAATGAGCCAACACTTCCTTGTCTTGCCTCATCAATTGCATGTCATCAATTTATTTTTATCACAATTTTCTAGCTGATCTATTATTTCACGATTACGTCAACATCCAGACACATTTGTTACATTAAATTAGTTTGACATGCTCTATGAGATAAAAATATCTGTAAATTCAAGAATTGCACAGCATATTTTGTGCCACCCACATGTCTTTTTCCAAGAGACAAAACTTTAAAGGACAAGTCCACCCCAACAAAAGATGATTTGAATAAAACGAGAAAAATCAAACAAGAATAACACTGAAAATTTTATCAAAATCATATCTGAATAAAGAAATTTATGACATTTTAAATGTTTTTCTAAATTTCACAAAACAGTTATATGCACATCCTGGTCAGTATGCAAATGAGGGGACGTATGACATCACCCACTCATTTCTTTTGTATTTTATTATATGAAATATTTGAATTTTCTCATTGTTCAATCGGAAAAAGTTCAATTCCTCCCTGATCATGTGGAATTCGATTGTTTTACCAGTTTGTGGTTCATACAAGATGGTCATAATTGTCAATCCATAAAATATGAAATATTGTATAATTCGAAAGAAAGAGTGAGTGACATCATCGACACTCCCATTTGCATAGCACTGAGTTGTGCATAGAACTGTTTCGTGAAAAATAAGCAACACTTTAAAATGTCATAATTTTCTTATTTTCCATCCGATTTTGATGACGTTTTCAGCATTCTTGTTTGATTTTTCTCTATTTAATCAAATCCACTTTTTATGGGGTGGACATGACCTGTAATGAATAACTGACTGGTTTTCTCTTGGCAACAAATGTACTGCAAACAATTTTTCATATTGTTTTCTAAAATCAAGGGTAATTGTCACCATCTCATTGTAGATCTAGATCTGGTATTTACAGAAATCTAAGCTAGACAATGTGCACACTGAAGATCACCAGCACAGATAAGCATATGGGATCGTGCATTATTGTCATTTGAAAAAAGACCCGACACCCATCAGGAATGCCTTTATTACTATGCTAATTTTCAGCAATATTACACATTTTCTACCATAATCATTTGGCAAATATCTTCAATGGTGCTAAAAAGTTAGTGAACCCCACCATCTTTCAAAGTGTTAAAAAACTTCAAATTCTGCCATCTTTTAGATATTGTTGGCGTTCATCCGAACTGTCGTATCAGTCATTTTTGGTCAAAAAGTTGATTTTGAGATTTTTTTGCAGAAAATGTACAAGTCCTATTCTATTCATAACTGAATTTCTAGGCAGCAATTTATTTCAGTTTCTGAGATATGAGGAGATTTTCAAGGTGATGCCATACAACTTTTTAATAAAATGCGCAAATCCCATTGGAAACGTGTACTTACTGTAGCAGAGCAATACGTTTTGACTGACCACTATTTCAATGCGCGCGGTCAACCAAACTGTCATATCGGCCATCTGCACTGCATTGACTATGCACATGAAAAGCAATAAGGCATAAATCGCGGTCAGGGTTGTTGTATTTCCTATGGCGATTTTTTTTACAGGGGAAATCTAAACCGCTCCAAACAAAATTACAAGCATGGAGCTCTTTTGTGGTATTTTCTATGATCCTTGGTTTTGTGTAAAAATAAGGATACAATTGTCAAGCAATTGTCTTGGTCTTTCTACCCACTGTATTTTTATAGCAATGAATATGTTGTAAGGCTGGGGAACTAAGTGTGAAATTTATAGTAAACTTTGAAGTCGATTTTTTCTGAAATGGGTTTTTACCATCGTATGTGTGATACGACGGTTCGGATGACCGTATACGATATTCGATTGTTAAGTCAAGTAATATTACATTCAATATATTTTGCTTCTCTTGGCTCACCGGACATTGTAGCATTGTTGTGTATGTTCAACTCTCAGCATGAATTAGTGCATTTTCTGGTGGGGTTCCTAACTTTTTATATGCAGATCACTTTTGTGTTCTATTTCATTCTGTTTGAACTCACAATGAGTTCATTACCAAAACTGGCATTAATGTTTAAAGACTGTTTTCCTTGTCTCCCTTTTTTTTTATCATCATCAGGAATTCATCTCAATATTACTCACAAGAATCCTTGAGCTACAGAAGAAATCCAATACCCTGAGCTCACCCGGTCAAGCCCAAAGTATAGATTTCCAATTATGAGAGGGGACACTTGGTGAACATATTAATCACACGGACACTCAAAGTCATCCTCACTTTTGTAAATATGTACAAACCGAAAGGACAACAGAGATATGAAGTAATGGACATTTCACTTCCTTGAATGGGTCTTTCTGGCTTCTTTCATGAACGAAACCTCATCAGGATTTTTATTCACTTCCTCATTCTCCACGATCATCCCAGCGTGAGAACTTTTAGCAGGCAAAAAATCAGGATATTGGTTTCTATTTGATTACATCTATCCTTTTTTATGTATGAATAGCATGTATTGATTGTCAATTGAATTTTGAATCTTGTACTTTTGATTAATGTTGATTTTAGCCTTATTTAAAGTATATTGATGGCAAAAACATATTCTCGCATAGATCTGGTATTAAAAAAAACCATATATGAATCTCACTGACTTGATTTTAATGTAGGGTTTACCCAAACTCAATGGGTGATTTCAAGTTCAGTGTGCGGTGTTGGTGTTGGTTTTAAGAGCGTGAAAAGGCTGCTGAACCAAGCTCCAACACCAAGCTGGGTTCAGAGGAACGCATTGTCGATAATTTATGACTTCACGCCTCTGCACTGCTGATCATCTCAACTTTACGCGAGAACTTCTCAAAGGCAAAAGTGAAATAGGAGAGAAATTACACTAAAATCTCATCGTACACAATGCCAAGGCTAAAACAACTTCAAGACTCAGAAGGAGTAAATATTATTTTCCATTAAAATTGATTAGGCTCTAATGATTTGCACTCATCTTATCTGTACATATCTAATTCTACAGGGATGTTTCATCCTGTTCACCACCTGTTCGTGGGCTTCAAATCATCAACACCAACACAGAACTTGAAATCATGATTTTTCCAATCCCTGGCTGTTGTCACACCAACACCAGATTTCAACACTGTACTTGAAATCACCCAATGTTTATACATGTACTCTTGCTTACTTTTATGTTCAAATTGCAGATCTGGGGCCCATTTCATATAACTTGTATAAGCTACTGAAAAATTTCACCTGATTGGCTGATCATACATTTGTTATAGAAATAGTCTTAATGGAATTGCCCAAAGGACACACAACTGTTGTAACTAAAATAAATTTCATCTATTTTGTTTACTTCTTTATATTTAAAAACGATTTTATCTACATGTAATATGAGTTAGATAAAAAAAAATGAATGAAATATTGGTGCAATGGAAACAGTGTTTACATTCAATGAAAGATGAAAATGTTCCATTCAACTTGGCTAACACCTCATTGGATGTAACTTTTCATCTTTGATTTCATGAAAATATTCTCCCCATTGCATGCTTACACATTCATTATTTTTATACTACATGTACATGGTGACAGAGTTCAACAGCCAATCACAATCAAGGATTCCATGGTAGTCACTATAATGGCAAAGTTGCAATAGTTACATGTTTTCATGAAACAAGCACCAGGACCTTGTAACACAAAATATTTTCAATCAATCACAAAAATGCAGGTCATTATAGCATGCACCATTCCATTAAAAAGACTCACTAGTATCCAATCATATTTTGATCAGATTGATTACAACCTTAATGTTAACTGTCATTACTAACATGTCCAAGAATCAAGTGCAAGTCCGTAATACATGCATTTCATTGGTTGAAAATCGAAAATCAAGGTGCATTTGATTTTTGCAGTTGCCTTTGATCTCAACTCTCTTTGCAACAAGCCCAACGGCTTTATTGTCTGTGGAAGCACGAAAATCTATTTTTAGATCCAAAGACAAGTGAAATGAAAATGATTTTCATTTACCTTTATTGATATTCGATACTTACATGTACTACCAATCTTGTTGATGCATGTCCTACATTGTGTATATATTTGTATACATGTACAATATTTCAAAAAACTATTTGACACTATGCTTTGTTTTTGATATACTGTAGAACTAATTTATTCAGAGTAAGAAACTTTTTTCCATGAATAATTTATCTTACTACTTAACAAGTGTTTGTAACTATCTAGAATTTTGTCTCACCTGCGAAGCAGAGTGAGACTATAGGCGCCGCTTTTCCGACGGCGGCGGCGGCGTCAACATCAAATCTTAACCTGAGGTTAAGTTTTTGAAATGACGTCATAACTTAGAAAGTATATGGACCTAGTTAATAAAACTTGGCCATAAGGTTAATCAAGTATTACTGAACATCCTATTAGAGTTTCATGTCACATGACCAAGGTCAAAGGTCATTTAGGGTCAATGAACTTAGACCATGTTGGAGGGATCCACATTGAAATCTTAACCTGAGGTTAAGTTTTTGAAATGTCATCATAACTTAGAAAATATATGGACCTAGTTCATGAAACTTGGACATAAGGTTAATCAAGTATCACTGAACATCCTGCATGAGTTTCACGTCACATGACCAAGGTCAAAGGTCATTTAGGGTCAATGAAGTTTGGCCGAATTGGGGATATCTGTTGAATTCCCATCATAACTTTGAAAGTTTATGGATCTGATTCATGAAACTTGGACATAATAGTAATCAAGCATCACTGAACATTTTGTGCAAGTTTCAGGTCTCATGATTAAGGTCAAAGGTCATTTAGGGTCAATGAACTTTGGCCGAATCGGGGGTATCTGTTGAATTACCATCATAACTTTGAAAGTTTATTGGTCTAGTACATTAAACTTGGACATTAGAGTAATCAAGTAACTCTGAACATCCTGTGCGTGTTTCAGGTCACATGACCAAGGTCAAAGGTCAATGAACTTTGGCCGAATTGGGTGTATCTGTTAAATTACCATCATAACTTTGAAAGTTTATGGATCTGATTCATGAAACTTGTACATAAGAGTAATCAAGTATCACTGAACATCCTGTGCGAGTTTCAGGTCACATGATCAAGGTCAAAGGTTATGTAAGGTCAATGAACTTTGGCCATGTTGAGGTTTTTTGTTGAATAACCATCATATCTCTGTAAGTTTATTGGTCTAGTTCATAAAAAGTGGACATAAGAGTAACCATGTATCACTGAACATCTTGTGCGAATTAGAGTAGTATTCAAAGTCAGCACTGCTGCTATATTGAACCGCGTGATGCAGGTGAGACGGCCAGAGGCATTCCACTTGTTTTGAGTAATGCAGAGCTACCAAGTCTCACGCATTATTGAGACTCAAGCATTTTGGACTCTTGTTCATCCCCTCAAATCTCTGTCTCACGCAACTATCACAGCCTATCCCCATACACATTGTACACAATGTCTGTGATCTCACTCAGATTCACAGAATATCTCACCCATAGCTGGTCTTTGAACTTGGCATCTCTGGTAATGTTTTGTCACACAAATGTTGCTAGGTCTATGTACTTTGAAATATACTTCTGGAATAGACTGGAGATTCTAGTTTCATTTTGATACAATCTTTCAAGAATTGAAATATTTTTTATATATCTGTTTCAATAATTGATGTAAACATGATGCCATGTCTCAAATGAAGCATCAATTTTGTAGAATACTGAATTATGGGAATTTTAGATCCCTACAGAGGCCAGATTTTTGTTATTAATATACTATTAAAATACTTTTGTTGAATACTGAACACAAAATATTAAATCAGCCAAAGGAATGAGGGCTGTAATCACATGTATGCTATTGAATGGCTAGTGGGTCATATGCTATTTTGATAATACTATCTGTGATTGTGTCAAAGGTCATGGGAAGGATGCCAATGTAACAACAAGGTAAACCATTGATTCTACTAGGATCTATGGGTAAACATATCACTTTTGCTTACACACATGCAATATACACGCTCAGCACAACAGATGCTATCATCCGATACATTTAGTATCCCATTACATGATCTACATGCTCCTCTGTAGGAGTATTTCCCCCTTCCAGTATCCCCCACAAGCCAACGGATGATTAAACACCCAGGAAGAACGCAGTTGGACTGGAACAAGATTCCCACGTGTTGAGTGATGGGGGAGAGTAGAGCTAAGGAGAGACGTGAAGCACATTTATCGTACTGTAGTGTCAAAACGTGATTCAGCACCATGGAAGCACTTCACATAGAGGCTGTTCTCACTAATACCCCTTTCATATTGCGCTTTTCACCGGCGAACTTCACCGGCGAAATTCGCCAGCGAAGGGGAAAGTGTCCAGTATGAAAGGTACACAGGAGAACTTCACCGGTGAAACTTTTCACCGGCGAAGTTTGCCGGTGAAACAGCCAGTATGAAAGCAAACCGGAGAACTTCTCCTCTTTAATGACGTCAGAGGTCAATTTTTTTCTCTCCCAAAGACCCCTGTACCAAGATTCCGCACGCGATAAGTTGCAAGCTCAGCTGAATGCTATGGCCAAGTATATACCCTCGAAAATAATTTTTTTTACTAACAATATGTATTTAAAAGCACCTTTTACATGTATAAAATGCGCTAGAATATAAAAACAAGGTGATATTGTTTGTTTTTCTTGTAATACTTCCAAAATATGTTGTAATTAATTTTTTGATACCTTTTTGTAAAAGGTAAGAAGTAATGTTTACAATTTTCTTTCGTTTTGTTCTGCAATCGCCCGTTGACTTTCGCCGGGGAAGAAATGTCAGTGCGAAAGGTTACATTTTTTTCTTCACCGGTGAAGTGAGGAATGCGAGGCGGAGAAGTTCACCGGCGAAGTTCGCCAGTGAAAAATGAAAAGGGCAATATGAAAGGGGTATAAGTTCCTAAAACTAGTTTACTGGAAACTAGTTTAACGCATAGTGAGAACAGTCGAAGTGATCTTGGAAACGATCTTCCAAACCAGTTAGGAAAATCACCTTGCGATGTAGTTTTCTAGATCGCTTTGCCTCGTTAAACTGGTTTTAACGTGAGGACACAACCGTTTTTCAGGAAGCAATCTTGGCATATTTTGAGCGCGCTACTTTACACGACAGGTGTAGAATGTCTATGCTGTGGTTTCGGATTTCGTGCGAAACGTGTCATCCCACTTCTCAGTGGGATGCGTTTCCATAGCAACAAGAGCGCTTTACATGAAGTGATTTAGAAAACCATTTCGTGTGATCAAGTAGGAACGCTAGCAAAGCAATCTTCCAAACTGGTTTCCTGAATCGGTTTCCAGTAAACTAGTTTTAGAAAGCGTAATGTGAACGGCCTCATAGTCGGTGAATCTCACTAGTTATTTGTTATAAGCTACTGAAATGCTTGTATCTGATTGGCTCAGAGCAAATTAGTCAGTGACAATAAATGACTGTTTCACCAGTTTGGTGCGTTCAATCAAGAATAGGAATATGTTTTTGGTGAAAAAGGGTGAATATTAAGTTTGAAAAGTATATGTTTAATAGATCCTTTACTGTAATAAAAAGCAGATTCTAATGATAAGTTTTCATGCATCAATATGTTAGCAGTGGTGTTTACTCTAAGGCTGTCCACCCTTCTTGTTCGGTACATACACCTCATAATTTTGACTTTTGACTTAATTACAGAAATTACTTTTTTTTCAATCTAGTGATTGATCACTCCAGTTTCACCATTTTTTAGGACACTTGTTCCTTATCATTAAAAATAAAATAAAACACAAACAAGATAACATTAGGACATTAGCACTATGGGCCTGATTTGTAAATTCTTTAAGGTTCAAATTAAATGTTGAGACAAACATGTATATGGTTTGGCAATTATCAAATGCTAATCATTACCACAGAGCTTTGTAATATAAATTTAATTCAACTTTCCATTAAACCATTAGTGATGTAATTAAAAAAAGCACATACACAAAATTAAAACCATAAGTTTATACCATAGAGCTATTATACAAATATTGTTTTAATTATTATCAACCAAATACCATGATTAATCATCATACTGTAATCATCTCAGGTAATTTCCTCAACAGGCTTTGTATTTTCAAGTGGGGAACGTACAAATCCTAAAACCTCCCTTTAAGTAATATTTGTGATATAAATACAGATTACACCGGAAGGTTATTGATACCCTCACTGGTGCACTTCCTACCATCCTTCCTGTGTAATTAAAAATATGAAAACGTGCAGAGCTACAAAAAATAAAATAAAGATCCCAGGCACTGGTGTTCTCTTTGATTAAGGATGTCTCATAAAAAGGCCCAAGTTATCTCTAGTAATTTATAAATCAATATTTCCTTGATAAAAATCATTTGGTCTGAAATGTTTGATGGCAAGGCTTTAGATTTTTGTAATGCAAACAGGGAGCATTTCATGAAACCAGTAATCTTTCACAATTGTTATAAGCTACTTCAAATCCTTGCACCTGATTGGCTAAGAGGAAATATGTCAGTGAAAGTAATAGATTTTGATAATCTTAGGAGTGGTTTAATCTCAATCCAAGTCCCAAACATGTTTATTTTGGTCTACAGTTTGATTTATACACCCACTCACCCCCCCCCCCTTCTTCCTTTCCAGTTGGCTTAAGAAGATAGTGCTGATTTTGAGAAAGTTTCTAACATAGTCTTGTCATTTCTACATACAATTATTTATTACAAGTTTAGCATTAGCATCAAGATGTGCATTGAAATTTATCTTATTGAGCATTCATTTGGTACTCTATATGAATCAGAGCAGGCTGACTTTTGTACTTTATTTTCGTATTCAAATTGCTTCTCGCCAAAATTTAGTGTTTTCATTATCTATCTTGTATAATGTTTGACATAAACAAAGCTAAAGGTCCAAGTATGTAACAATATTTGCAATGGGACTTTGAAAAAAGATGTGTTATATTAATTTTGCAGAGAATAAATGTAATGGATGATTTAAAATCAAGTGTTTGGTTTAAAAACCTGCTGAACTAAGGCGCCAGAACGAACACCATTTGGTATTAATCCTAACACCTGTCCAAGCCTGCATGGTTTCAATGTTGTAGGTGATGTTTGTAAACACGCAACCCCACCACTAGACTTCAAATCACCCAGTAGGTGCTTTCAAACCGATCATATGAATCCCTGTTAAATTATGAGAACTTTTTAAGGCTAAAAAATACCCATTATGTGGAGCGTTGTGGCCCAGTGGATTAGTCTTCAGACTTTGAAACAGGGTCGTGGGGTTGAATCCCAACCATGGCGTCATTTCCTTCGGTAAGAAATTTATCCACATTGTGCTGCATTCTACCCAGGTGAGGTAAATGGGTACCCGGTAGGAAGAAATTCCTTGAATGCTTGAGCACCCAATCAAGGTAGCCATGCTAAAGCCGGGTAATAATAATAGCAGGGCCCACTAAGAACAGTTTTCGAAACTGAAGTGGCTACCCTGGGTAAATATGCCGTTATTATTATTATTACTCCTGCATTCACACCGCCCGAAACATACCTTTCAGGATAAGTTCCTGAAGTTACGAGCATGTGCAGTATGGTCTGATAAGCAGGCAAGGTGCGAGATTCAACATCACTAGCTCAGCAGTCACCCATTGCGCCCGCACCCAACTACACGCTGGGCTAAAAGTTCCGTAAATTGCTTTCACATTGCCAAAATACCTGCGACCTTGGAAAAATCCCTGTGAAAGTTCTCTTAATTTTGACAAGTACCTACTATTCAGTGGGTATTTTCTTTCGGGGAGATTACTCTTTAATTTGCTTTCACATTGCCAGTAATACCTGGTATTTTTTTATTGGAACACATGGAACTGACAAACTTCAAGGCGGTCTAAAACCACGTAATGTTCCCCTGTAACTTTTGAATATCGATTATTATGAAGATTCTTTTTTTTTTGTATACATGAAATTATGCAAAATCCTTTATTTTTAATAATAGTTCTCCCACAGCATATATATGGAGTACATGTGTTGTATATTAAAATGACAAGGTTTCCAAACATGCATTTTGAATTTTCGAGAGACCTTTTTATCACAAGACTTTAGCATGTTATCTGCATGAAAATAATACTTATTGCTTATTTTGATTGATAATATCTTTGAATTCCTTATTTTAATTGTAATTTGTGGCATTCTTTAACCCTGTAAGTTTTGTTTTCATGTAAATCTTATGTTGTCCTTTTTTTAGTATTCATGCATTATCCATAATAATTTATACTTAAGGTGAATTATTTGTGGTATTGCCCATTTACTTATTATTATGATACATGTATTGATAATCCCCTTTGTGAATTCTGCAATATATGTAGTCTTTCATTTATTCTGAACATGTGTAATATATTGAGCAATGTTATCAATGAATCAAGAAATCGTTTTGGAATACAATTTTATATATTTCAGGAAACAATTTTAGCAAATCAATTTTTCAGATGCAATATGGATGATATTCATAATGGCAAACTATAATCATAATATCAGTTTCACATATAGGACTAGTTTTTATCTTTGGAGATTTATTATATTCAGATATGATACATAATTATATTCACATATTTATTATCTATTTTTAACAAATTATCTCTAAATGATGATGTTCCTAAAGTAATAATGTATATGCTGAATTATTTTTTTTTTGCGAATTTGACATCAATGCTGTTGCAAACATTTCCACTTCTTCCCACTTCTTGATACAAAGTGAATGAATACCCAAAGAAATCGTGGAAACAATGTGTCAATTTCCTTAATTTTGGCGCTATAGTGTATTATTTAGTTTGAATATTTGGGCTATAATACTGCACCTAAATTGCAGGAAAAAAGTAGAAAATTTAAATTTTGTTTGACAAGAAAAAGTATGTGGTCATATAAATGGCAGTAAAATGTTAGAAAAGGCAGAGTCATATCTTGGAAAATGACCAAATTTGATTGAGAATAGTTAGTTGGGGGGATGTCCCTTCCCACCTTCATCACCCCCTCTACACTATTGATATATCTCCCTTTGTCTCTATGGAATAATACAAACTTCCACCATATGGCCAGCTTACAATGGTTAATACACACAGCACATAATTTAGGATGCCAAATCAAGAAATCAAGCATGTTATGTCAATAGAATGTTTGTTCTTTGCAATGACTGTTCCATAATGATTTCCATGCATCCATTTATGTAGGATATCACAACGCGGATGCAGTGGACCATGATTTGCAAAAACGTTGACCTTTGCTCTGTTATTTCCATCCACAAACACATTGCATTCAAAGAAAGATGAAATAACTGGGAAAGCTATGTAACTGTTTCGAGTTGACAGAGTGTAAACTACTAATACTGGATGAATTTGTTATTTCAAAATTGACTTTTAGATTGTACAACGTGCAACTCAAGTTGTGTTTTTCATTTATATCTCTTACAGATACATGTAGATGTAGTTTTGATTTGTAATTAATGAGACTTCCCAACATGTATAAACAATGACTGCAAGGATTCAAGACATTCATTCTTTCACTATTTCAAGGCTTGTCAAAATAGAATTCATAGTTACATTCAATTAATTGTTGAACATCTAAATTTACTTGCTTATGTCAATTCTAATTGCTTATTTTTTTTTCCTGATGCTGTTAGTTTACAAATATAAAATTGAACCACATTTAGTTCTCTATTATTAAAATGTTTCAATTCTTGTTAAACCTAAAAACCTCAGATGAATTTGGATAACAAGATTCTGCATATCACATGTGTAGCTTATACACTTCATATGTTATTACAAGTATACATGTATATGGACCCACTAATTTGTAAATGACTTTGTAAATTATTAAGGATATTCCTTTCTACAGGAGATGAAAGAATGATATTGTCACCCTCATGCCCTCATGTTGGTAAAATTTGGTCCTTATTGTAAAGAAACTTCAAAGTTTTGCTTACAATTTGTAAATGATTTGTCCCTCTATGTTTACTTACAGGATTGGCATGTGGTATGTGGTTATTAAGGAAATTATTTTAGTTGAGGTTATGACCTGAAATGCAAACTTGATGTTTTTGTATGATTATGCTCTAAAGTAAAACTGTTTTAAATGGATTTTAAAAGGATTTTTTAAGGAATTGGCAGCTCTCCTAATACCAGATAAATACTCCATGCTAGACAAATATTATTTTTCTTAAATCAATTCTACACATTGGTCACAAGAAAATAAATGGATATCATGACAGATACCATACATGAAAGTTGTATGTATTTATGCTTTCATAGGACATGTATACAGGTATCATCTTAGATAATCTTAAGATTGTTTGTCATATTTCCATACAAATATAAATATTGTGATTTTATGCTGTCATTAAACGTTTTTATGTACACTTTTTTAATTGATGACTCGCATAAATTTTCCATTCATTGTCCCTTAAATCAGTAATATTGGCAGATATCCACAAAGACTTCCATTCTTTCTGCTTCCTTTCTTAAATAGATATTTTTTTGTGTAATTGATGAATGGTGAATTTAAAAATTCTTTTGTAAATGGGATTTTTAATCATGTTTTGTTGTGATCTAGTATTGTGTGTTTAAATATTGAAATTTATTATACTCAGAAGTTGCAATCATATTTGTATTTTGATCATAGTGTAGATGTATTGTTTTAAGTCTTCTCTACTTAATTTCCAATAATCAGGAATCTACCTGTTATCTTCCAGAATGCTTATTAAAGGGGAAGTTCACCCTGATAAAAACTTTGTTGTAAAAATAGCAGAAAAAATAGTAAAAATTATTGGTGAAGGTTTGAGGAAAATCCGTTAAAGAATAAGAAAGTTATTAGAGTTCAAAGTTTTGGATTTGTGACGTCATAAACGAGCAGCTGCCCCATGTGTTATGTAATATAAAATGCATGAATTTCAAATTTTTTATGGTTCCTGATGACTTAATTATGTTTTCTATTCATGATCGAGTGTGAAATGATTTGTCTATTGATATAAAAAAGGTACAGTGAAAACCATTTGAATTTTCTGAGAAAATTACATTTCATTGATTTTTTACCATTCGCTATGTAGGAATGCTGCTCGCATATGACGTCACAAATCAAATAATTGAAATTCTAATAACTTTTTAATTATTTGATGATTTTTTCTCAAACCTTTGTCAATATTTTTTATTATTTTTTCTGCTATTTTTACAATAAACTTTTTGTCAGGGTGAACTTCCCCTTTAATGATTTAAACTTCAAATTTTGTCAATTTCTTTATTGCGATTATATCATGTCCTTCTGCAGAACATTTTTTTTGTCAATAAAAGATCATTTTCTTCTCTGAATTACATGAAGAATTCATTTGAATTGTCTCTTAATTTTTTGTTTTGTAACTGTGTTAATGCACTAGGAAAACATTTACCTGTTAGATACTTAATTCAGATCTGGGCCCTGTCTTACAAAGAGTTGCGATTGATCTGATCAACTTCAACTATGGAAAGCCAACAATGGCCACATCTAAAATGCATGTTTGTTTAAAAATATATAAATATGATGTATATTCATACATTCATGGTTTTCTTGACAATTTGGTATGTTAGCCTTTGTTTCCATAGGACATAGTGCAAATTTCCTGGAGAAAAAAAATCATGATACTTGTGGATTTCCATAGAGTTACAATTGATTGGATCAACCATAACTCTGTAAGACAGGGCCCAGGTGGGTGTTCAGGGCTCCCAGCCCATCAGGGAAAATTATTTTACTTTTTTTCCAGTCAAGGAAAAATCTTAGAATTTGATTTTTTTTTTAATCAGGGAATATGCCTAAAATGAGGGAAAAATCAGGGAATTTTTATTAGCAAAAGCATGGTAGTCGGTCGGACTCTTATACTTTGTTGCATATCAAAACAACATCCATTGAAAGACTGCTTATGGTGGTACTAATTAGATGTACATTATTGTGTTTATACTGAAAATACATGTAATTCACTGCAACAATGTAGAGAACATGCAAAACTGGAAATGGGTTTAAATAATTATCAGGGAATTTCGTTTTCATGAAAAGCTGGTGTTTCATAAAGCTGTTCATAAGTTAAGAGCAACCTTAAGAATGACTGGTTAAACCTTATATCACCAATGAACATTTACTGGTGAATATCATTTACCACAAGAAAGGATCACAGTCGTTCTGAAAGTCACTCTTAACTTACAAACAGCTTTATGAAACCATCCCAAGTATTTTCTCTTACAAATTATATTGATTTTAACAATGTGCATGATCTGCCTACATGTGGCTCCGAGATTCTATTCTTTATTAAAATCTGGAAAATGAAAGCATTGAGAGTCCTCAAATGCCTATTTTTAGATTTGATAAATCCCACAAATGTGCTTTGCTTGCTTCGCACAATTCATTACTAGTCCATGTGTGAAAGTGAAAGAATGAATGAATTTTTATTTCATTTTAATTCCGATATTGAATAACATCAACAGTAAATCATTGTGATACAGGTAAATAGCAAAAAAACAAAATTACAGAATAATATACATAATACAGCCACTCCTTTTCATGGAACATCAGTAACACCCATGAGACAAGACGGAAATGAAACGTGGTGACCTACTAAGAAGCTTAGCTTGTGGGCCATAGGCCAGAAGATAATAAACAACAGTAATTGTGATAAATTTTGTGATTTTGTATGAAAAATATTTTTGTTGGGTACTTGATTGGGGGGGGGGGGCAATCAAAATTATGGCAACATGGAATGGGCTGAAAATGCAATGACATAGTCTTTGTAGCTACCTGATGTGAAAATGTGAGATAAGTGCTCAAATTAATATTTTCAAAGATGGATAAAACAATACAGAGAGGGATACTTAAAGATCAAATTTCATGTTTAAAAAGAATCAACAGCTGAAAAGTTTTAAAAAGCCACTGTAGTCATGTAAAATTGAAATGTTAGGGGATTAACATAATTGACCTCTCACCATGGCTTTACAAGTGGTCACTTTGTGAGATTTCCCTGAAACTTTTCAAAAATTGGTTTACAATACTAAAGTGAGGGATTCAAAACACTTATTTTTCTTCATATAAGTACAGAATGGATTTGTTTAGAACATTTGATTTATGAGATGAAATGCATATACCCCTCGACTCCTTCCAGAGTTAATAGCTTCATGGTTAATGTAATGGGGGGGGGCACATTCAAATATGGTTTAGAATAGTCTTGTGATGATTGGGGTTCCTGTAGGATATTATGGGTCCTTATGAGGTTGTCACAGGAGAGCTTTGCTGCAAACAAGTTTTGGTGTAGATACCACCCTGTACAAAAAAAACCTACTGATTGAAACGATTGTATGATTAACTAAAGCAGGCAATTAAGTCATATCTGGCAGAGGGTACTGGAAATAATCCATGATAATTACTGTATTAATATTAATTTGTCTGGATTTTTTAAATACTTTTTACGATTTACCATTTTCAATATTTTATTATTCTTATTTTAGTATTATCATTTTTTCAAGATTTTAAGCTTTTAGTGTAGGACGTCGGGCAGGGAAATAGCAAGTTTTCAATAATTTGTTTTCAGCACGAGAGGGCGTTTCAGTGAAATATATTCCAAAAGATTGAGTGCAGGTGCCACGAGCCTAATTACACCAGGAGGGATAGAGATATTCGTTCGACCCAACCCATTCGAATTTTTTAAATTTGATGTTGCTGATTGACAAAAATGTATGAATATGATTCAAAATCTAACATTGATTCTAGAAAGGGTAACTACTGAACTTCCTTCGCCCCAATTGGGAAGATAAATAAGTGACTTGGAACTATTTTTTGACTGGCGGACTAATTAGGGCTATTTTACTGTTTCAGTTGATGAATTTGATCCATTCATAGTTATCTTCATAAATGGGGATTTATTTTTAAAATGAGCTGGCTACAGTACCCTTTCCTGGTCAGATATGGAATGTCAGATATATATCCTATCCAATGGTAGTAAACATTTCACTCTCTAATTTCACATTTATTTTTTATGAATTTTTCAAAAGTGCCATTTTAACACACAAGTCTATGGGGAATGTTTTAATAATAATAAAAATAATAATATAGGATATTTATATTGCGCACATATCCACCTTGTTAGGTGCTCAAGGCGCTCCTATATTACCCGCGTTTTACGCGCGTGACACCTGCATGTTTTTAAAGAAAATCTTAGCGAAGCAGTGACATAAAATTATACTGATGGCGCTCTTTTACATGTTCAGTCAGTGTGGTATCATTCAAACAAAGTATCATTGGAAATCGAGTTTCATATGCAGGCATTGTATTTATGATTTTATTCAAGACTATATATTTTGGGCACTATTTTTACAATCTTTTTTATGAGTTAAGAAAAATATGCTTTCATATTTAAATCTTTACGTGTATGCCTTATTCAAAAAGTGACTCAAACAACGATATTGTAGTGAAACTGAGGTCAACAAAATTTGTGAAAAAATATTAATTTGACCCCCCCCCCCTCCCTGGGTTATGAAAAGTAGAGAAAAATTCTAAAAAGCTGTAAGCGAGTGAAGCGAGAGAGCAAACATTTTGACCTTCTAATACAAATAATAAATTTGTTATTGATTTTGATATGATTTCCTTACACTTCACACTTTTTCATTTACCTTTCATTTTTTTTATTCTTATAGTCGTGACACTTTAATGAGCGTAAGGTCATCCCCCATCGGTATGGTGCTATTCATGATTCAATCAAGATTTGTCAATTTACCAAAAAATATTTTATATTCATAGGCCTATGTCAATTTTTTTGAAGTGACTTAGTGACGTCATCTACTCTCTCCTTTGCAAATGATTCGTGTTGCACATGAGCAATTTCTATTTAATGAATACAAGTGAAAAATAAAACAATAACATTATAATGCAATAAAAAAATACATTGGCCAAGAATAGATTCCTGTATTTCAGCCATAGAACATCAAAAAGCAATGTTCAAATAATATTATGTAAGAATTAGAAAACAATCTCAAAAGCATGGGGGAAATCCAAACAAGAGCATTTCCAGCAACGTCTTTGTCAATATTTGACCTTATTCTGAGCCCTGATCCGATTAAGACCTTGCTTTACCACGTTATATTTGTTTAGTTCGAGGTTATATTTGTTTGGCTTGTACTGTCACCTCACTGCGGCGTCTCCCAGCTCGTATCGGGTCATTTGTTTTTGTATGTTTTATTAAATTCCACATACAGTACGGGCATACAACTGCATGTACTACACGTACGCATACCTGAGACCTATATTCTTCGTCGAGCTATTAGGACCTTGGAAAGACAGTGTATTCGGGTTAAGGGATACTCTTTTGAAAATAACAAAATCTTAAACAAAGTAACCCCCCCCCCTGAAAAAAAAAGAATAAATAAATGGAATAAAAATAATAGTAAAAACAATAAATAAATATATAAATAAATAAATAAATAAATACATACATACATACATACATACATACACCCATACATACATACATACATACATACATACATACATACATACATACATACATACATACATACATACATACATACATACATACATACATACATACATACATACATACATACATACATACATACATACATACATACATACATACATGAATAAATAAATAAATAAATAAATAAATAAATAAATAAATAAATAAATAGATAAATAGATAAATAGATAAATAGATAAATAGATAAATAAATAAATAAATAAATAAATAAATAAATAAATAAATAAATAAATAAATAAATAAATAAATAAATACCGTGTATTACCTTATACTTAAATGATGAAATACGTATGCATTCAGTAAATGTGTATATATTATATATTTTCCTGATGAAGCCCTATGGGCAAAAATTTGATCTAACTTTTCTCTCTACGGTTGTTTTATTCACCTTGTATTTTGCTTTATACATGTTATATATAATATAATTATATAAATACATGTATTCATTTTTTTCTTCCCCAAAACTCAATCAAAATCACATTCCATCCTACAAGGGCTTGTCTAACAAAGTAGGTAGGATCGATTTAAAGGCGTCTTGTCTCCGGGAAAGATCGAGACATCACTGACGTTGATGTTCACATCAACGGGACAGATGTATCCCCATACTCCGGTACGGGTGTAGGATTGGAGCTGTGATTTTCCTCATTTCTTTTCTCTGTCATCTCCATCATAGGTTAATTTGCATACTAGTAGGCCTATATCTAACATATTTTGAGTAAAAGCCCTGGTTTTAATTTTTGAGACACACCTACTCGACTTTAAATCCGACGTAGATACCCTAAAAAATAAAAATAAAAATGATGATAATAATAAAATAAATAGAAAAAGAAGAGAAAAAAAAAATAAGTAAGAAATATTTAAATTTCACTTTATATAATTTTTTTCAAAGAAAACAACGTGAATAATACAATATTTATGATGGCGAAATTGTCAAGTCAAATTTTCAAACTGACTGGTGGCCAAATAAAGAACCCCCCCCCCCCGCCGCTCTTCCCTCGACCCGGGCCCTCGACATCGTAATTTCAACTTAAAAATATATTACTCATGAGTGAATGTGGAATGCTGTAAAAGAAATTGATTGACCTACTGCCCCTCATTTTCATTTTTCCAATGATAATTCTTGTATGATGAAATGTATCTAGATAAAATTTGTATCAACTGCCTATATTTCTTTCCAACGCCCCAAGCAGTAGACAAACGGGAGCTGACCCTCGCATATTAAAGATAGATTCAAAACACATTAACAATTGTATCAACACCATATACTTTTATGAATTTCTTGACCCCTAGATTACCTTGATGCTTATATCACTTTACAATTTTGTGGATCCTCCACAAAATCGTAAAGTGATATATACATCTATAATCTAAAAAAATATCTATCTAAAATATTTTATAACTGTATCAGTCACTGTCGGATCCAGGGGGCCTCCCCCACCCCCCCCCCCCTTTAGAGGCACAATCAAAATTAATAATGTAAATATGCCGTTACAGCACAAGTGTGCCCCCCCCCCTTGAAACCGAGGACCTTTTTTCTTTGTTTTTTTATATAATTATTTGAGACCACCACTTTCATCACCTAGCTGTCCATTCAGAAAGTAATATCTCTTATTCTACGTCTGTAGGGATCGGGTAAGGATACTTCAAAATAAATATACCCTGACATATTGATTATCATTTAGGTTTGTTTACTTGATCCCTAGAAAATGCCTTTCAGCAGAAAGATTCATTAGTAATTACAGTAGACTTTATAAAGATAAGCATTAATTTTTGTTCAACAAATCTACACCATTCTCCATAATTTCGGAATTTTCTTTTAAATCCACATCATTCAGGGAAATTTAGAAAATAAAATACAATATTTTCATGTAACATTTTTATAGTCATATTTGTAGTACCATTCGCCTAAAAAAAATATTTCTATTCGCGTTTCGCATTCGAATTGTTGATTTTCGCCAATGTTAGGAGGTGCACAAACAAAAAGGACTTTAAATTTCTGATTATTGCATCGTCACTATATGCAAACTTTAAGTTTGCCGTATCATAGTCCGATTTCAAGAAATAGTACCTGCACTTTGGGAAATTAAGTTTCTGGAGTTTTTTTTACTTATTTGTTATTTTGTTTATTTATTTATTTTTTGGTATTTGGAGCTGTCGAAACATATTTTTAGGTCTATAATTCCACTATCTGAGCGCATAATTTAGCACAGAGTTGATGTGATCGCAATTAGGGACACGGAATAAAAACAAAATCAATATCTCTGCAATTCAATTTGTTTATAAATTATCCTTTACCTTGATAATAAATTGTTTGTTGATATTCGGCACGTCGTCTGATTGAAAATTGAACTTTGAACGGATCTGTAGCGATTAATCTAGATTCTAGAATTGGGGCGGGTGCAAAAACAATCGCACAGTTACCTTGTTTTGCTTGTGGTAATTGTTTGGCATGATACAGATAGGCTATATCAAAATATTTAGGCTCTTGCTCTTTGTTCTATGCAATATTAATGGGTTATGTATTTTCTAGTATTGTCTAGAACGGGGGGGGGGACTTTGTTGGTTTTCCTTTCCACATTACATTCTAAACAACCAAGGATTTAAAATAAAATCCAAATCGGCTGTGAATAGGGACCAGCCGAATATACTGGACTTATTTTTAATCTTCAAGGATTATTTTTTAAATCTCAAAAGATTTAAATTAAACTCTATTTGCTTTTAATTCAAATCTAAAAAAATAATCTAAATTTAATATTCGGCTGCTCACTTTTCACAACCGATATGGATTTATTTTAAATCCTTGGAATATAGAGTGTATATTTGAAACAACATTGATCGAACCATACCACTTCTCATGTTTTCATTCTATATTCCTTTTCTCCCTCTCTTCCCCCGTTCCCATCACATGAAATAAATCAAAATACAGCAGTCTTAGGCATGTTATGTAAAGGTTAAATAAAGACATCTCTTCAATCCAGGCTCGTCTACTATCTGAATTTGATCAATGTTATGGGTTGAGAGGGATGATTTAAAGTTATATAGATACGAGTAAGAGTAAGGTAATGTTGTTTGGAATGTTACCTCAAAACAAATCATGATTATATATAATTCTCAAGTTATTGAGCAGGTTAATAACTTCACTTATAAGTGTCTTGGAATTATCTTTGATGAATTACTCAAATGTAATGAACATATTGATAAAACTTGTAAGAAAATCTTAAGGACCATTGGATTTATTCAAGCCTGATAAAGTCCTAATATGCTTTATAAGGGCCTGGTTCTCCCACATAATTGTTGAATTTAGTCTATTCTTAATAAAAAAAAATATCACAACGCTTACGAAATCGATATGATCGCTTAATTCTAAATGCTGACTTTCTAACTCCTTACACGATTATACTTGAAAAATTAAAATGGCAGTCTGTTTCTCAAATTATCAATTATCAATTATCAATTCTGTTTATATATGTTTAAGATTATAAATAAACTTGCCCCAGAATATCTTTTGAATCTTCTATCATTTCGTTCTCCCCTGATACTAACCAGATACACCTTAGAGTTCCCTTTAATTATTCCCAAACCCAACACTGAAATAATCATGAAAAAGTCCTTTCAATAGATTCATTCTTTATCTTTTTCCAAATCTCGTTTACAAAGTGATTCGAATTTATCAATGTCCCTTTTTTATATACGCAACAAAAAAAGGAAGTCCCCCTTAAACAAACATCAATAATTTCCGAACCAGTGCGATTTTTAAAAATATATTTTACATGAGCGTGTAAGTAATTTTATAAGCTACCCTCTGAGTAAATTTTATGGACGTATTTTATGCTTCAGTTAGCACCGTCAGAAGGCAAAAATGTCACTTTTTAAAAGTCACAAGCCAAATATCATGACTTTTCCATTTTATTGGAACTAATTCCACATTATCATGAAAAATAGTCAGAAGGCTTGTAAAAGATACGTTCTAAAAGACGATACAACATTTTTGGCTAAATTTCACGGTTGAATAAACACAAGTCCAAATTTTCTATTATTGAAATTTTTACACTTTCTATCAATAAAAATGATTAAATATCAAGACAGTTATTTTAGGGAAGAGTATCTTCAAAAATATTCATCGTTTCTCGGTTCCATGAATATTCATTGTAAACAAAAATTACAATTTTCAAATATTATAGGCTAGTATTGTTTCATTTTGGTAAATGAAAATGATATGTTCTGAATATTTCGTTATGTTTAAGTTCATGACCAATTAACATGCTTCAGTGATTCAAAAGGCGTTTAATTAAACATTCACGCTTGAATGAACATGTGGAATGTGATTAGCTTTTTTACGTTATTGGAAAAAAAATGCAGTTTGTAACTATGGATATCTGTCACAAACCTTCTTGCATAGTTCATTTGATTTGATTTTTATGAAAATCCCGATGTTTAATGCGTCAGTGAGCACTTAATATTCGAAAATTATGCAAATGAAAAGAAAATCCAAGGCCTTGACCCCTCTCTATGCCGTATCGAATGGTTATTTTGGTGTGCGCGCCTTTTCGATAGTGTTACTCTGAAGCCGTGTGCGAAGTTTCATTAAAAAAAAACTGTTGGCAGAAGTAACAAAAACCGTCCATAGAACAAACCCTCATTTCACATTTGTTAACATTTTGACTTCCTCTCTCGTAGACATTGTGTACATTATGGGTGCATATGTTTAGAAATAAGTAACCCCTTTATTCGTGGAATTTTTTTCAAGGCCGTCTTTAGCAATGCCATTTGGCAGTAATGTTTATCAACCTATGGGCATTATTTTGTGCGAAAATGATATCGATTTGTTCATTCATGGGTGAGTGAGCACGCATCAAATTGGGAAAAGGGGTCTTTTCAATTTCCGAACTTTAAACATTTTCATGGTTGAGCGAGCACATTCGAAAACTTAGGAATGAATACTCTTTATACCGCATACATGTATTTTTTCCTAACAATTCTTAGGATCAGTTTAATTTATGGACAAATCAATGGTGGATCCAGAATTTTAAAATGGGGGAGGGGCCTATAATCGTGGGAGCCACCAACATTTTCAAATGTTAACATGATCTAACAAGTTGGAGAGGACTACCATAAACCCCTATTATGATACGTCACAATACAGGGGCCGCGAAATTGTTTTTATTTTTTTTTGGGGGGGGGGGCTGACCATGCAAAAATCACAATCGTATGGTCATTTTTACATTTTTGTACATGCTTCCGCGCCCCCTGCAATACATTGTGCTCACGTACCCAACCATAAACATACGATATCAAAATTGTGTGATATTAAAATTCACCTGAAAACATTTTTGCCGTGTTTGCCCATCTTTGTATTTGCACAATCTGAAAACGACTCTTATGACTTTCCAAAATGGTCATTTTTAATTCAATCTTTAAAGGTCAAGTCCACCTCAGAAAAATGTTGATTTGAATTAATAAAGAAAAATCAGACAAGCACACTGCTGAAAATTTCATCAAAATCGGATCTAAAATAAAAAAAGTTATGACATTTCAAAGCTTCGCTTATTTAAAAAAAATAGTTATATGAACGAGCCAGTTATATCCAAATGAGAGAGTCGATGATGTCACTCACTCACTATTTCGTTTATCGTTTGAATTGTACAATATTTCAATTTTTACGAATTTGATGATTAGGACCTCCTTGCCAGAAGCACAAAATGTTGAAATAATGGAATTCCACGTGTTCAGGAAGGAATGAAACTTCATTTCACATAGCAATGACGAGAAAATCAAAATATTTCATATTTCATATATCAAAATACAAAAGAAATAGTGAGTGAGTGATGTCATCAGTTCCCTCATATGCATACCGACCGAGATGTGCATCTAACTGTTTTGTGAAATGAAGCGAAAGTTTAAATGTCATAACTTTCTTATTTTACATCCGAATTTGATGAAATTTTTCAGTGTTATGCTTGTTGAATTTTTCTCTTTTTATTCAAATCAAGTTTTTGTTGGGTTGGACTTGTCCTTTAAATACTCATACATGACTCAACCGATCAATCTTATTTTTCCCCAGGAGTCGCTTAATGAGGTTAGCAAATCACCTATGAAATACCATGTCTCAAAATATTTCGTTCAAAAGGTACAGCAATTTGAATTTAGGGGGGGACTTACTTTTTTTTTGTTGTGTATAGAATAGTAGCAATGCATTTCTTATCTTATTTCTTACCTTGCGTACTGATGGATGCTTCTGAATACCCCTCAGCATCAAACTTGTACGTATTTCACTGGTTCACATCTCCAATACTTGTTCAGTCAATTCCCAGGAATATTCCATTGTTTCCTGATTTTCATGTAAATGATTCTTTTGCGTTGCTCCATAACTGAACTTGGGATGTTCATTTAAAAACGTATATGTATATTAACCTCTGGTAGGCTCTTGTACAAGACCCCATCACGCATTACCTGTGACCTGTATGTTTCGATCTCACCTCCTCCAGTTTTTGTACAGTATTTGTTGTTATGTCAGGCAAGCTTCCGGGTTGTCAAGAATGGGTTTCGTTTTTTTAAAAGGTATGCATGAAATTTATGCATGAACATTAGTAATCCCTCAATACAAATTGAGAGCTGTTAATCGGGGAATGCATCCTTTAATAAGAAGAAAAGACTATACAATAGACTAGGCAATGAGCCATGTGTGTTGCTATGTCAGGAAATTTTATTTGTTTGGCATATTTGAAGCACTACAAAGGAATTCCCATTAAAACCAGCACCAAAGTCAAAAAGCGAATTGTTTGATATTACACTTACTCTGTCATGTGAGGATCGGGCAACCTGTATAGACCATTTCATTCATTTAATTTATTCCACCTTCATGTGTAAAAATAATAAAACTGTAGGACAATATTATATTTACAATGTGTACAATTAAATCAAACATTGATACATAGGTGTACTATGGGCATCTTAAAAAGCTAAGAGCTTATCATCAGGGGCTCAAGCATAGCATAAAACATGCATAAATTAAGACAAACAACAATGAAAAATGATTACGTTGAACAGGAACCTAAAGCGCATACATCGTAATTCCGAATTAGCTTCGTTATTCTGAAAGTTCGGTTATTCCGAAGGTTCGTTATTCCGAAGGTTCGTTAATCCGAAAACGAAATGAGGTTCGTAATTCCGAAGGTTCGTTAATCTGAAAACGAAATGAGGTTCGTAATTCCGAAGGTTCGTTAATCCGAAAATTAAATAAGGTTCGTATTTCCGAAAATAAAATTAATTCATTTTGGTAACAAAAACGGTGTTGTCCTTGCAAATTAACAGGATATTATGAGACAATTGTAATAACGAACGATGATACTTGTGTGTGTTGTGGCAAAAGCATGCACTGATTTAAGATAGGCGCCTGAATGCAATTGCTGCCCAAGCAAATGGTTGAAAGATCAGGGGGTTACCCAGCAAACATAAAACGTTTTCAGAACGTTTTAAAAACGTTTTATTCAGGTCCCGTAGGTCCTCGTCTGAAATAAACATTTAGAAAACGTTCATATAACGTCCAAGTTGGACTTTCAATTTGTGAAAAAACAATGGTTCCAAAAAGAACGTTTTTAAACGTTCTTTGGACGTTACAAAATGGAACGTTTTAATCAAAACGTTCACAAAACGTTTTATTTGGGACCTTATAACGAGACATATTTTATTGAACGTTTCATGAACGTTCTTAAAACGTCCAAATAGGACTTTATGCAAATGAGTGGTAATTTGCATATAATACGTTAGACATATTGAAATAAACGCTTTTAATGAGTTCTTTTCTATTTAGCAGTAATTAATTCATGCTTTTCGTGTTTCGTTTTATTGTAATATTGTTCTGAAACACACTCAAAGATTAAAAAACACTAATTCAGTCTTGGAATGTACTAACACAGTGGCGTAACTACGGGGGGGCATGGGGGGGCACGTGCCCCCCCCAATCGGATGGCCAAAAAAAAAAAAAAAACGGGGAAAAGGAGAAAAAGAGGGAAAAAGGAAGAGAAACGTAGTGGGGGAAAGAAGAAATTGTTGTTTATCATAGTGTTATATTATGTTATATACCATAAGAAGCATTTTTCACAACTTTATGAAACATTATTTGCTTAATTGTGTATTCATTGTTTCTGGTGCTCGCATAGACTTTTTAACGAGACATATAAAACTGCTGTACTAAAGCCTTCCGTTTTCAAATCAATATACAACAAAATAATATATTTCCTCGCAATTAGAGTAATTATTGTTTTAAGTAGTGATATATTCTTCTTTTCCATGACTACTGAAAGTTATTGACCTATTTTAAGGTCTTAATATAAAACATTTCCTGTCCGTGCTAACGTTCGCATTAGTGGATTGGTGAGATTTCTGCTCTTCATGAACTCCTAAAATCAGTCCTTAAAATGTCAATTTTTCTGATCTGAATATCAAAAAATTTTAGCTCGCGCTTCGCGCTCGCATCATTTGGTTAGTGAAATACGTGGGTTCTTAGTGAATTCCTACAAACAAGCCTTGGAATGCCCCTCTTCATGTCTGAATTTCCTAGATTTTCAGCTCGCGCTTCGCGGTCGCAGTATTTCATTAGTGAGATGCGTATGATAATCATGATTACAATGACTTCAAAAAGTGCTCCATGTGTTTAGATGTAATTCTAACAAAATCAGCAAGCGCTTGGCACTCGCATTAGATGACTATGGTGAGATATGTATACTCTGACTTAATGGATTCGTAACTATAGTCCTTAAAATATCCATGTTTTGAGGTCAATATATACAAAAATTTCAGCTCGCGCTTCGAGCTCGCATCATTTGGTTAGTCAAATACGTAGGGTCTGAGAGAATTCCTACAAACAACCCTTAGAATGCCCCTCTTTAGGTCTATATTTCTTAAATGTTAAGCTCGCGCTTTTGCGCTTGCAGTATTTGATTAGTAAGATACGTATGATAATCATGATTACATGACTACAAAAGGTGCTTCATGACTGTGTTTAGATGTAATTCTAACAAAATCAGCAAAGGATGGCACTAGCATTAGATGACTATGGTGAGATATTTATACTCTTAATTGATTCTAAAATATAATCCTTAAAATTTCCTTGTTTAGGGTCAGTATATACAAAAATTTTAGCTCGCGCTTCGCGCTCGCATTGTTTGTTTAACGAGACAGTTAAGTATCATGATTACAAAACAATTTCCTTATAATGTCAATTTTTAGCCCTCAATATCAAAAATTTTCAGCTCGCGCTTCGCGCTCGCATTATTTAATCGGTGAGATACATATTCGTTTGATGGCACTGCATGTCCTTAAAATATCTCTATTAGGTCAGTATACCTGTCAACTGAGCGCGCTTCGCGCGCTCCCTAAGTGACCCGAAATTTTTGCTGGTGCCCCCCCAATGCCGTGACCCACGGTACGCCACTGTACTAACATAACAAAAAAAATAATAACTAACCATTACAGACGATACTTTCAATAAACTATAAATTTACTGAAGCAATATTTAGAGTTAAATCCAAATGAATCCCACTCAAGTCTGCCCTTTAAGCATGATTTGATTGGAGACACTTCACTCTTAAGTGCCATTCCACAATTTAGCCAAGAGCTTGAGGTGCAAATAATAACATATTTTTATTCATTACAGTGTTTACATAAGTTTTTAATAGCTTCTCCAAACGTTCCTATAGAACGTTTTCTGAAAGTTCCAAAGGTTTTCTGGACGTCCGCAAAACGTTTTTTGGAACGTTTTAAAGGTTTTCTGGACGTCCGCAGAACGTCCATGGAACGTTCCAATTGTTTTTTAAGGTTTTCTGGACGTCCGTAGAACGTCCACAGAACGTTGTAAAAGGTTTTTGGACTTTTATAAGGTTCCAAAGGTTTTCTACAGGTCCTTAAAAATTTTCAAAAGGTTATTTCTAGGTTTTAAACGTTTAAAAAACGTTTTCTAAACGTCCATTTGGAACGTTTTATTAACGTCCAAAACCTTCCACAAAAGGACGTTTTCTAATCTAAACGTTTTGACAAAACGTCCATAGAACGAACTTGGAACGTTCTTAAAACGTTCAGAAAACGTCCAATTGTTAGCTGGGTAAATGTGTTGGTCGCGTGCGAGTAACCTCCAAATAATAGAATTTGTTTTGGAGGAGATGCCAGTTTTAAGAGCTTCTGCTGGTAATGAAAATAAAAATAATACTAATGATGATAATATTAATCCCAAACGATGGTCATAATCAAAATGGTGATAAAGAATATAAATGTTAATAAAATTTTATTGATCGTTACTCCTAGTGTTAACAATGTTAATCCGTTTTTCATGATTACAAAACATGCTCGGAATGTTTATTTTTCATGTGGGACGTTGTGGCCCAGTGGAATTGTCTTCTGACTATGAAACAGAGGGTCGTAGGTGCCTTGAACAAGAAATTTATCCACACTGTGCTGCACTCAACCCGGGTGAGGTGAATAGGTACCCGGTATGAAGAAATTGATTAAATGCCTTCCTTTGGGCGCCTAGGCAGCTAAAGCCGTGGTAATAATAATAGCAGGGCCCACTGGGAGAACAGTTTTCAGAACTGAAGTGGCTTCCCTTGGTCAATAATACCATTATTATTATCATTATTATTATTCCCGGGGGGGGGGGCACTTCCATTCACGAGTGGATACCATGCGCGACCATGGGGTCTCGAAAAGCACCCTAAACACGTAATTTCCATATTCTGAAAATGCACCCCTTAACAAGTATTGGCGTGTGAAACCCTGCCCTTAACAAGTATTGAAGACAAAACGATACTTTTGGCAAATATTCCCTGAAATGAACCCCTAAACAAGTACAGGAATGTTTTATTGTTATGGGTCCTTCGGCCGTCGGCTTTAACTTATTTGGTTTAGTACGACCCCACATTCTACACCTCGCGCAAATCGGACTCTAAACACGAAGTGTTGGGGCAAAAAGGACATCCTTTATAAAACATCTTAATTTTGTTTTATCATCCCTGCAAATTCGACCCTAAACACGTAATTTTCCTAACGAAATAGATACCCTTTTTTCATTATTTTTGTGTTTTTGACACCCTTATCACGTTACGTACGTAACGTGCCCTATCGTGAAAAAGACATCCTTTTTACGTGTTTTTTTTTGGTCGCGCATGGTATCCACTCGTCAATGTAAGTGGCCCCCCCCCCCCCCGGGTTATTATTATTATTATTATCATCATGTTTTATTAGGCCTACATGAAATTTCCAAAGTTTGAGCTCGTGATTCGCTCGCAATGAGACCTTTCGTTTTCTGAGACGAGCCATGTGGACGTACGAGATTAAGGGACTTTGGGAGCACTGCGCATGCGCGAAGTATTCTATGACGAGCCTTCTCTCGTTCACACTGCCCAAATCTGTGACTCGTATTTGAAGGTTTTGACGTTCGCTGTCATAGTGCTCGAACGAGCGCTTGTTCGTGCATGATGACGTCATCCAAGCTTAGCAAAAATGAATGAAGCCGCATCAACACTTGACTTTCGTTGATTCAGCAGGGCTGGTAAACTGCAAATTAATGCTTGTTACCAGCTTTTCCATTACATTTAGTGTGTCCTGTTTTCAGACACTACATATCCGATAGGTACCCGGGGGGGGGCCACTTACATTGAGGAGTGGATACCATGCGCGACCAAAAAAAACACGTAAAAAGGATGTCCTTTTCACGATAGGGCACGTTACGTACGTAACGTGATAAGGGTGTCAAAAACACAATGATAATGAAAAAAGGGTATCTATTTCGCTAGAAAAATTACGTGTTTAGGGTCGAATTTGAGGGGATGATAAAACAAAATTAAAATGTTAGATAAAGGCCCACGGCCCGCTCGCTATCACGCTGGTATATGCTGTGGTCTGGTACGGGCCCAGTACGGGTACGTCGAATCATCATGTACGAACGTGATACTGAACGAGCGGTGTCACCACTTCCGGTGCACTAGGAATACGTTGTAGTCGCAGAAAATCGAAATCTCTCTAATATCTCACAAGGATGCCCTTTTAACAGTAATTAGATCCATAATTGACCAAAAATTGAGTTTTTCTCCAAACCACTTGCTCGTTGCTCGTTACGCTTGCTCGCGAAAATAAAACCTAAATATATATCTTATCAATCAAAAATAAATTTTAAAAACTTTGCTCAAATTAATTACTACAAAACACACAACTTTACACAGATGATAATCTCATGGTGAAAATATCCGTTTGCACCAAAATGCCCGTTTTGGCATATAAGTGCACCTTTTTGGCTTTGCCCCCCCCCCACAGGAAACTACGTTCCGCCGCCCTTGGTTGAAACATGTATCGTCTTCATGGCTCACTGCAAAATCCCTTAACATGCCCCTTTTAGATCAGGTCAGAGCTTATAATTAAAATTTCTGCTCGCGCTTCTTGCTCGCAGCTGTTATCTAGTTACATAGCTATCTTGTTTAGAAGATCACAAACATATTGCCCATCATATTTTCAATGAAAAATATAGCTCGCGCTTCGCTCTCGCATTATTTAAAAAGTGCTTATGATATTATTACACATTTACTTTATTTTATAAGAATAAAGCTGATTATTGGCTATTAGGACTACCCTATCAAATTACATTTCTCTTAGGTAAATGTACAAAATAGAAGTTATGACCTGTTAGATAGTTAGGCTATTTATATAGTTTTTGTAAGTATTTATAATCTTTCATGTGGTTTTCACCACTTTTGAAGCATGCTTGCCACACTGTATGATACTGTAAATTCATGTTTAGCATAGCCTAGGTTTAGAACATCTTCATACTGTTATACATTTGTATTTTAGTGTTTTTTTTTTTTTTTTTTTGTACACTGTATTCGGTATTTTTCTTCTGTATTATTATCATATGTTAGTATACATTATTTTCTTTTGTATCATTATCATGTCATGTAAATGTGTTGTTCTCTCATACCCAGAAGGGGGTCGTAAGAGTCAATAAATTCTATTCTATTCTAATTCTACCCCTTCAAAGAAACAAACCAACAAATATCAACTTTAAGTTGCTGATCGGGGAAATTTATATGGGTGAAAAAATTGCCCCCCCCCCCTATTGGCGAAAGTGGGATCCGCCGGGGGGGGGGGTAGCAGGGGGAACTTGCATCCCCAAAGTAAATAACAACCAAAATGGTAAATTCCTTCTTATTTTCAAAATAAATACTCTTTTTAAAGTATACATTTTAGACTAATTTTCAGGAGAAGCTCTTAATAAAAATGACATCCCCTCCAATACAAACCCTATTATCTGGAGGTTACTCGCACGCGACCAACACACTTACTTAATCCCCCGCATCTGTAAACCATTTGCTTGGGCAGGAATTGCTCAGATATGCTTGATCTGGGCGCCTATTCTTAAATCAATACATGCTTTGGCCACAACACACACATGTATCATCGTTCGTTATTACTTTTATTGCATAATATCATGTTATCTTGCAAGGACAACACCGTTTTCGTTACCAAAATGAATTAATTTCATTTTCGGAAATACGAACCTTATTCAATTTTCGGATTAACGAACCTTATTTCGTTTTCGGACTAACGAACCTTCGGAATAACGCACCTTATTTCGTTTTCGGATTAACGAACCTTCGGAACAACGAACCTTATTTCGTTTTCCGAATAGCGCCACAAATGCTCGGATTAACGAACCCTTTTCCGTTTTCGGATTAACGAACATCGAGGTATAGGCAATTTACGTGTTTCGGAATTACGAACCTTCGGCATTACGAACCTTCGGAATTGCGAAGTGTAACTAGGCAAAGGACATTATAAAGAAAACAAAAACAGTTTAACAATCAAGAACATTTACAATAATTAATTTCGAAATTACAAACACCTCTCATGTTGAATTGTTTATACTTATGAATATGTAAATCTTCTAGCTTTCTTTTAAGTCTGGTATTTGTGGAGCATTGTTTAAATAATTTATTCCATATTTTCAGACCGTTGAATCGTAGGAAGTGTTGTGATGTGGCTGTGCGTGCTAGGAACGAGCGATATTTTTTTATTATTGCGGGTGTGATAAGAATAAAATGAAAAGATTTGGATATATTTATAATGTTAATTTTTGACTGGTAACAAGATGATTATGATATCATAGATATCTAATTTTCAAACTAGCCACCTGTCTCAATGCGTGTAACACACGGATTTCTATTTCTTCTGACTTGGTGTTTACACCTTAGCCATGGCGGCAATGGCAGGTCTTAAACCCGATATTCTTTTGGTGTCTCCCGATTCATCCATTTAAATGGACAGTGTACTAGCATCGCTGTTCGCATAAAAAAATCCTGGGGGGGGGCAATACGCGTACAATTTTCTTGAAGAAACTCGAAGTTGAGTAAACGAAGTGACAGAGCCAGTCGTGGGGATGCTTTTCCATTTCCTAAAGTGAACACAAAGGATTTCGTGCACACTTATGGTGATTTTTCACAATTTTCAAAATTTCAAAACTTCGGTGGGGGGGTGTCTACTGCCCCCAGCATAAGGCCATGTGTAATATTTCTTGTTATAAATGAGAGCTGCGAAGGGCATGAATGAGAGAACACTCATGAAATCACAAAAATGCTTTAATAATCATTATAAAGACATTCTAGCCCCCCTAAAAAAAATGAAAAAAAAATCAAATGGGTGCCCACTCACGACCCCCGTCTATTTATGCCTTTCAGCCAATTCCATATAAAGTAATAAATCTATTTTGTATATCCCCAATATTTTTCATTCTTATTTCACTTCATGTATTATTGATCCATCCATGAGAAAATGAGAAAATGACCTTTCATATAAACTACAAAAAAAAACTACAGGTACAATTATTTCAACATGGTCCAATTATGGGGGGGTCGGACGTATATACTCTATGGAAGTACTCTCCCGTTAACCCTAAAAGGATTGGGCTATTTGAGATGTATAGAGGACTAGGGGCCATCATGCCCACCCCCCCCCCCCCCCCCCCTCCTCGTGATCTCGGCCGCCGTTCGCTCCGAAATTTGGCACGCCTTTTTCTCTACCACATAAACTTCAAGCCAGTATAAAAAAGGAAATAATCATTTTTTTATTCATTATGAATAAATTATGCTAAATTATTCGTGAAAAAAAATTATTTGCAACTTCAGCACCCAATTTCATTTCAAGTTTTCTTTCCAGATGTCATTTTTGTAATCTAATTTACAGGTTTCCACAAGGAAAAAGTGCGAAAGCCAATTTTTTTTCCTTATATATTTCTTTGTTTTTAGAATTTCTCATGTATTTCTCTTTTTAATCTTTTTGTTTTTCATCAATTCCTTAATTATTGAGCAGACCAATTAGAACGAAAAATAATCATCTTTTTATGAATTTCATCTCCCATATACTTTGTACATAAAGTATAAAAATGAGTCATTTTCGGCATGACATTGTCTCGTAAAAAGTCGCGTGGCGTCGCGATGCTATACCCTATTGTCGAACCTCTGCATCAATTTGTAACTTCCTTACATAGCTTGGATTACAGGCGCATGCCACAACGCCCAGGCCATCATGCCCGGCCCCCCCCCCCCCAGTACTTTTGTATACATGTAGTTCATTTTGGTTAGTTCCCCAACATTGCAATCTGAAACATACATGTACCGTGCTTGAAATACTTTAAGGTAGTAATTCACTGAACTAGATAATAAACAAATACTAAAACAAAGGCTACACCTAATGTTCCACTGACCTTCCTCAATTTCTTACAGCACTTTGCCCTCGATCGCTTATAAAGTCAAAACAACTAATAGCCAAACAGGTGCATCAATATATCGGTGAGGTAACCTCTATCAATTTTATTACAGCTCATGATAGGTATTTGATAAGTGTTCCATTTTTTTTCTTTCACTGTTTTTTCTTTTTTCTTAGGGGGTTGACCCTCTATATATCAGGGCATGCAGAATCAGAGGGGACATCAGCCCCCCCCCTCACCTTTTTTCACTAACCATATTCAAAACACAAAATTGACTATCAAAACATTATTTTTTACACATTCAGCTACCCATTCACGTTCAAAATCATTTTCAAGACTCAGAATAAACTGTCATACCACACATGTTTAGTAGCCATTCTTCAAGAAGATTTAATATATCTTGGTTACATTTTTTCATATAGATCGAGGAGATTCAGCAGCAATAAAATAATGACAAAATCAAAATTGAAGATGAAGATAAAAGAAATTTGAATCTTATGATCAAGCATACAAACAGATAAGAAATAATATATATACATTGTAAATATCATTGTATTACGTCAATATAAAATGCTCATAATGATAAATCATATAAACCATTGTGTTTCATTCATTTAGGAAGACTTAAAGTTATAATACATACATTCAATGTCATTCATAGAATGTTTAGAATACCCATCTTCTCCATAGAATAATTGAAATATTTGCAAAATTCTCAACCAGAAGGTCACACATTAAACCAGAAATGTGTAGAAATAAAAAAATTACAAAAAAGCTTTGTTACTTCAAACTCCAGCAGAATAAAACCGAGGGAGTATTTTACTTTCCTGATAATCCAAATTACTTTTCTATGTTTATGATTTTGATACACAGTATATACTCAATAAGTCCATGTTTTGTTTTCAATACACATTCAGAAATAAACCAATGAAAAAATAAAAAAGATATTCATTTCCTTATAGTACCTAAGTGAAATAATGCAGAATTATTCTAACTGATTTAAAAGGACTTTACATAATAATGTTCTTTAAAAAAAAGGAACCTCCAAATTTCAATTGACTAAGAATGCTCATCCATGTTTCCAAAAGTTCTTCAAAACTCTTGGAATACTCAACATATCTGTGACGAGAATTAACAAATGTAAATTTCAAGTAGAAAGATGACTTCAAAACAACACTCCTTTTGAATATTTATCATAAAAGAAGCAAGATTACTCATAGCAAAATCTGTTTTTCAATGTGAACACCTACATGTAATGCTATGGTCACAGATACCTTTACGATCGCTGTACCAATAATATTTATACAAACAATAAACGGTATGAAATCCTTTATATGATTTGTAAAGGTATTTGTGACTATAGTATAACCTTTTTTGCTACTCATCAAGAGGGCTCACATTAGTTACCTACTTTATACAGTCTCGGAGGGGAGGGGGTGTCAAATATCTACACAGAAAGAACTGTGGTGTTAATCTGGTGTACAAAGAGGAAAACACCTGGAATTTTACTCCAGTAAAGTTAGTGTTAGTTCATATTTCAGAACCTATGCATGTTAATCACAACACCTTTGATCATTACTTTAACACTTTTGGTGTATGTCCAAACTCTAATTGTAACACTTTAGGGTGCAACCCTCTATGGACACTAAATGGTGTCACATCCCATCTATTACAGTGACTTATAATGGGGCTGAGAGGCCTGTAATAAATCTATGAATTTTCTATTTAAAGAGGGTCAGAAAGAATACCCTTAATACACAATGCACCGGTATAGCTACTTATAGAATGGATATAACACAAACAACAAGTGGAATGCCTCTGGCCGTCTCACCTGCATCACGCGATTCAACACAGCAGCAGTGCTGACTTTGAAAACTACTATAACTCGCACAAGATGTTCAGTGATACTTGGTTACTCTTATTTCCACGTTTCATGAACGAGACCAACACACTTAGAGATAGGATGGTAATTCAACAAATACCCCCAATGTGGCCAAAATTCATTGACCTCACATGACCTATGACCTTGATCATGTGACCTGAAACTTGGACACGATATTCAGTGATACTTGATTACTCTTCTGTCCAAGTTTCAAAAGTCAGATCAATAAACTTGCAAAGTTATGATGGTAATTCAACAGATACCCCCATTATGGCCAAAGTTCATTGACCTTTGACCTTGGCCATGTGACCTAAAATGCACACAGGATGCTCAGTGATACTTGATTACTATTATGTTTAAGTTTCATGAATCAGATCCAAAAACTTTTAAAGTTTTGATTCTAATTCAATAGATACCCCCAAATCGGCCTAAGTTCATTGACCCCAAATGACCTTTGACCTTGGTCAATGCCTCTGGCCGTCTCACCTGCATCACGCGATTCAACACAGCAGCAGTGCTGACTTTGAAAACTACTACAACTTGCACAAGATGTTCAGTGATACTTGGTTACTCTTATTTCCACGTTTCATGAACGAGACCAACACACTTAGAGATAGGATGGTAATTCAACAAATACCCCCAATGTGGCCAAAATTCATTGACCTCACATGACCTATGACCTTGATCATGTGACCTGAAACTTGGACACGATATTCAGTGATACTTGATTACTCTTCTGTCCAAGTTTTAAGAACTAGACCAACATACTTTCAAAGTTATGATTGTAATTCAACAAATACCCCCCAATTCGGCCAAAGTTTATTGACCCTAAATGACCTTTGACCTTGATCATGTGACCCGAAACTTGCACAGGATGTGCAGTGATACTTGATTACTATTATGTTTAAGTTTCATGAATCAGATCCAAAAACTTTTAAAGTTTTGATTGTAATTCAATAGATACCCCCAAATCGGCCAAAGTTCATTGACCCCAAATGACCTTTGACCTTGGTCATGTGATGTGAAACTCATGCAGGATGTTTGGTGATACTTGATTAACCTTATGTCTAAGTTTAATTACCTAGGTCCATAAACTTTCTAAGTTATGATGTCATTTCAAAAACTTAACCTCAGGTTAAGATTTGATGTTGACGCCACCGCCGCCAGAAAAGCGGCGCATATAGTCTCACTCTGCTATGCAGGTGAGACAAAAATGACTTTATTTTTGTGGAATTATTACTAAAATAATCGAAAGGGTTACAAAGGACTGCCACACTTAGGGGGCATTGCAAGAAAATATTAATAATCAATTGCAAATTTCTTATGCAAATTAATTTGCAATCTATAAATCAATTCCATCAAGAGTAGATTTTTACTGCTCGATACCGGAAGAAAACCATCAGTCAAGTGCAAATCTGAATTGACTTGCCAGATTTATGATTGATTTTTCACCTTAAAATTAAATAGCATATACTTGCAAGTTTATTGCAATGCCCCTATTAGACTCACTAATGGTAAACAACAAAACAGCATTTTCATGACTGATATTGTTATTGCCATCATCTTTCCTCTCAATAGATTCATATACAGGGACTCAAGTACATTCAGTTAAAACAAATCAATCCAAAATTATGCTGGCACACTTGTAACTCAAACGGGCATTTTGTTGAACAAGTGGAGTGCCTCTGGCAGTCTCACCTGCAAAGCGCGATTCAATATAGCAGCAGTGCTGACTTTGAAAACCACTATACAATCATTATTCACAAAACACACCATTCAAAATGATTCAATACAATGTTCATAGACCATAAATGACATTTGATCATGTGACCTAAGACTTGTCAGTGGTACTTGATTACCCCTATGTCCACAATTCATAAACCATATTCATAAACTTTGAAAATTATAACAGCAATTTAATAATTACCTCCAACATGGCCAAAGTTCATTGACCTTAATGACCTTTGACCTTGTTCATGTCACCTGAAACTCGCACAGAATATTCAGTGATACTTGATTACTCTTATGCCCAGATTTTATGAACTAGACCTATAAAATTTCAGAGTTATGATGGTAATTCAACAAATACCCCCAACTTGGCCAAAGTTCATTGACCTTAAATGACCCCTGACCTTGGTCATGTGACCTGAAGCTCACATAAAATGTTCAGTGATACTTGATTACTCTCATGTCCAAGTTTTATGAATCAGAAAGATCCATAAACTTTCAAAGATATGATGGTATTTCAACAAATACCCCCAATTTGGCCAAAGTTCATTGACCTTAAATGACCTTTCACCTTGGTCATATGACTGAAACTCAGGCAGGATGTTCAGTAATATTTGATTACCCTTATGGCCAAGTTTCATGAACTAGGTCCATAGTCCATATACTTTCTAAGTTATATGCTACCATTTCAAAATGTAATCTTCAGTGAAGATCAATGTTGACGCCGCCATCGGAAAAGCGGCACCTATAGTCTCACTCTGCGATGCAGGTGAGACGAATGCATGCATTTCTTCTAACTTTAATAGTTAATCATGATACAAGGATTTAAAAACAGATATAAGCGAAGGACTGAACACATCATAGAAAAACACAGTTATATGAAATTTACAATGTCTCAGTTTCATGATGTCACATAATACAAGCTGATTAATTCCATAACCGAAAATATAATTCATTTTCATAGAAATATATGGTTGAAATAATGTGTCTGGTGTTTGAATGATGAGATACTTTCATATTATTCCAAGAAATTTGCATACAATGGATTTCAAATCACAGGACATATCACATATGCAGAAGCTGCTTGACTGTGACATCAAAAATAAATCTTACAAAATACATAGCTTTCTCATTCTTCGATGGATTTTTTTTTTTTTGCTCTGGGTGAACTTCTCCTTGAAAAGGCAAGATGATAATTATAAAGGGGATGACATAGACTAAATGTACAATTACTTGAAGATCATGGAACAAAGTTCAAGAAAATTTCAAAGCAAACAATGTATAGGTACATGATACTTAAATCACAATTGTGACTTTTGAACTAGCCATATCTCAACAAAGATAATTTCTTGATAATTCTTCAAGGAGAGATTTTGAAGTCCTGTTTCTGATTCTTCACTATCTCTTCTTTTTCTTTTTTATTTTGCATGTATTTTACAAGCAGCATTTAATCAGTGAACATTTGAAGCGACCCTCAAATGGGCTTATGCATTAGACATCTAACTTTGAATGTCAAATAACATTGAAACATAAAAGATGAAGTGGAAATATTTTGTAACAAAATAAAAAACTCCTTCAAAATAATAATAAAATATTTTGCATTGATAAGATATGTTTTCATAATTTGATATGAATGTCTAGAGTGAAGTTAACTCTATGTCAAATTAAAGTTAATCCCATCTCACTACTTCAGACCCTGGGTCTGTGCATGCAGACTAGCACTGGGCCTTGTTTCATGCACTATAGTAACTAACATGGAATCCTTGATTTTGATTGGCTGATGAGCCCTGTTACCATGCAAGTTACCAGTGGATGGCAATTTATTTACAATGCTGGTATTTTTTATGAAATAGAGCCAAAATAAAATAAACAAGACTTATACGTTTAAACAATATACATGTAGTGAGAAAAACTGTATACAGTACTATTACACCACATTGTTTATGAACATTAGAAATTTTGATATTTCCTTATAAAGGAAGTATATTTTCCCTCATATCAATAAAAACACAACAAATATAAACACAATTTTGCATATAAATTCAGATTTTTTGAAAATGCATTTCAATGTAGCATTATCTATTTGAGCTGTTAATGACCTTCAATTTTTTCCATTTTCCATATTACAATGAATCATTATAGCTGCCTGAAAATGAATGTCAATGAAAACAAGTCATTTGCAGCATTTATTGTCAGCAAAATTTTGATGCATAGACTAGAGTCAGCAAATAAAATGTATTCTTTAAATCATAATTCACTCTTCTATACATGGGCGATTCCACACTAGAACTTCAAAAATATCATAAATTTCAACATGCTTTCAATAAGTCATAAGTAGTGTAATATTTTACTATGATACCTAAATTTTATGAAAATTATGAGTTTTAACTAAAAGTGAAGACTGATATAGTTTTAATTGGGGGGAACAATGGAATTTTAAATTTTCAATAATTTTGCTCATTGAATAGTCAAGTACAAACACCGCCTGAAACAATTATTTGCAAAGCAAGAGAAGATTGAAAATATTGCAGGTCAATAGAATAATATATCATTGATGGTTCCAAATAATATCTACAACATTTTCATGATCCATAATGGGGGCAGCCCTGATTTTTCCGAACCTATTTTTTGCAATGTCCCGTACGACACATGACAATGCAAAAGTTTTTCCTCCAATTTTAATTATGATGATGCAATTTCTTAAAATCAGTTTCTCTTTGTTTGACCCATGGGTGATCGATTTATCCCATAAGGATCTTATTACTGCCCTTCATTTTTCAATTATTGTCCTATTAAAAGTTGTCCCGTACGACACACGCTGTGTCGTACGGGACATGTCCCGTACGACACACAATATAATAATGCATTTTATTGCAGGATTTGGATTCAGAAACCATGAATAGTAGGCATATTTAAATTCATTTAATTGATTTAACATAAAGTGAAGTGAAAAAGTACTTTGTTTATCTCCATAGAACATGAAATATGTGATTCTAAACATTTTAATTGATTTCATGTAGGCTTATTCTTTTGTGAATCCCTTCAGCTAAACTGGTGATTTTCACTGATCAGAGCAGGTTAATTTCTTTTCATTGAGCATGAAAAGAAAACCTTTATAATTATTTCAACCTAGCCTGGAAGATGACTTCCTCTTGCATGCTACTGTGGAATTATTATAAGATGTAGAAAAAATACATATCTATCATCATGATCATCTATTTGGACTTCCCTTGATGATCACTATTTTTTTATATACAGTATTGAAACTCCTTACTTTTTTCAAGTTGTAACAAAAATCTGGAAAATAAGAAACCATATGGTTTCATTAAATGCAGATGGGTTTGAAAAAGTAGAACCGCATTTCTTTAGAAAAGAAATTGTGGAATTACAAACAGTTGTGACATATATCATGTAGATGTAGATATACATTTTATATGAAAAATTATAACATTTTAGCCCCATAATTTACACAAAGTTTCATTCATTCATTGTTTAGTGTTTGAAAATCATCAATTAATTCCCTAAAATATAACTTCACACAAAACCTCAAGTTTTTCAGCTCGTAAAAATGCTGTGAACACTTGTACATTTCCCATCATGAAAAAAATTATAACATATTGCTCCCAATTGTATATATTGAGGTTACTTAATTATATTGTCCTGAATGACTACTTATTCAAAGATTTTTCATAAAAAGGAAAAATTTAGGGGCAATGCTCCTTCTGATTGATAAAAAGTTCATTTTTTTATTCAGGCTGCCCAGTACAACACGCAAGTGCCTGTACAACACACAAGTGTCCCGTACGACACACAAGTGTCCCGCACGACACAGAAGTGTCCTGTACGACACACAATTGTCCCGTACGACACATTATTTTGTTTATGATATATTGACAGAAATATTCAACTAATAGCGGTTTCTAACCCAATGAATGTCTTAGTTTGATAGGATTATCATTATCATCAGCCAAATAATGTGATTGAAGAAGTCAAAGTGACATAAAGTAAGAAAGTTTGGCTTCAATTTAGAGATGTCCCGTACGACACATTTTGAATGTCCCGTACGCCACAATGTTCTCGAAAATTATAATTTGCTTTATTTATTCATGAATGTTTATTTTGCTTTATTTCATGTGTTTGTTCTTGGGTAATTTAGTGTCAATTTGAGTTCAGTTTCTATGAAATTTAATTGCCCAACTCACAGACTTTTGAGTACAAACTTGAGGTTTCCTAAAAAAAACACTTTTTCTGTGTCCGTACGACACATTACTATTTTAAATCTGTATTATACAGGATGTGAATTCGAGTCATGTTAAAATCTTGGTTTTTCTAACACTCTGGTAGTACTTGATGATCACCTATATTTACTGGAAAATTTTTTGTTTTTTCTTGTCAAAAACTGTCAAATGCTCTCTAAATGTCCCGTACGACACGTATGGAATCACCCACATGCTGCTTTAAACATCCACTACCGAATGACATGTTAAAACTGGGCAGTAATACATTGTTTTGGAATAAGCATACAGCGGTCCCCCCAAAAATGTCCCTCTGACATACGGATGAATTAATTCCAAAATATAGTATCATATTCAATTAAATGAACAGAACTAGAAAGATCAATTCATAACCTAATTTCTATAAGAATTTCATCGGTCTCACTTCAGTGGTTTTGAATACACATTCTGCTATGTAACAGTGGTAAATTTCAGCCCATTCCAAGTTTGCAGAAATGCAGTATTTATGCACTGCCTCTAGCATGTTAACCCCCATTTAACATCCAGGATCTGAGCAGGGACGATTCCCTGATCTGACCAGGCTGATCAAATCACAAACATGAGCATGTTCAGAAGGGAATGAAATATCCATCATGAAGATTTTTTATGATTGATATGGGGTTTAGATGTATCAACCTGAAAAAAATGAATGAGTACAATAAGCTAAACAGTGACAGATAAATCACAAGTGTAACTTTGCAAATTCGAACATTACCAGTGGAATTTGACTTTTTAATCAAATAGGTAAATTAACTTGACCTCAGTAACTAAATAAATTATTAATGCAACAAGAATTCAGTACAGTGTAGTTGAGTGAAACATGGAACAAGGCCTGAACAGGCATGGCCTATTGTCTCCACCAGTGTTGCATTTAACATTATCAAACTTGCAATGGACTGTCAAGCATTGTTGTAACATTTCTTGACCTACTAAGCATGGTCAAGGTTGCAATTTGATGAGCTAGGTTTGATCATGGGGTTCATGGAGACTTCCCTGGTCAGATTAGGGGAATTCACTTGTCAGATTTTTGGAGGATCAAAGGGAGTTGATATGCTAGACACTGCAGAACATACAGTATTGCTGCATGCAAACTTGGAATGGGCTGAAAAGCACTACTGTTACATAATAGATTGTGTATTCAAAACCGCTGAAGCGAAACCAATGAAATTTTAACAGAAGTTCGAATATGAAATGAACTTTTTAGTACTGCACATTTTATTCAGAATAACACGTAATTTTAGAATTAATTCAGCCGTTTGTCAGAGGGACATTTTTGGGGGGATGCGCTGTAGAGTGCAACCCTGTCAATAATTTGTTTCTGAAAAAAAAATTACATGTAATTCCAAATCAAATATCTTCTAGGTATAATATTCAGATTTAGAAAGCCCATTAAATATTTGTATATCAATAAGAAACTTGTAATGGTCTCCCATTATTAATACATGGTATATGTGATTATCTTTCAGCCCAATGAGACATGAGAGGAGAATGCTACATGTATTGAGGGCATACTGTGCAAAAACACTTAGTATGAAGGGGGTCCCATGTCTGCGCACCTAATAATTTTGATTAGTAATAATAATGATAATAATAATAATATTCCGCATTATATAGCGCTTAACACATCAAATGACGTCTCTAAACGCTTTACAGAGATATTATTACCCCGGTCATCGGATCCTGGCATGCCTCAATACAGTGTATAAACCTTTTCCACTCCCTGGGGAGCATTCCAACAAGAGTTCCGAGACACAGATGCTAGGCATACTACACGTGAATTTCTTTCATTTCACGAAAGTTTTCATTTAAAGGACAAGTCCACCCCAACAAAAACTTGATTTAAATAAAAAGAGAAAAATTCAACAAGCATAACACTGAAAATTTCATCAAAATCGGATGTAAAATAAGAAAGTTATGACATTTCAAAATTTCGCTTCATTTCATATGAAATATTTTGATTTTCTCGTCATTGTCATGTGAAATGAAATTTCATTCCTCCCTGAACACGTGGAATTCCATTATTTGAACATTTTGTGCTTCAGGCAAGGAGGTCCTAATTGTCAAATTCGTAAAAATTGAAATATTGTATTTTTCAAGCAATAAAAAACAAAAGAAATAGTGAGTGAGTGACATCATCAACTCTCTCATTTGGATGTAACTGGCTCGTTCATATAACTTTTTTGTTAAAATAAGCGAAACTTTGAAATGTCATAACTTTCTTAATTTACATCCAATTTTGATAAAATCTTCAGCATTGTGCTTGTCTGATTTTTCTCTATTGATTCAAATCAACATTTTTCTGAGGTGGACTTGACCTTTAATAATGTTCTTTATTTTCTTAAGAATAAGTATGCCAAAAATGTCAAAAAATAATTTGAGTGAAAAATATGATTTTTTTTAAAAAAACCCTAGGCTGGTCATTTTCAGATTGAACAAAAATGGTGCCCCATGTCTGCACGACATTCAGTGATTTTGATGAAAAAGGCTGGATTTTGAGACTGTCACATGAAAATCCTGAAATTTGAGTTGAGTTTGTTAATGAATATCTATGTATTGCAGGTTTAAAGTTGTGGATGTGGCATAGTTTGATGAATGGTACATGTACAGGTATGTACAGACAAGGAGCTGCACTGAGCAGACTTGTTACCCCTTACCATACACATGACAAAAATGCAAGGCCTACATTAAATAAATGCTTTATTCCTCAAGAATCATTAGCCATAACCAATCAGATCCAAATCCAGCAAAGGCAGGTTCACCCAGAAAGCACCATCCCCACTCCAGAATATTTTGTAAAATATATAGTACATTTTCAATCCTCTTGAAACGTATTTAGATTGTTGAAAAGCATACTCTATCAAATATATGACTTATTTTTAAACCTTCTTGACACAATATATACATGCTTCATACCTATACAAGATTCATTACTTCAAGTGTTTATATTTCAATTCTTTCTTTGAAGCAATCAGATAAATTAAGCACCATCAATGAATTGAAACGTAACAAACATCATCATTTATGTAACTTTATAGAAAACATGCCCATTAAAAGTCAATAATTTTGTTTTCTGCTTAAGCAAAGATATTGAGAATATATTACATTGAATTATTACCTATACAAGGCATTTTATGAGATAAATAAAAGTCATATTTTGCTCGATACTTTCAATTCGAGACCAGCGAGGTAAACATTTGCTATGTTGCCCTCCATGGGCATTGCCAACAGGAATCCTGCGCGACTGCAAGATAACAATTACATCACAATTGCTTATTAAGGGTTACTTCGCTATGGTCATAAATAAACTGAAATCAGAAGTAGTGATGAGCAAACAGGCATATAAATTGTTCCAAATAGTATATAGCTTGAACTACACATTGTACAGGCTTAGGTAATGATAATAATATTGACTGGCTCTTCTTTCGGGAAACATCAAATGTTGCCTTTAAAAGAACCATATTGCCCTCTCTAAAGACTCGAGCCAATAAGATTCTGTTGCGGGCGACATATTGATGTTCCCCTCAAGGCCAGTCAATATTATATAAATATACACCCATAAATTTACTTGAAATTAAACAAATACTTGTACATGAAAGAGATATTCTATAAACTTGTCATAGGTATGGAGTTGTCATTGATATGAATAAAAAGAGAAAAATACAAGCATAACACTGAAAATTTCATCAAAATCGGATGTAAATAAGAAAGTTATGAAATTTTGCTTAATTTCACACAAAAGTTATATGCACATCCTGGTCGGTATGCAAATGAGGAGACTGATGACATCATCGACTATTTCTTTTGTATTCTATTAAATGAAATATGAAATATTCTGATTTTCTCCCCCTTGTCAAGTGAAATCGAGTTTTATTCCTCCCTGAACATGTGGAATTAACATTGTTTAACATTATGTGGTTCAGTCAAGTTTTACATTATTGTCAATTCTGTAAAAAATTGAAAAATTGTATAATTCGAACAATAAATTCAAAGAGAAAAGTGAGTGATGGACATCTTAAACTTGTTCATTTGCATATCACTGAGTTGTGCATGTAACTGTTTTGAGTAAAATAAGCGAAACTTTAAAATGTCATTTTCTTATTTAACATCCGGCTTTTTTAATGAAATTTTCAGCATTTGCTTGTTTGATATTTCTCTCTTGATTCAAATCAACAATTTCTGGGATGGACTTTAATTTTGGAGTTACCCTGGGCCATAGAACCACTGCTAATATAAAGCCTTGGTTAATAATATCTACATGTACATAAATCTTTAATTAAAATACCTTTCATTTTCTACGTTAATAATAAATATCTCTTTGTTCAAAGTAACACTTTGACTTTGATATAAAATGGATAATTTAATTAGTACTTGAAACATAGAACATCTTCTGAAGATTTATTAGTTTACTTTAGCAGCAAAACAGTAAATAGATTAGGTCCAAGGTCATGATAGAGGGTTATGGGGCACAAGAATTACAACCCAATGTATGGATGAGAGTTACTATACACACAAGATACAAATAAAAGATTTTAACAGATAAACTACAATGCTCTTACATACTTTTATGTTTAGAAGACAAGGCCAATTTCAAAATGCTGATAGATGAAAAATTGAAAACATTAAATGTAAGTAACAAAACAACCAAAAAAATATTAGGTTAGGTTAATATTTAATAAAACTCTAATAAGAAAATACAACAAGGATACTTTCCTTTAATATATGGCAGCAGATTTTTTTTGGGGGGGCTGGTGACAAACGTCTCTCCATGAGCCAATTAGATTATATCTTTGATGATCGCTGCATGAATATTTCAGTTTTCTGTCAATTGATTGCTAAACACTACCTACTAATGACTGTTAATCAATTATTGTTTGAAGCAGATGAATATTCATCAACAAAATTGTTGAATAATCATCATCAAAATAATTTACACATCTTTACACTTCATAATAGCTGACTATTCATTAGATGAATATGCCATCATATCTACAAAGCCAGCTAGCTGATTGATCAGCAGATGGATATTCATTACATTACACATTAGTTGGTGACCTAAGTCATGAATATTCATCTCTATGCTATCTGATTTATGAATCAAGAAGGCAGTTCATTTTTAGTTGATTCATATCTCATTGAAGCTCATTTGTTACATGTCCTCCATTAATTGACTGGTTTGCCCACATCACAAATATTCATCATCACTGGTTGCCCAAATCATGAATATTCACCACCATGCTATCTGATTGGTTGATCGATATGATAAAATGCATCATCAAGGCAGTTTATTGGTTGATTCATTTCATACTGAGGCTAATTAGTTATAGGAGCATGTCACCTCCAAAGCTTCCAATAGGACTAAAGAAAGATGACCCATAGTTCTTGGACATGTAATCTGAAATATTCACCTTCCTCATTTGGTTCTGTATGAAAATATAAAAAAAAAACAAAGAGAGATGAAAGCATCGATGCTTTTGAATAATATAATAAATGTATTGGATGACTCAGAATGGAATACCAGAAATATTTCAAGAGTTTGGGTAAATAATCATCTATCCCACCTCCCCCCCCCAAAAAAAAGGGGAGCAATTTGATTGAACAAGTCATATCAATTGCCACATTATACCATCATCACTGCGTAATTTGGTAATTGACAAGCAACTTACATTATAATGATAATAACAACGTACATGTATTTACCCAGGGTAGTCACTTCAGTTCCAAAAACTGTTCTCCAAGCAGGCCCCGCTATTATTATTATTACATGTAGTTCATTATGACATCATTGAGTGTCATTGTGCTCTATGCTGCTTGTCGCATTGCTTTCATTGTTGTACGCTTTGTACTAAGTGTATTTCACGCATTCGCGCATGCACACTAGACTGTTGAATATGTACGGTCTCATATAATGGCAAGTTTTGTACAGGAGCCTGTAGGATATTTGTCGGATTTTGGTTGTTTTAGGGATATGCTCTGGTATTGAACAGGCAATCGTTGCAAACCAAAATATGCATATTAAAATAAATGTACCGTTAAAGTTTAATAAACAATCTATAAAGATGATAATTACTATATTTAAATAGTGCTTATCAGAATAAATGTCTCTAAGCACAATAAGAAAATAGAAAGAGAGAAGAGATTTAAAGAGATTGTTGCTGAAATATCACTTTAGAGGAGTGATACATGATGGGATAAGACTGATACTTATAATTGATTGAAATTTTTTGTACATCACTGTAATATAGTCAAATTTGTCCTTTAAATATCTTTTGTGTTTAAAGGCCCTGTTACAACCGATAATGTCGCACAAACGCATAATGTCACAGTTTTCTAACGCATAATGTCACATGTCGCAACGCATAATGTCGCAGCAAATTGTCAACGCATAATGTCACATGTCGCAACGCATAATGTCACAGCGGTATTTTCTTCAGGAATCGAGCTACAGATAAGATATAAAATATGCTTTTACTTAGTATTTTGAGACTCAAGAAAGAGAATGAAATTATTTGGAAATCAGGATTACTCTTTTAATGGATATTCATCGGTTTATTGCCATTTCGTCTACTACCTTTTTCCCCATTATCGCATGGTCTGATATCATTTCGTCTACCATTAGTAAGTCAACTATCAACATAGTCCAATAACCATTTCGTCTAATTACCATGTCGTCTAATAGCCAGTTGGTCTAATAGCCGTTTTTATATTATCATTTAGTCTAATTGCATTTTTTTCAATTGGTCAAATATCCACTTTGTCCAATATCATTACGTCTTTTACATTTTGGTCTTATAGCCAATTGGTCTAATAACCACTTGGTGTACTCTCATTTTCATCCATGTTCCATTTGGTCTAACTTCAGTTGGTTCGCTATCACTTTGTCCAAACCCATTTCGGCTAACAATCATTTGGTATCGTTGCCATGGGTCCAATCACCAATAGGTCTAATCACCAGTTCTAGGACAATAACCCCCCCAGACAATCACATTAACATTGACATTTTCAATAATGTTTTCTTTTCTTTTATTACCCAGAGCTTTGTTAATAATTTTCCAAGTTCTTTTTAAGTTTGCCTTAAAACAAACAAGTAATCAAACAAAAAACTCAGTCTCATTTGGCAAGAAGCAATCAGATTACAGTTTGTTCAGATCACTTTGTCTTCTGACTAGTTGTCTGTCAAGTTTTTGACGATGGCGAAGACACGACCATCAGATGTCAAAGAAGATGTGACTTTTGGGTGGCGAGAGGTCTGAGTTAGAAGATCGGCATTCTTCTTCGTCAAATCTTTGACTACCACCACGCCGGACCCTTTCAGCCTTCTCCGATGTTTCATCATCTGTTGCTTTGATTTAAAAGATGTAAACTTGACGATGATGGCAGGAGACTTCGAGCTACGGTGCGATTCGTCCCTAGAAGTCTGACGACTCGGGAGTCGGTGGGAACGGTCCATGTCGACGGCTTTCATCTGGACGCCGATCCTCTTCGCGACATCAACCACAACAGCATCGGTGTCCTCCTCAGGTTTCACCTTTACTCCGAGAATGCGTATGTTGTTTCGACGTGAGTATTGCTCGATGTGATCCAGCCTGTTTGAGAGTTCGTTCAGCTTATCTGCACTGGCTTCAACCTTGGATTTGACGTCATGGAGCTCGTGAAGTTTGACGTCAATCGCCACTTCAAGATCGTGGAGAGCAGCAATCTTTTCATCCAGAGCAACACGCAAACGAGACTCCATTTTCAGAAGATCATCTCTGATCTTTTGCCGCTCAGTCACCATGGCTGAAGCCACAGCCTTTTGAACTATCATCTCAAGATGATCTGGGCTAAGAGCTCGGTCAGTGTTTGACGACTTTCCGGGTGGTGTGAACGAGCGTTTCTTATTGGGAAACCCCGTCGTTACTGGGGAAACTGGCTGGGCTGAGTCCGATTTAACTCTAAATCGGGTATTGTGTCTTTTCACAGCATCGGTAGACATAATTAATGAGTTTCGTAATGACACAAATAAAACGTTAAACAACTCTCACACAGACTAGTACAAATTGAGTCACACAAAAACGTCAATGTGGGACTAGAAAGGCAAGTAGACTCTCTGTATTACAAACTACGGTGAAGGTACAAACTGACTCACCAATATAAATTCACAATAATGCAAGTTCTCCCGGTGGTTATATTAGGAACAGATATCAACACATATATTAGTCCATTTTAAGATCCACAGATGGATAGTCCAATAAAAATCAAACGATGCAGTAAAAAAGGGGATGCAGTAAAAAAGGGAACGCATTCCGTCTTCAAATCAAGCTAAATTCTGTGGGGGTTGGGCTGTTTCTCAGCTCATGACATCCTATACATTTTAGCCTATAAACTGAAAAGAAGCTGCATAGTTGTCTTTGCCGTTATAGCACAAAAAAGAATAAGCTATGTGTTTGAAGTCTCGCCACAAGACATCACCTTATGTGTGTGTATTTGAATATCAGTGGCCTATCATCCATTGGCAAGGTATCAATCAACACTTTGCCATTCATCACCCAGGTGCTAAATGAATACAAGTCAGTAGGATGTGAAAAATTATTGGAGCCTGCCCAGTGTGTACATCAACGGCCACTGGTTGGAATACTCCCCAGGGAGTGGATGATGTGCATACATTGTGTGCAGGAATACCTCATTGACTCCAATGACCAAGGAAATAATAAATCTATATAAAGCACAGATACATAGTGCAACATGTTACAAATAACCAAATTATTATTAAATCATTGTGTTTCATGTAGAACCATCAGACAAACAATAAGCTACAGCATTCACCTACATTAGGCAACACACACATTGGATACTACATGTACATACAATAATCAGTGAAATGTCCAGGGACTTGAGGGATAGAAATGGAGAAAACAGCTGAAAGTAGATACTTAAAAACAGGAAAGAATGTCGAGTTCAACAGTAAACCTCACATCCTTTGTGAGCTGTGAGTAAAAATTCAACAAAAAATTTATCATCCGGGTACATCATACGTACATTTTCTAAAATCAAGATCCTTGCATGCAATAAACAAAATGGATAACCCAATCGAAATCATATGGTCATTTTTATGTTTTGTACATGGTTTTTGAAAAAAATGGGGGCTGAAGCCATACCCCCCCCCCCCCGCTTCCGCGGCCCTTGCATTTGGGTATCAACTTTATGAACTTTGGAGTTGGTTTAAAGCAGCAATATAGAGTAGTATTTGTGGTCAATAAATGGAGATCAACTTTTCATAATCAACAATATTTTGGGCATATGATGTTACCACAATCAATATAATCATAAAATCATCATTATTTTTTCAATTCAATCATGAAATACAATGCCCAGTACAAATAATGCCTAGCTGCATCCTTTACTCACAATTTATCACTCTACAACTACATATATCAATGAATATGTTTTACTTAATGTTGCAGTCACGCCCAGTACAAGTCTCAAGAAAGAACCATGATGATCAAATACTTCAGCAATTGTTTGCAGTGTGCAAGACTGTATACAGAATATTTGTTCATTGAAAAAGAAGGTCACAGATCTGCACATCATATATAGTTATGTACACGTATGAGAAAATGGCAGGAAAAGCCCAGCTTGCAAATGCTCTGTTTGTTGTGGTGAGAAAATGCAATAGGTTTCACAATGTAGAGAGTAGGCCTATTGCATAAAACAATATCAAAGGCTTCTACCATTATATGGATAATAAAATGCAGGCTTTCTACAGGTGATGATAATGGAGCTATTAAATGCTGGGTAAAAGTTGGGGAGGGGGGAGGCAGTAAAATGAATTGCTGTACACACGCGTGACCAAATTATTTTCAAACACCCCCTAAACAAGTTTTTCTCTGTGTGCAAAATAACCCCCTTAACAAGCTTTTCGCAGGCTTTATTTACACATTTTGCCCCCTTTAAATAACAAGTTGTCACCAGAACATTAACCCGAGGAAAAAAATACCCTAAACAAGTTTGACCCTGTGATCGACCATTGACCAGTCTTTAAAAACTACTCCTTTTTCTTTCATCAGTGTTTTATACCCCTAATGAGAGCACACACGGCCTGCAGCCAAAACACCCCTTTAAACTTGTGTTTTTTGGTCATGCTTGTCACGGTGTGTACAACAATATGTTGTAGTGAATCTTAACAAGTTGTGTGCATTCTAATCATACATGTAGCTTCACTATATTGAATTCAAAATGAACTTGTATCTAAAATAATATCAAAACAATTTTCTCCTTTATTTTATAGCAATGCATACAGGATGCTCTGCAATATAATTGATAGAAGCAACAAGAATGCCACAGCAACAAAGATATCACTCTGGAAGAATGCCAATTCCTGTTTTGCTTGACAAGAGTTTTGAATGGAAATTTTCAGGTGAAAATGTGCATCAATTCCGCAGCACACATCCAAATCATACTACCGAGCCCCCTCCCCTATCCTGCCTTTAATGTCAATCATGTCTTCTTCCTGGGTTTTCAATTTTGTTGATGCTGTTTTTTTACCAGGGGGGGGGGGTGATTCAAATGACGAGTGGATACCATGGGGTTTCGAAAAGCACCCTAAACAAGTATTTTCCATGTTCTGAAAATGTACCCCTAAATAGTACCATAGACAAGATTCCCTTAATTTGTTTTGACCCCCTCAACTAGTACAGTGATAAGTTAATCCATTCATCTAGTATGCACATTTGAGTTACATCAGAGAAGCAAATTAACAAACAATAATGGAGTGACAAGTAAATTTGCAATTACCAGAAAATATGTAACTACTTCATCACCTGCTATCAGGGAAAAAACTTACATGGGGAGAGGCAACTTGAAATGATCAAGAGAGCCAAAGTAGAAAAGAGCCCTGGGGATTTTAGTATGAATTATAGTCGCATAAAAATGTCTAGTTGCAATGTAGAATAAAAGTCATTATCACATTGACAGATCATGCGAAGTGGACGTGCACTACTGCGTATTGATTGATAAGATTGGGCGTTGCATACATGTATCTTGTCATCATTTAAAAGCTACTCTAAACACCCCCCTGGACATTCTCCATTCACTGTAATGTTAAAGCTTGCATGTACAATCATAAATGTACTTATGTTGCAGATTTACATGTAGGGGAAGGCGGGGTAAGTTGTGACAGTTTTTGCTTTTTGCATGTTAGAAATGATATGATTAATAATCTTGTCGAAATAAGTACCTTGCCTTGAAATTTAATTCTTCTGAAATATTTTCCACCTATATATAACTTTCTATCCCCACACTGAAAGTCATCGTGACCTTTGAAAAAAACGATGTCAAATGGCTCAACTTGCCCCATATATGGGGTAAGTTTGAGCCACCTTCTGGGGTAAGTTGAGCCACAAAAACTATGTACAAAATGTATGAGGGGAGAACCAGCATGTCAATTTTTTGTTTAAAGTCTTTTCACTTGCTAATTCTCTATGAATACTAACATCCTTTAAAAGGAAAAGAGCATTCATGTAAATTTGCTCCTTTCAGCCAGCACTTCAATCGATTTTTATGGTTTGTTTGTTTTTTAAGATACATTACCATAGGAATTACCATGGCTCAACTTGCCCCATGCTGTTTGGCTCAACTTACCCCAGTCCGAACTTAGTGCGATAATTTTGTATCCACACATTTATTATGCATCCATCATATAAAAGACTATGACAAGAATGAAGATCCATACCTGGACTAATAATGTTGTTATCATGTCTTTATTATATTTAAAGACGTGTGTGTTTATAAAGCACTTATCTATTTCACACTCTTTTTTACTTTTTTGGCTGAAATTCATATTTTTCCCTCTAAAAAACTACTTTTTGTTTCAAAGTTGAAAACAATATGGTGGGGTTAGGGGTTATGCTATGGGTCATCAATACATGACACCACCACAATGTCTGACTCATTCATTATTGGCCTGGGGCTGGTGGCTCAACTTGCCCCTATGCTCAACTTACCCCGCCTTCCCCTGCTTCTTTTAAAATGACAATTCTGGAGTAACGGTATGTAAAAAAGTCAAAACTGTGCTGCTGATTATACCTCAATCACATTTACTCTATGGTGAATCAAAATCAGCTGTTTTAACACTTTCGTACCAGCTCCATACCTAGGTGGTTTAAATAACAAGTGGAATGCCTCTGGCGGCCTCACCTGCATCACGCCATTGAATATAGCAGCAGTGCTGACTTTGAAAACTACTATAAAATACTTATTCACAAAAAACACCATTCATATAATGATACAATACTATGTTCATTGACATTTATACTTCATTACCCCTATATCCACAAACTTTGAAAGTTATGACAGCAATCTAATAATTACCTCTAAAATTGCCAAAGTTCAATGACCTTAAATTACCTTTGACTTTGGTCATGTGACCTGAAACTCCATGAGATCTTCAGTGATACTTGATGACTCTTATGTCTAGGTTTTATGAACTAGACCAATATACTTACAGAGTTATGATGGTAATTCAACAAATACCCCCAACTTGGCCAAAGTTCTTTGTCGTTAAATGACCCTTGACCTTGGTCATGTGACCTGAAACCCATTACGAGATGTTCAGTGATACATGGTTACTCTTATGTCCATGTTTTATGAACTAGACCAATACACTACAGAGATATGATGGTAATTCAACAAATACCTCCCACATGGCCACAGTTCATTGACCTTGGTCTTGTGGCCTGAAACTCGGACGAGATGTTCAAAGATACTTGATTACTCTTATGTCCAAGTTTCATGAATCAGATCCATAAACTTTCAAAGTTATGATGGTAATTCAACAAATACCCCCTCCCCAAACATGGCCAAAGTTCAATGACTTTTGTCCTTGGTCATGTGACCTGAAATGTGCATAAGATGTTCAGTGATACTTGATTACTCTTAAATGTCCAAGTTTTATAAACTAGACCAATAAACTTACAAAGTTATGATATAAATTCAACAAATACCTCTAATTTGGCCAAAGTTCATTGACCTTTGACGTTGGTCATGTGACCTGAAATTCGCACAGCAAATGTGACAGGGTTCCCAGCAACCATGTCCAGAAATTTATAAACCTTATAATTGAAGAAGAAAAAAAATCAGCTCGTGAAATATGTGACAGCACATCTAGCCTGTATCCTGATCTGAGGTCAATCATTGAGTTTGGTTGGTAAACAAACAATGTCATGGTCATAGTCATATCAATTGACCCTAAAATCTCACATGTTAGATTCCCTTTAGTTACTTCCTAAGCTTTCAGGGACAATATTCATGTACATGTTGATATAATATATCTTTTAATGTGACAAGAGTTGATCATGAAGTTCATGTAAAGGGATCTAAAGCTATGCAGGTCCTACAGCTACACAAAACCAATTAACATGTAATAGCCAAATTGGGCAGTTTACCCCCCCCCCCTCCCCCCTGCATATACGTTTATATGTAAATTTCCCATTTGCTATTCCACAAAGCTATTAATAGTATCATGCTGCTACCAAATTCTACAAGTAGGATAGGTACATGGATGGGCCTTATTTACATACATACACAATGATGTGCTTTGAAAATCTACCAGCATCCATGGCATTTTAGGCATTAAAAAATCATTTACCGGTACCTTGAGCCTGCCTTCAATTATAGGCCTATAAAAAAAAAACTCCACATTCATTTACAAAGCCGTTTCCTTTATTTTTCTTTATCAAGGTGTGTGTGGGGGGGTGACATGTATGTACTGCCTATTCACACTGAAAGCCAAGCAGTTTCTTGATGAAATATATTTAAAGGACAAGTCCACCCCAACAAAAACTTGATTTGAATAAAAAGAGAAAAATTCAACAAGCATAACACTGAAAATTTCATCAAAATCAGATGTAAAATAATAAAGTTATGGCATTTTAAAGTTGCTTATTTTCAACAAAATAGTTATATGAACGAGCCACTTACATCCAAATGAGAGAGTTGATGACATCACTCACTCACTATTTCTTTTGTATTTTATTATATGAAATACTTTTATTTTTCATCGTTGTCATGTGAAATGGAGTTTTATTCCTCCCTGAACACGTGGAATTCCATTATTTTAACATTTTGTGCTTCAGGCAAAAAGGTCCTTTGTCAAATTCGTAAAAATTGAAATATTGTATAATTCAAACAATAAAAAACAAAAATAGTGAGTGAGTGACATCATCGACTCTCTCATTTGGATATAACTGGCTCGTTCATATAACTATTTTGTTGAAAATAAGCGAAACTTTGAAATGTCATAACTTTCTTATTTTACATCCAATTTTGATGAAATTTTCAGCATCGTGCTTGTCTGATTTTTCTCTATTGATTCAAATCAACATTTTTCTGAGGTGGACTTGACCTTTTAACAACTGTTCTTAGGAGACTTCTCTTTCAATTAATATTGATAGGAGTATAACCACAAAAACAGTTTTTCAGGCACTTCAGGGTGTAATTTCAGGATCAAAATTATGGTCAGGGTAGGTGTTTCACAAAGAGATATTTAAGAGTCACACTTAAATGTCATGTGACATAATTCATGCTAGAGGATGTGCTACTCCATATTAATCAATAAGATTGCACGTCAGCATTGAGCACGACTTTAAGTCACACTTAACATTTTATGAAACACCCCCAAGATGGGCAAATGATGCAGTATTTGGTACAGTGGGTTACCAAAAAATGTGTACAAGTATATTTTAATGTTTTGTACAGATTTTTTTTTCTTTTTAGTGATCTTATGTAACAATTAATGCATGCAAATTATAACTTTATTCTAATTTTCATGTTCTGTTCCAATCTTCACTGTTCAATAATGATACCTGCAGTTGTCATTATTGATCTTATGTCTTTGAATTCAATTCAATTATTTAGTTGAATATTTGAATGAAATTCAGGGAGAGTTTTGGGACTATAAGCTCATCTTTTGAGTAAGTTAGCTGTCGAAAAGTATACTTAAGTTCTTAAGTATAACATAATTTGTTTACTATTATTGGCATTAGATTGTATCAAAGAAAGGAAATAGGCGTTGTGATCATTGTCCCCATTCATTGTCATGATTTTCGCACCGATCGTACGACCGTGATCACCATGACAACAATGTAACTGTACACTATTACAACACGAGACAATGCACAATGCCGTACCCTGGGGTACTACGGTACCCCGGTGTACAGCGTTATGCATCAAATATACACTCGGCAAAAAAAGTTCTTGGACACCTATAAAAGTTAAAATATTTCATATAGATATTTCATTAAAGGCAAATTATTGTATGTCAACATGACCAGACAATATTCCTCTTCCAGTATGACATCATAGTGGAGATGATGTCGACTATCAGCGATCAAGAAAAGAGGCCATCAAACTTTGTAAAATGACGAGGAATCTTCGCAGTAAATTTGAAAAGGACATTGCCAACAATATCAAGTCAAACCCCAAAGCCTTCTGGAGATATGCAAATAGCTCAAGAAGATGCAGAGCTAATTTTGGGGTCATGAAAAATAAACATGGAATCACTGCTGAGAATGACGAGGACAAAGCATCTCTGGAACTCTTTAACCTCTTCTTCAACAGTGTATTTACAGACGAAAATGTGCAGCAGATTCCAACTTTGAAAGATAGACATAAGGCTAATCTCCTAACTGATCTGGACATTACCACAAGTAATGTAAAGAACAAACTGAAATTGCTGAAGTGTTCAAAATCAGCTGGACCTAATGGATTTCATCCGAGAGTTCTAAAAGAAACTGCTGGAATGATTTGCACACCTCTTGCACTTATCTTCAGAAAGTCCTTGAAAGAAGGGTATCTTCCGCAGTCATGGAAAGATGCAAATATCACACCAATACATAAGAAAGGAAAGAAGATGTTGTTAAAAACTACAGACCAATAAGCCTGACTTCAGTTATCGGAAAGATCATGGTATCTCTTGTGCGTGATGCCATTATCAATCACCTTATTCAGAATGACTTATTGTATGATGCACAACACGGATTTCTACCAGGAAGGTCTTGTGTCACGCAACTGCTTGAAGTCATGGAATTGTGGACTGCCTCTCTTGATGAAGGATGTGAAGTTGATACCATCTACCTTGATTTCTGTAAGGCCTTCGATTCTGTCCCCCATGAGCAACTGATGAAGAAACTAAGATCCTATGGTATAACAGGTTGTCTGGGAAAATGGCTTTACAGTTTCTTAACCCACCGGAGGCAGAGAGTCGTCATGAATGGAAAAACTTCACAGTGGTTACCAGTTAGAAGTGGAGTGCCTCAGGGTAGTGTCCTCGGACCGACAGTTTTTGTGGTATTCATCAACGATCTCTGAGGTAGTAAGCAGTATCGTAAAGATATACGCTGACGACACCAAACTCTTCAGAGAGATCAGAATGGAGGATGACTGTCACAGGCTACAAGCTGACTTAGACAACTTAACTGAGTGGTCCAAGAAGTGGCAGCTCCAGTTTAATACAACAAAGTGCAGATCCCTCCATCTAGGTCATCAGAATACCCATCATCAGTATCATCTAGATGGAGATGTGCTGGAGGAAGTTTCATAGGAAAGAGACTTGGGAGTCATTATGGACTCTCAACTGAAATTCCATTCCCATGTAGCCAAAGCAGTCTTGAAAGCTAATCGTGTGCTTGCTATGATTCGACGCACTTTCTTGCATAGAGACAAAAAAAATGTTGTACAAGTCACTTTTGAGACCAATTCTTGAATATGCGAATGGAATATGGTACCCAAGATATGCTTCTGACTTGAAGGCTACTGAGAAAGTCCAGCGATGAGCGACCAAGCTAGTACCAGCCCTGAAAGAAATGGACTATGGTAGAAGACTGTGTGAAATGAAATTACCCTCCATCAAGTACAGACTACAAAGAGGTGACATGATACATATCTATAAGATAATCCATGGCATTAATGATGTGAATAGAGACCTATTCTTCACATCAGCTACCACTTAATCAATGCGTGGCCACCCTTACAAGCTCTTTTTGAAAAGGAGTAGACTGGCAGTGAGACAAAACATCTTCAGTGTTAGAGTGGTCAATGACTGGAACTCTTTGCCTGCTGAGGTAGTCACAGCATCAACAATCAATGGCTTCAAGACAAAGTTAGACAAGTTCTGGTCTGCATGGCATTATGTTCATGCATGGGAATAGTGCCTATTTCATTTCAACACATTGGCACAGCACATTGCACAAATGAACTGAACTGAACTGAATAGCGCAGACTCAGTTTCAAACTTATTCCAAGCTAGGAAGACAACAAGATAGACCTGGAAACTTGACTGCAGGAACAACTGTATTTTTCCAGTAAATGCGGTATAAAAAAAAATGCTATTGTGATCATTACTTTTTTGCCGCATCTGGTCTGGTTGTATGTGTAGTTCATAATTCTGAGGCATCAACCACATTTGAAATTTTCATTTGCCGCAAACGATCAGAAAAGTTTAGTAAAGGTTAATTTCTTACTTTTTCCACTAATTAAGGTAAGTGATATAATCTGGGCAAAAATCTAGCGTAATAGTGCTTGGTTATTGATGTCTTGTCATGCGCACAAATTTCTGTTTGTTTATTAATTAGATGGAAAATTGATCCAAATGGATATTCATAAAATTTCACTTCCTCTGATTTCTTCACTGAAACTGGCGGCTTTGAAGGCGGACATCAAAAAGGTCTTAACTGCCGTTCTTTCTTTTGTGTTTCATTACAAATGAACAGCTGCTTGAATAAATTTGTTGCCTGTTGGAACTTCTTGGTTCTATAAATTGTTTTAATCTTTGATACTGAAACATAAATTCGAAATATTCTATGCATAAATTAGAGATAAAATTTATAAAAATTTACAAAGGGTCTGAAAACAGCGAAAACGAGTCCAGTTCATCATTTCTTTATCGATTCAATTAATTTACTTTTTCAAAATGAATGGTTTAGAGGCGTGTTACCAACAGTTCTCATGATTTCTATGCAATACAATTATTACTGAATGATCTATCTCACTTGTATATAATTTCAACTATGATTGATTACGTAAGATTATAATTTTCAAATTTCGAGGCACTTTTGCATGTTATTTTCTACCCATGTGATGCCACTGCATGTACGTCATTAAAGAAAAAACTTATGACAGGTTCGGAGTCAACATAAATATTTAGGCAGGTTGTTGGCCCCTATCTTGGCAAAGAGGGCTTTGTGAAATGGTTAGCAGACAAGTAGCTCACTATCTCCAATTTAGTCAAGAAGTTAAGAATTATGACGGTGTTGAGAAACGGGCCCCAGGTCTTTTGTCATAGAACTTGATTTAATCTAATACTTACCAGTTGGCATTTTCTCTTCTCATGCTTGACGTTGATCTGGGGGCTCCTCGGGTGAATGCACTTCTTCTCGATCCATTCCCGGTACTTGCAGTTCCTGGTGGCAGGTTCTACCGTGTCCGGTGAAAACGTGACGCACCTCTTGAAGCTAGCCTCCAGGCAGTCGTGAGGTCCTGGGTAAGTGCTAGCCCTCCGTCGACCATGGTAATTAACCTTTAAGCAAGGTTTTAGACAACCCTTTTTGGTACTTGGTGCCGCAACTCCTTCTGTTGATACTTTCTCAATCTCTTCTGTAGCTGTATTTTCTTGGGAGTTATCCTGTCCATTTTCTGTCATCTCTTTCTCATTGTCCTTTTCATTCTCATCAAGGTCGCTTTGATGCTTGTCTGAGTCAGCTTCATCTTCTGGTTCCACTGCCTTGGCGACGATGGAAGAATCATGATCACCTTCTGGTAGGTTCTCTTCCTCACCACATTCTTCACAATCATGATACAATTCGACATCATATATTTTACTAGGCATGAACGACTCATTTGGAAGGGAGTTGCTGACTACATCGGCACTGTGGCAGCCGCGGCCATCATCAACATGAAATCCTCGCTTCAGGAATGGTATTTTGATATGAAGCTTTGGGGCTTTCATCTTGAGGAGACGGCGCCTTGTGTTAGGACTGGCAACGCTATCTCCTGCTGCATTCTGCAAGTTCTGAATATCTGCATTTTCTGCTTTCTCCATTTTGCATAAATCCTTGATTTCAATAGTTGGTACCGGTATAGAGAATAGAATCAATGCCTGGGCTGGGCTAAAAATGAGTATGAATTATGATGATGAACAATTGAAGCAGTTCTGTTGCTAAGCTAAGCTAAGCTGTCTACAAAGTACAAATATTACCGGTACAAAGGCCGTTAGGGGAAGAGGTCCTCTTCAATTGAAACTTTAAGGGCTACGTGTAAAACTTAAAGTGAACAGTCAAAATTTCACTGCATGCACAGCACAGCAAGATGAACAGTGTCTTAGTCTAGTAGTATTACATACATGCGCATGCCCAACGTCGACGCGAGCACAGCGACAGCTGAAGGCGAGGCGGAGCTCACCCGAGCGAGGCTCAGTCAGAGTCATGCAGACTCGAGTCACTTCGTCTTCGACGGATTCAAATCAGCATCTAATTTGACATCGGTATCAGTACAGGCAGAGTAACAGTAAAGACCATCCAAATCGAGCAGGAAAAATCCGACGTTAGATTAAAATTAGAAATAGATGACGTTTTTACCGGGCGTTATCATCAGCATGACGATCTCAACAAAATAGTGCAGATTTATTTTGTACACCAAACATACTTGAGGGCGGGGTACCGGTATATGCGCATGTAATTGTTGTGTTATTGCGTTGATATGATTTGGGGCCAGATAACGTAGTCTAAGTATAAGATCCGAAAATGATGTCTTGAATCGAAGTAGGAAATGTGATGAATTCAGAATTCATAATTCACAAATCACATATTCAGAAAAGCAAACAGAATGATAAGGCTACATTAAATCAAATCAAATATTTTCATTCATGAACTTCTTTTTCCTATGTAATTTGTTTGATATCTCTTCTTATATGATTTTTTAAGGTTGTTAAGACTACCGGTACTGTTTGTAAACGTGAAGCCATTTTCACGTGAAGCTCTTCCTCTTTGTAAACAACAAAGGGTCACAGCAGGGATCGGATCGAGGTAAATTGGGTCATTCATTTATCGGTCAGACTAAAAAACTCAGACTGAGGTCCCTGGGCAACCGATCAGAGGGTGGGGGTCACTGATCTGAAGATATATTGGGCCTATTATTTCATGAAGGGTCTTTGTAGCATCTTCGAAAGACCATGGCATGCACTCTTTCACGAGTTTTCCAATTCCAGAAACACCCCCCCCCCCCGTTTTTGTGATTCAAATAAAAGAATTGCACATCATCGTAAAAATAAAAAATAAAAGCAAATGGAAAGAAGAGGGCGAAAAGAAAAGTGCAGTAAAGATGATATATACAATTTTCATCAACATTGTATCGAATCACAATGCGAAGTTATGCCCTAAATCCATTAGCTCCCTTTTCTCTGTATTCCACCTATTTGTTGATGATCTGGAGAGATTTTTGTCTCACCTGCGAAGCAAAGTGAGACTATAGGCGCCGCTTTTCCGACGGCGACGGCGGCGGCGACGGCGGCGGCGGCGGCGGCGTCAACATCAAATCTTAACCTGAGGTTAAGTTTTTGAAATGATGTCATAACTTAGAAAGTATATGGACCAAGTTAATAAAACTTGGCCATAAGGTTAATCAAGTATTACTGAACATCCTATTAGAGTTTCATGTCACATGACCAAGGTCAAAGGTCATTTAGGGTCAATGAACTTAGACCATGTTGGAGGAATCAACATCGAAATCTTAACCTGAGGTTAAGTTTTTGAAATGTCATCATAACTTAGAAAATATATGGACCTAGTTCATGAAACTTGGACATAAGGTTAATCAAGTATCACTGAACATCCTGCATGAGTTTCACGTCACATGACCAAGGTCAAAGGTCATTTAGGGTCAATGAACTTTGGCCGAATCGGGGATATCTGTTGAATTCCCATCATAACTTTGAAAGTTTATGGATCTGATTCATGAAACTTGGACATAATAGTAATCAAGCATCACTGAAAATTTTGTGCAAGTTTCAGGTCTCATGATTAAGGTCAAAGGTCATTTTGGGTCAATGAACTTTGGCCGAATCGGGGGTATCTGTTGAATTACCATCATAACTTTGAAAGTTTATTGGTCTAGTTCATTAAACTTGGACATTAGAGTAATCAAGTATCACTGAACATCCTGTGCACATGTCAGGTCACATGACCAAGGTCAAAGGTCAATGAACTTTGGCCGAATTGGGTGTATCTGTTGAATTACCATCATAACTTTGAAAGTTTATGGATCTGATTCATGAAACTTGTACATAAGAGTAATCAAGTATCACTGAACATCCTGTTCGAGTTTCAGGTCACATGATCAAGGTCAAAGGTCATGTAAGGTCAATGAACTTTGGCCATGTTGGGGTTTTTTGTTGAATAACCATCATATCTCTGTAAGTTTATTGGTCTAGTTCATAAAAAAGGGAAATAAGAGTAACCATGTATCACTGAACATCTTGTGCGAGTTAGAGTAGTATTCAAAGTGAGCACTGCTGCTATATTGAACCGCGTGATGCAGGTGAGACGGCCAGAGGCATTCCACTTGTTATTATTGTTATTTATTTGCACAAAATATGATAAAGAAATATATAAGTGACAAATTTATCTCCAGAATATCAAAACATATCACGAAAATTTGAAACATTTAAAACCGAATCCTTACTCCACGCAGAAAAAATAATTATATCTGAATAAATAGAGTGAAATTCTCCGAGAACGCAATTTCATCAAAATGTGATATTAACACAGTTACTGAATTCTAAACTTCAGCAATATTTTGTGAAAACAGTTACATGCACGTAGTCGCACGTATAGTCATAAATTTTGATTGGCTGGATGTCCTTACTTTGCCCCTCTCTTACGTTAATCATTTCATATTTTCATTCATGATTGGCGATTGTGCCACGCTTATAAATAAAAGTTGGAGCAATGATAATCTACACATCAAATCAGTTGCAAAAGCATTTTTTTCATTCTTGGTGGACATAATGATAATTCAATTTATATCACTTGAGTATTTCCACCGACGATCTTTCTTTTCTGATGAAAAAATAGCGTAGACCTATATAAAGATTTCATGTTTGAAAATACAAACATATATGCCCGTATTTTTAAGTTTGGTTTAACTTAAACTCAGGTTTAAAAATGTGGTTTAAGTATGGATCGCCAATTGCTACATAAATCACTAACAATTGAGATAAATTCATCAGCTCATTTTGGCTCTCAAATCATTCATAATTGTCTAGATGATATAAATAGATGATTGTCTTCATCATCGATTAATATGGAAAAAGCACATTAAACATAAGAAACATTACAACTTTATAAGAATTGTGACACTTTTGACTTCTTATCCTTAAACCACAACCCGACTTCAGCATACGGGGCATGCAGTAGATGGCGCTATACTACATTATAGGGCACACATGAGTATTACAGACCCCCATTCACTCACGTGTTATATCATAGCTCATCAAAAAATCATTAAAAATCAATCCCTCGATAGATTTTGCTTTAATTCACTGACATTAGTCACAATTAACAGTACATTAAGACTTGATATGTTAATCAGGTACTTGACCAGCTCAATCAAAAGTTAAATGGCCTGAAATAAGACTAACCATAATTTCGGCCAGTTTATTGCCACAAAAACCAGAACTGCATTGTGGGTAATAATAATTAAAATGAAATACAAAAATGCAGTCTAGCCTCCCCAAACGCCTTGATTATGAAAGAATATGAACATAGCATTATGTCTATCGTTTTTCTTTTGATATACAAACATTTGATCTATTTTTAATGAATTATTTTAATCAATAAAGTCATGTGATCTTTACTTACGCCTGTCCGGCATGCTTTGCGCGCGGTTGAATTACTCTCATGTGCCCTATACTGTGGGTCAAATGACGAAAAGTTGAAAATTTTGGTCTCAAAAGAAAGAGTGGGTTCTCCTGAAGAGATTGATACCTTGCATTCAATACCTAATCTGACTAAACGTGTTAAAAGAAAAGAAAACGTCTCATTAGACACCCCTCATTTTAATGTAAAAATGCAGTGTTCCATTCATATATTTTGTGCGCTTCCTTTGGTATTGCAGCTACAAGTTCTACTTGCTTGATGTCCATCAATGGGCTAAATATGTATAGTGTGGATTTACAACTTTTTGTTTACATGTTTAATTTCGTTCGAGGTGATTTATTACCTATGTATTCGCATAAGAATAAACAAAGTAAATAAAAGAAAATTGATAACAAACAAAGAGTGTAAGCATTTCTTTTGCTCATTTCGCCTCTCTTCCCTATTATAACCATTAATTTGAAGGAAGAAGGGGGGGGGTTATAGGCATCAACCCCGCCCTGCTTACAAGCCAGGAGGATGGGGGTATGTACCCCGACTCAGCACCCCCCCCCCCTCCTGTAGCTTTCAACGAAGTGAATAGTATTCAAGTGCGCAATCTATGATGTTTTACATCTGACTGAGACAAGTTTATGTATTTTAATGTTTTGTTCATCTTTCTTTCTCTGCGTCCTCTAAATATTGAAAATAGGAATCCTGATGATAATTCGAAGTTCTTTATCATTTTGAAGTTCCTTCTAGTACTTGTTTCATTTCACACTCTCAAACCAACCAGATCTCCTATTGGCAGTAGAAACTCGCATTTCTGCATGATAAATGATAAGCATTGAATATACATTTGAAAGCGTCATTTCAGCATCGTAGTCGACAAATGCACTAAATGCCGAGTTACATACTTATCAAATGTTGTTAAACATAACCTATCACTTTGCATGAAACTGTTTGAAGCATTCTCACCACCGATTTCTAGCAGACGACGCCCAGCCATAGCAACGACAGTGTAGAAGTGTAGTCGCGATATAGGGCACACATGAGTATTACAGACCCCCATTCACTCACGTGTTATATCATAGCTCATCAAAAAATCATTAAAAATCAATCCCTCGATAGATTTTGCTTTAATTCACTGACATTAGTCACAATTAACAGTACATTAAGACTTGATATGTTAATCAGGTACTTGACCAGCTCAATCAAAAGTTAAATGGCCTGAAATAAGACTAACCATAATTTCGGCCAGTTTATTGCCACAAAAACCAGAACTGCATTGTGGGTAATAATAATTAAAATGAAATACAAAAATGCAGTCTAGCCTCCCCAAACGCCTTGATTATGAAAGAATATGAACATAGCATTATGTCTATCGTTTTTCTTTTGATATACAAACATTTGATCTATTTTTAATGAATTATTTTAATCAATAAAGTCATGTGATCTTTACTTACGCCTGTCCGGCATGCTTTGCGCGCGGTTGAATTACTCTCATGTGCCCTTTAATGTTCCTAGAATAAAACATAGATAAGTATTGATAGAAATAATCAAAAATATAAAGGTAGTTCACGCATACTATATTTATTATAAAACATTCAGATCAGGGCGATTTCAACAAGGTTAAGAGTCAAGTCCACCGCAAGAAAATGTTGACTTTAATAAATAGGGAAAAATCAAACTAGCATATAGTGCTGAAAATTTCATCAAAATCGGATGTAAAATTAGGTCATGACATTTTAAAGTTTCGCTTATTTTTTCACATAACATTGATATTCACAACTAGGTGAGTCAGTCGATGATGTCCATCACTCAATATTTCTTTTGTTTTTTTTAATGTTTGAAGTTTCATTTCTTATAGATTTGACAATAAGGACCAACTTGACTGAACCATATAGTATTAAACAAAGCTAAATCCACATGTTCAGGGAGGAATTAATAGTTGTATCACTTAATTGACAATGAGGGAAAAATTAGAATATTTCATATTTCATGTAATAAAATACAAAAGAAATAGTGAGTGGATGACGTCATTGTCCTCATTTGCATACAAGCCAGCAGGGGCGTCGATCCATTTTTCAGATGGGGGGGGGCAAAGTCATTAACGTTCCAAAGGCGCTGGATCGTACAAGACACCCACAAATTCACACCCACACATATATATACATATACATATACATACACACACACACATATATATATATATATATATATATATATATATATATATATATATATATATATATATATATATATATATATTGGCGAAGAAGCTCAAAAAGCATTGAAGCGGGAGACGTAGCCTGGATTTCTTCAACTTTATTAATACAAGCTTTCGGCCATTTAGTTCGGCCTTCTTCAGGTATCTCCAAGTTTTACTTTGAGTGCTTGACCAGGTGGGTGATGTGTTGGGTGTGTGTGTGTTGGGTGTGTGTTAAACGAAATTAAAATACATAATCTACAAAATACCAAAATAGATTTATTGTATGAAATATGAAATATTTTGTGTAAAATGAAGTTTCATTCCTCCCTAAACACCTGGAATTCCATTATTTTAACATTTTGTGCTTCAGGCAAAGATGTCCTAGTTGTCGAATTCAAAAAAATTGAAATATTGTATAATTCAAACAATAAAAAACAAAAGAAATATTGAGTGAGTGACATCATCGAGTCTCTCATTTGGATGTAACTGGCTCGTTCATATAACTATTTTGTTGAAAATAAGCGAAACTTTGAAATGTCATAACTTTCTTATTTTACATCCAATTTTGATGAAATTTTCAGCATTGTGCTTGTCTGATTTTTCTCTATTGATTCAAATCAACATTTTCTGAGGTGGACTTGCCCTTTAAGTACACACAACCATGAAGATGATGACGGGATGATGATGATGATGATGATGATGATGATGATGATGATAAAGAGGAGGAGGTAGATTATTTTGAATTAAAAACTTAAATTACTTTTAAACTGTGATGGATTCAGCTCGTATGTACAACTCATTTTTTTTTAAATAAGCCTTTGTAGTTTTAATTCCAGATGTTGTACAGTGCCAGCTATAATTAAAACATTATATGTATTCTGAAGTAAAGTAGTTTCAGTTGTTTCTTTTTATCTTGAAATTAAACAAGCAACAGAGGTGATGTTCTGCCTGTTCGAGATACCATTGGAGGCGGAAGCCACAAAAATTAGGGGGGGTCTACCTGAAATTTTGTGATGGACACCTGTAAAAAAATTTCACAAGCAAAAAAAAGGGCATCAACCTAAATTTTAGCAAAAGACATTTTTAAGGGGCCAGGGGGTTCACCAGAATTTAGGGCGGGGGCGCAGGAAACAAATTGACAAGCAAAAAAAAAAAAAAAAAAAGGTTATCAACTAAAAATTTAGGAAGGGAACGTCCCCCCACCTCAATTTTTTTGGGGGATCTGTCCCCCCCCCCGCCCATCCCCCTCCTTTCCGCCGCCTATCTGCTATCTATATGCGAAAGATATATAGCGAAGATTCCCATATTCCTCCCTGAATCAGATGCTGTAAAAGTCATCCATGCCCTCATCACGTCGCGAGTGGACTGCTGCAATGCCCTGCCAGTTGGTCTATCACATGCTTCGGCATCAATAATACAAAGAATACTCAACAACGCTGCCCGAAATCTTAAAAGGAGTGGGCAAATACGAACATATTACTTCAACCCTAAAGGAACTACACTGGCTTCCTGTGTCGAGAAGAATTGAATACAAGATCCTGACATTAGGATTCAAAGCTCTTCACGATGCAGCACCTACTTACATCAAGGATCTTCTTGCCGTGAAGCAGTGCCACTATTCTTTACGATCTTTCACGTCTACCACCCTTGTGATTTTACAATCATATTAATGAAGGCCATGACTTTCCCTCATATATGTTTGATGATTTTAATTGTGAATATTTCCAATGTTTTTGTTTATTTAATATGTAGCGCCTTGAGTAATGATCCATTAGAAAGTGCGCATTAGAAATACATTATAGAAATATTATTGTTATGTCGAATATTTGTTATTACTAACTAGCTATTCATTTTATTCACAACTTATTTTCTTCTTTGATATATATATATATATATATATATATATATATATATATATATATGGTGCATTAGATTAGGAGTTTAAATTTTTTCTCCCCCCCCCCCCCCACTCTCTCTCTCTCTTCTTTTGTACTGTTGCGATTCGCGTTTTACCTATTCGCAAGATGTTGTTTTTTACGCTTTGCGCACTGCGTTTCTTGATGCTGTTCACTTATAAATTCATTCCTATGGGCGAAAATTTGATATAGTTTTTCCTCTCTACGGTTGTTTTATTCACCTTGTATTTTATTATATATATATATATATTATATAATTAGTCTGCTTCGGCATAAGGAATAAAGTAATCACAAAAGGTTTAGTAAATGGTCGCCTTTGAAAGGTTAGTTTCACAATCCGTATGCCAATGAACAGACGGGTTTTTCATTAAGTACTGTTTCAGAAACGAATTTTGAATTCTCTTTTTTTTGTCACATGGGCACTGACGAAGAGTGTGACTTTACATTTCATTTTTTAGAGCTATGCTCCTTCTAAAATCTACGATTTTATTTCCATGGCATTTACTAAACCTTTTTTGATTACTTTATATATATATGTATATATATATATATATCCATAATATGTATATCCATAATAATATGTATGTATATTATGGAAGCTTAAAAGTGCCACCGAGATGTTGAGATAATTATCTCGGGAAGTCGACATCTTGATAGCAAAAGATAAGATGACGAGATCCTGGATCTCATCATGTCGACATCTTTTAGAAGAGATGATGAGATGACAAGATCCTGGATCTCATCATGTCAACATCTTTTAGAAGAGATGATGAGATGACAAGATCCTGGATCTCATCATGTTGACATCTTGTAGAAGAGATGATGAGATGACAAGATCCTGGATCTCATCATGTCAACATCTTTTAGAAGAGATGATGAGATGACAAGATCCCGGATCTCATCATGTTGACATCTTGTAGAAGAGATGATGAGATGACAAGATCCTGGATCTCATCATGTTGACATCTTTTAGAAGAGATGATGAGATGACAAGATCCCGGATCTCATCATGTCAACATCTTTAGAAGAGATGTTGAGATGACAAGATCCTGGATCTCATCATGTTGACATCTTGTAGAAGAGATGATGAGATGACAAGATCCCGGATCTCATCATGTCAACATCTTTTAGAAGAGATGATGAGATGACAAGATCCTGGATCTCATCATGTTGACATCTTGTAGAAGAGATGATGAGATGACAAGATCCTGGATCTCATCATGTTGACATCTTTTAGAAGAGATGATGAGATGACAAGATCCCGGATCTCATCATGTCGACATCTTTAGAAGAGATGATGAGATGACAAGATCCCAGATCTCATCATGTTGACATCTTGTAGAAGAGATGATGAGATGACAAGATCCCGGATCTCGTCATGACGACATCTTTTAGAAGAGATGATGAGATGACAAGATCCGGGATCTCGTCATGTCGACATCTTTTAGATGAGATAATCTGACAAGTTGCTTGCACCTGCACGCATTAACACCGACAGGAATTTGGTTGATATTCGATTTTTGATATTCTAACTGTGAAGTTGGTTCGATATTCAAACGCGTGTGAATTTGGTTAATTTTTTATATTGAAAATTAGGGGCTTTCAAAGCTAAATAGGGGGTTTAACAGGTGCAGCACATCTCGGGCAACCATAAATACACTGGCTTGCCCTATTACGAGGACATTTAGGGGACAAGGTCAGTGAATAAAAGGGCATGAAATTTTTAATTTTTGATTTTTTTTTCGAGGGACCCCTAGAGATATCCCGACGGCTTAGCCAGGGTAACCACGTATCTGAACTTGTAGAACTCGACTCGGGCAACCAGATAAACACTACCTTGACCCGGTGCATGCACATTTAGGGGGCTCAAATTAACAAAATTAAAGGGAATAAAGGGCTATTTAGAGCATTTTTTAACTAAAAAAGTATTTTTTCAAGAGGCCGGCCCCAGGGATATCCCGACGGCCTAGCCATGGTAGCCACGTATCCTAACTTGTAGAATTCGACTCGGGCAACCAGATAAACACTAGCTTGACCCGGTGCATGCACATTTAGGGGGCAACTCGGTAAAGCATCTCATGAGCAGATCTTAATCTATTATACTCAGTCCTCATTCCTCCGCCAATAAAATATTCCGAAAGCTGAGTGACACATGTATTTTTCTTTTATTTGCACAAAATATGTTTAGTGGTTGCCCATTCTTTGTTTTTAGAATCAGTCTAATCATTACACATACTCTTCATTGTAATCAGTTTACAAAATTAAAAAAATGAGAATTGGTTGGGTCGAATGAATATATTTAACCTTTTGTTGTAGATCGTCATATCTTGGAGAAAAGATGTCGACGTATATCGATAGAAAACGTATTGTCAAAATATAAAATATGAGTATAAAGCTCCTCTAATCTTTGAATGATTGTCATGAGACATTTTCTTTTGCATATGTATCTTTCAATTCAATTAACCAGCAAGGAGTAATAATACCCCTCCAATAAAACTTTCATGAACGAAAATGTCTCTTTTATACAATATCGCGTGACTAATTTCAAAGCTCTTGATTGATTGATCGACTAAATTTCCAAAGCGACTATCACATAATTAGAATTTAATTTCAAAATCATTTTAAAGGCCAAAATTTTCTAGCTCGCTTCGCTCGCTTGCGACTTTTTCAAATTATTCCACATTTGCTATGTTGTCGTGCCTTAGCATATTTCGTTTATTATCCGCAACTGCGTTGAACTTAATATAATTGTGGTGTATGTACCCGCGATATGATAAAAAAATTGGCCATCTGCAAATATTTAAAAATATCACGAGGTTCCGGGGGCTCCGCCCCAGACCAGTGGCGCCACCGAATGGGGAGGCCCCAGTGAGTTCCCCCCCCCCGAAATTTGAAGAAAAAAGTGTGTTGTAAACGTCATAATTCTCCAAAAATGTTTTTTGTTCTTTAAATTTTTTTTTCCTCCATTCAAAATGTTGCTCGCGCTACACGCTCGCAGTTATTAATGATTGAGATAAGTAAATTATCTGTTCACATGGGGCTTAAAAATCATGTTATTAGAGTTTTCATTATTCGTTTTAGCGAGATACATATCCTGCGTATTCATAATTTTCATAAATGAAATATTTCCAGCTAATTAGATAGCCATTCAGTTCATGATTAGTATTACAAAAAGTGCTTAGAACGTCCAGGTATCATCCCGGATATCAAAAATTTTCAGCTCGCGCTTCGCGCTTGCATTATTTATTTGGTGAGATATCATCTTTATGACCCGATCAATGCAAACAGCTAATCCTTAACAGGTCCCTTTTTCAATTCAGTATAGGGACTACATTTTCGAGCTCCTCACTCGATTTTTAAAAAATTGTGTGTCACCACCCCCGGCCCCAAAATGTTTGTTTTTCCTCCTCCTAGGTTAAAAAACTTGGTGCCATCATTGCCCCGGACCCGATCCGCATAGCACTCCCCCCTCAAAAAAAAAAAATATGATGTCATTTTCTGCATACCATGTCAAAATCAATCTCAAAGTTAAAGGTGATTTTTTTGTCTCGCTCACTTCGCTCGCCTGAGATTTATTATGAAGCAAATTTTTGCTGCGTGCGCCATGGTGTGTCCTCTCTTTTTTGTCCTTATCACGCATTGAGCTTCGCCCTTATGCTCGGGGCATGATTATAAAATATCCTGTTCATACAATGATACGATCAACCCATCCGTTCTCCCTTTCCTTTCTCTCCCTTCCCCCCCCCCCCCCCTTTCTTTCCTATTTCCCCCTTTCGCTTCTTTCTCTTTTTTCTATCTTTCCTTGTTTTTTTACTGTACCCATTGGCGGTACCAAGGGATGGGGAAAAAGTCAGGACCGTGGTTCCCCATGCTTGAAATAGCCCTATATTCCTTTAATTTTGTTAATTTGAGCCCCCAAAATTTGCATGCGTCAGATGAAGCTAGTGCAAATCTGGTTGCCCGGGTCAAGATCTACAAGTTAGGATACCTGGTTGTCCCGGCTATAGGCCGTTTGGATATCTTGGGGGCCACTTAAAAAAAATCACTTTATTAATATAAAAAATGCTTGATATAGCCCAATATTCCTTTATTTTAGTTAATTTTAGCCCTCAAAATGCGCATGCACCTGATCAAGCTAGTGTTTATCTGGTTGCACGGGTCACGTTCAACAAGTTAGGATGCCTGTTTGCCCCGGCTATGCCGTTGGATATCTCTGGGGGCCCCTTGAAAAATATACTTTTTTAAATTAAAGAAGATGCTCTAAATAGCCCTTTATTCCCTTTAATTTTGTTAATTTGAGCCCCCTAAATGTGCATGCGCCGGGTCAAGCTAGTGTTTATCTGGTTGCCCGAGTCGAGTTCTACAAGTCAAGATACGTGGTTACCCTGGCTTAGCCGTCGGGATATCCCTAGGGGTCCCTCGAAAAAAAAAAAATCTCATGCCCTTTTCTTCACTGACCTTGTCCCCTAAATGTCCTCGTACTAGGGCAAGCCAGTGTATTTATGGTTGCCCGAGATGTGCTGCACCTGTTATACTCCCCTATTTAGCTTTGAAAGCCCCTAATTTTGAATATCGAAAATTAACCAAATTCACACGCGTTTGAATGTCGAACCAACTTCACAGTTTGAATATCGAAAATCGAATATCAACCAAATTCCTGTCGGTGTTAATGCGTGCAGGTGCAAGCATCTTGTCAGATCATCTCATCTAAAAGATGTCGACATGACGAGATCCGGGATCTTGTCATCTCATCATCTCTTCTAAAAGATGTCAACATGATGAGATCCAGGATCTTGTCATCTCATCATCTCTTCTACAAGATGTCAACATGATGAGATCCAGGATCTTGGCATCTCATCATCTCTTCTAAAAGATGTTGACATGATGAGATCCGGGATCTTGTCATCTCATCATCTCTTCTAAAAGATGTCAACATGATGAGATCCAGGATCTTGTCATCTCATCATCTCTTCTAAAAGATGTCAACATGATGAGATCCGGGATCTTGTCATCTCATCATCTCTTCTACAAGATGTCAACATGATGAGATCCAGGATCTTGTCATCTCATCATCTCTTCTACAAGATGTCAACATGATGAGATCCAGGATCTTGTCATCTCATCATCTCTTCCAAAAGATGTCAACATGATGAGATCCAGGATCTTGTCATCTCATCATCTCTTCTACAAGATGTCAACATGATGAGATCCAGGATCTTGTCATCTCAACATCTCTTCTAAAGATGTTGACATGATGAGATCCGGGATCTTGTCATCTCATCATCTCTTCTAAAAGATGTCAACATGATGAGATCCAGGATCTTGTCATCTCATCATCTCTTCTAAAAGATGTCAACATGATGAGATCCGGGATCTTGTCATCTCAACATCTCTTCTAAGAGATGTTGACATGATGAGATCCGGGATCTTGTCATCTCATCATCTCTTCTAAAAGATGTTGACATGATGAGATCCGGGATCTTGTCATCTCATCATCTCTTCTAAAAGATGTTGACATGATGAGATCCAGGATCTTGTCATCTCATCATTTGCTATCAAGATGTCTACTTCCCGAGATAATTATCTCAACATCTCGGTGGCACTTTTAAGCTTCCATAGTATATATATATATATATATATATATATATATATATATATATATTTATATATATATATATATATATATATATATATATATATATATATATATATATATATATATATATATATATAAATGTATCTTATATGTATGATATACATATGATATATATCTATTATATACATATTATATATATGATATGTAATATATATATTATATATTTCTTGTAGATATATACATTAATATAGTTTATGCATAAAAGTATATATTTATATACTTTTATAACATGTTTTATCAGTTGCCTGAAGATCGCACCTCACGTTAGGTTGCGTGAAACTCAGAGTCGCAACTTTGATGAACCTCCAGTCAACCTCGTGAACTTGTGTTTATTATTCAGAGCTCTTCCTGTGAAGGACATCGAGCACTCTATTCAAGGATAGAATTCCCGAAATATATATATATATATTCACTTTAATACTTCTGTTATTGTTGTGCATTTCTATCTCCTTTATCCTAGCCCTTTAAGCGTTCCAAATCCCTAACTGTTATTCCCGTGAAATTGTATTAAAAATACCGATATACTATGTCCAAAATTTTAGGTTATTATATCCAATGACGTTCGAGTTATCTAATTGCAGGTTGATATGATATTTATATTACCTTACCGCTGTTCCTTCTCTTCGAATAGGTTGGATGCATGGTTTTCCATCTGTATCTATCTTGCAGCAGCAGCATTCGTTTATCTTTCTGCCTGTCTTCTCTTCAATTTTTCCAAGCCGGTTTTTCTTTTACATCCCTTCCTCTTTTTGCCTTCAATTTTTCCCTCCATGATTTTTAATATTTCATTTCATTTATTGGTTTTTGCAACATTTTTCATAACAAAATTCTGGATAAGAAAAAACATATCTGAAATTGACATCAAGATAATGAACAATAGTTTTGTATATTAATCATCAAATATATCTTACATAAATGAAAAGTATTAAGTGGTATTTTCTGTTAAACAATAACTAGTATGGTTGCAAGGGTCATCACAAAAGCAAAGCTTGAAAACGTAACAGCCCTGGAAAATAGCCAAAATAATTAATATCTATATGTTATAGTAAAATCTATTTATTTGATTTAAATGAAATATTTCATATTCCCATTGCATTTCCTCCTTTGAAAATAATAAAAATTGTGTTCTATATCTTCCTCTCATTATGAGTCCACTGTTTGAAGAGTGGACTCATTAAAACAGAGGACTCGTGACAAACATAGCGTTGATAACCACATCAGCAATTACAGGCGTCAATATTTGGCGCACTGTGACAAGCGCATCAGCATTGGACATTTTTTTAAATTTACGCGGTATATTAGTGTTATTATGGTTCAAAGTAACGATTGTTTTAAAAACCACCTTGTGAATTGGGCCATAATGTTGTTTTAAACAGCAGTATATTATCATTCACATTGTGTAAAAAAAATAGAATTAAAAAATCACAACTGCCATATTCATATTTATATTCAAATTTATATTTAGATATAATTTTCTTTAAAATTGCTTATCATTTAGAAACGACCCTAATCATGCTAATCATCATTGTGTTGTTCCTGTATCATAAAATAAAAAAATTTTATGAACAACTAAGTTTCGATTTTATCAACAGGTGTGAAATTTAACCCCCCCCCCCAAGATGATAAATTCTAATAAATCTCGTTACGTCTTGATAGAACTTGATCTTGGGTTTCATGGTTGTTGAAAAGACAACACCCGAAGCAGGTGATTATTCTTTGATACAATTGCATAAACAATGCAATCGTAAGAAAAAAATCATTTTATTTCCACATCCAACAATCAAATATAATACATGCATGTATAGTGTGCAAGATATCGACAGAAATGATTAATCGATGAAGCAAAGAAGTATTTTAAAATTACTGGAAAGTGCCCACTGGCAGTGAATTCATTTATTCCCTCAACTACGTCTTAAATATAATGGAGGGGGATCATGCACATTTTAATTCTCATTTACGAAATCACCGTTTTCATATAGATTTGTCATAATTATGATTGATTCCAAAATCTAGATAGGCCTATGACTGAAAAAAAAACAGCATGAAATTCAACAATAAAGAGAGACAACACCCGAAGTATTTGATAAAACAAGAGGTGTGATAAATGTAATACAACAACACTTTATGAAATTTAAACATTTCATCTAGAATTTAATGTCAGGTCAATCGCTTTGCTAAAGTCCGCCGGAGGCCTAATACGGGGCCTAATAAAAAAATGCTGAATTGGCAATCTGCCGCAGGTATATAGGCCACATATTCCGAAAGTTCGGATATTCCGAAGGTTCGTTATTCCGAAGGTTCGTTATTCCGAAGGTTCGTATTTCCGAAGCTTCGTAATTCCGAAGGTTCGTAAGTCCGAAAACGAAATAAAACGAAATGAGGTTCGTAGTTCCGAAGGTTCGTTAGTCCGAAAACAAACTGAGGTTCGTAATTCCGAAGGTTCGTTAATCAGAAAACGAAATGAGGTTCGTAATTCTGAAGGTTCGTCCGAAATTGTAATGATTAACAAATCTTATTTCGTTTTCGGATTAACGAACCTTCGGAACAACGAACCTTATTTCGTTTTCGGACTATCGATCCTTCGGAATTACGAACCTTCGGAATAAAGAACTTTCGGAATTACGAAGTGTAACCATATAGGCGATCCATATAAGTATTCTATTTCCAAACTCTAATGAATCCATAGAAATATTTTATAATTATATGATTTAATCTCTCAAAACTTTTAGCCATATAACAAGTTAAGTGTTTTAAACGTGGTTAACTTGGCGAAGTTGCCAATTAAATTTAGGATTATTGTTTTTACGTGGAATTTGATAACAAAAACGAGGTTATTGAATTTTAAAGACTCGCATTATTCCGGTGAAACAGTTCAGGCATTCCTTTATGAATATTAATTAGGGGGGCTGATGATGTCATATCCCCACTTGTTCTTTTGTATTTTATTGTATGAAATTAGGTTTATTCAAAATTTTTCTACCATGAACAAAAACAATTGGATTGACAACTGATTAAGTGCATAAGTTATTTGTTATATGCCATGGAGACAATCATTTACACACAATATGAAAAAATAAAACATTTAGGCCTATGATGCATGTAATAACATTAGAAAGGGGAAATTGTGGAAGTAACATCATCAGCCCACCTAATGAATGTTCATGACGACTGTTTTCACAAAAATATTGCTAGACTTTACACTATTATTCCATAATCCATATTAAGTTTCAAATGTATAATTTAGATGAATATATATATATATATTTATATATATATATATATATATATATATATATATATATATATATATATGTATATATATATATATATTATGTTACATTATGTTTTAGTTATATTTATGATGGATTTTGTTGGGAATGAGAAAAAAAAATAAACTGAAACTAAAACATTCTATAAAGACATGATTTCATCATATGAAAATGATGAATATCTTCCTATTTCTCTTCCTAAGCTTGAGAGCGCGATATATGTCAATATTATGACCTGAAAACTGGACATTTAAAGCACTTTTGTAATTATGAATTATGAATAAGATAAGATGCATGAGATAATATCTTTCAAAAATTAATGCTAGCAGAAAAAGCGAGCGGAAATTTAGGATTAACTGTCATCAAATGGGGATTTTAAGTAGTTTGTTTTAGAATTAATATTGAGATATACATAACTCACCAATCTTTTTTTTAATGCGAGCGTGCAGCGCTAGCTGATACGTTTTGACCTTTGGTTTTGACCATCTGACCTAAACAGGGATATTTTGATAACTTAATGGAATACACGAAAATAATAGGTACCTGACAAATCAAATTTTGCGAGCACGCAGCGCAAGCAAAAAATGTTAATATTCAGACCATAAAACATAAATTTTTACAGAGCAATTTTTTAAAATCAATTTGTAAATCAAACAAAATAATGAAAGTTCAATTTCCGAGTTGAAATATGTTTTTATATTGACTTCAAAATTTGATATTTTAAGCTCCTCCTTGAGCTAAAAGGAAATGCGAGCGCGAAACGCCAGCGAAAATTTTATATCCCGACATGAAAGATTATTTTGCAAGTCTTCCCCACATTTTATTTTATTCACTCGTCTTCCTCCTCTTATGCTTCCCCTTCTTTTTCTTTTTTTTCCTTTCTCCCCCCCCCCCCTTTTATTGCTCCGCCAGTAGGGGGAGTCTGGCCCCTCGCCCCCCCCCCCCCTGGATCCACCTACGTGAAATCAAAGGTCGGGCAATATACAGTGCTACACTGATGATGGATATTCGTACTCGTATTACTCTCGTATACTAGCAGTCGATCGGATCTTGGGTTCACGAAAAGGAAATGTTTCCATAGCTACGTGTTGCTTGCGCGTGCGCAAATTGTCTATTTTAATCGTGAAACGCCCTCTGCATGCGCATAGTTTGGCCAAAATTGGGGAAGTGAAAGCCAACGGTGTCGGTGAAGTTTCCATAATCGGGGCTTTTTTATTACTCATCTAAAATCTCAATGACTCAATGAATTTGGAAGGTTGTGAGAGATAAAAGACTTTTCTGAGATGGCGAAACCAGATTTTCCGCGGGGTAAGGATGCTTTCAATGGATAATTTGCATGTTATTTGAGGCGGAATGACGACCGTGGTCCCATACTACCGATTATGATGTTTGTTTTTTTCTCCTTGGCAAGTTGGCTAACGTGGAGCTCCGGCCCGCGTTCATATTCTTTTCTCTTTTTGGCCTTTTTTTGCTTGTCAAATTTTACTGGGAACAAATTACCAATATGACTTTCTATACATCACTTTTAGGGACAAATTTTTTATGGGGGTTGGGGACTTTTCAAATATAACGGTAGAAAAAATGACCTTTTTTACTTTTTTTTTAGGCAGTGTATACAGCCACACGCGTCACTCATTCAATGAACAAGGTTATAATATAACCTTGTTCTCAGTTGAGTTATATCTCCATGTGTGACAAAATAAGGGTGGCAATGTTTGGCTTATTTTCTCTTTTTCTTTGGGCAAATGCTTGATTTTTTTACACTGACAGTTTCCATTAGACCTGTTAATTCATACTGCCTGGCTCTTATTTAAATTTGATTTTTTATATCATTTTTTTCTTAATTAAAAATAGTGATCAAAAAATGAAAATTTTCTTGACATATTACTTTCCACCAATAGAGGGCGTACACAAAAATATGCCCAAAATTCAAGTTTATGAGCGCTCTGGTGAATACAAAAATTATTCCTACATTACTAATGATAAATAAATTAAAACTGTATGAAAATTAGTAATTTTGGTCACAAAAGTGATATTTTAATGATTTTTTTAGTGTGTGCTCTATACAGCATTGGCATACCATAGTCCTACCTGTAGATTCTCCACAGGCCAGATGGTAGCAGTGAACAAGTGACACGCGTGTGTCTTTACCATCCAGCCACACGCGTGTGGTTATATCCAGAACACCTATCTGTGGATACCGCCACACGCCGCCAGTAATAACAGTAAAACACGTATGTAGGTCTGACCGTCTATATCACGATCAAAATAACCTCATTTCTTCATTAAAATTAAATTCTTACATTCTAAACCCCTTTGATATTCTTAGATCGTTTCAATTTCATTCTCACCGTCTTCTCTCCTTGCTTTTCTTGTCTTGTTACAAACGGTCGTCTGTTTAACAGCAAATTCTCTTTTTCTACTTGTGTCGATTCTGGCTTCCTTCGCGGTGGCAGACCCATACACAGTTTGGGTTTACGTTTACGTAAACCTAAACTGTGTATGTCTACTACTGCGCTGCGCTAACGCTGTATGGGTCTGCCACCGCGAAGGAAGCCAGAATCGACACAAGTAGAAAAAGAGAATTTGCTGTTAAACAGACGACCGTTTGTAACAAGACAAGAAAAGCAAGGAGAGAAGACGGTGAGAATGAAATTGAAACAATCTAAGGATATCAAAGGGGTTTAGAATGTAAGAATTTAATGAAGAAATGAGGTTATTTTGATCGTGATATAGACGGTCAGACCTACATACATTGTATACCCAGTTGTTATGTATCCGGACGGGTTGTGTGTCCGGACGATCAATTTTAGAATGTCATTTGGAAAAATTTACAAGCGAAGTTTCATCAATTTTTAGTACAAAATGTTAGGAAATATTATAAATTACAAAATAGAAAATGATTACAAGTAATGAATTCATATTTTTAGTGTAATCCACAAACAAACAAGAAGGCTTCAAAAAGATAAAGTGTCCGGACACCCGACCCCCATCCTACGTGTTTTACTGTTATTACTGGCGGCGTGTGGCGGTATCCACAGATAGGTGTTCTGGATATAACCACACGCGTGTGGCTGTATACACTGCCTTTTTTTTAGTGAAAACTTAAAAAAAAAATTGTCAAATTTTACGCGAGACAAAATTACCTTTGATCATTATTAGTTAAAAACCATTTTCCTTTTTTTTGGGGGGGGGTTGCCAAATTTTACGTGGTACAAAATGACTTTCCCTTTTCTCATTTTATTATTTTTTTTGGGGGGGGGCTTGCCGAATATTACGCGGACAAAATGACTTTCATTTTGAGTGACCATTTTTTCTTTAAATTGTCAAACTTTACGTGAGACAAAATGACCTTTTTTTTAGTGAGAACCTTTTTTTTGAGTTTACTTGAGAAAAAAAAGGGATATGAGAACTTAAAAAAGGAAATTGGAAAAAAAGAAGGAAGTCATGTGAGAAAGAACAAATCATCCTGAAATGAGTGGCCGCAGATGGGGGGGGGGCTTGGGAAGCTTGCCCCCAAAAACTACTACCAATAAAAAAATATAGGAATAGAAAGAAACAATAGAAAAGTGAAATATGATATCATTTTACTTGTCCATGGTTCTTGTGTAGTATTTAAATAAATTTCTATAAAATTAAATTTTTACATTGTAAAAGAGAACTGTTGCTCGGCTAGCGCCATGAGCGTCTACTGACGGTGTGTGCGCTCTACAAATATACACTATTATTATTATTTTACGTAAAATTTGGCAACCCCCCCAAAAAAAAAGGGATATGAGAACTTAAAAAAGGAAATTGGAAAAAAAGAAGGAAGTCATGTGAGAAAGAACAAATCATCCTGAAATGAGTGGCCGCAGATGGGGGGGGGGGGGGCTTGGGAAGCTTGCCCCCAAAAACTACTACCAATAAAAAAATATAGGAATAGAAAGAAACAATAGAAAAGTGAAATATGATATCATTTTACTTGTCCATGGTTCTTGTGTAGTATTTAAATAAATTTCTATAAAATTAAATTTTTACATTGTAAAAGAGAACTGTTGCTCGGCTAGCGCCATGAGCGTCTACTGACGGTGTGTGCGCTCTACAAATATACACTATTATTATTATTTTATGTCAAAATCTATTACAAAAGTGGACATTTTAACAAAATAAAAAATCAAATTTTTGCTTGCTTGTTCACTGACAGATTTATGATAAATTTTGCCTGCTACGCCGTACTATCTAGCCCCCTAAATTTTTAGCTCGTTATGCCACCTGACTACCCTTTAATAGTGCTAATACATTAGCATGAAAGGGAAATTAGTTGAAATGGTTAGGGAAAAATGGTGGAGAAAAATGAAACTGAAGCCTTAAGGATTTAATAACAAAACCCGGTTTCCAAAGATTGAAAATAAAAAACAAGAAGAAAGATGAATTGCGTGTGTATAAATGTGTGTGTATAAGGTTGCTAAATTTTATGCAATACTTCTACTACTTTTTTTGGAGTTTACTTGAGAAAAAAAAAGGGATATGAGAACTTAAAAAAGGAAAATGGAAAAAAGAAGGAAGTCATGTGAGAAAGAACAAATACTACTTGATGAAATTTTCATCTAAAAAATATTATTTTCTGGCTCGCTTCGCTCCTTGCAGACTTTTTACAATTTTATTTAAATCTATAGCACCCGTGATTTCATTAAAAAATCTGCCATCTGTAATTAACAAAAAAAAAGTGCACCCCGAAAATTAAGGTCGTCTCTTCCAAAATACATGTTTTATTTTGATTTTGAATGATGTAGGCTATTTCTTTCCATCATATAAAAGACCAAAAATAGTAGGGGGACATTTGATAATGTGCCCCCTACTATTTTAGGTAAGGGGGATGTGTCTCCCTGGGATGTGGGGGGATGTGTTGCGCCTCCCTTTCGGAATCATTATGGAAGAGTGTAAATACTCGCTGTGATCTCGATCTCATACCTATAAAAAAATAGAACAGACAAACACCTTGAACACACGCCAAAGTGCCTAACGATTTTTCAGCGGCATTAACAACTCTCGTAAGGGGTGCTCCATTTATAAATAAGGTTGCATGTGTAGCTGTCTACGGCAAAAACATTTGTCGCAAATATTTACTGAGAATTGTGAGAAAGCGTCTGAAAATTCAAAGCCGGTGAGTACCGATTAAACATATATTAAACGTATGTTTTGACAATTTCTAGATAAAAATGCTTAGTTTTAAGCTAGGGCGGCCCAAATGCGCGTGAGTGGAGTCCCAATCTATTAACACGGGTAAGTATTGGGGTGTCACCTAAAGTGGTCGCCAAGCGACCAATGGGGACGTAAACACGGCTTTAAAAACGAAATCGATATCGCAGAAATGTTGGAAATGAAGTTAAACCCCATGTACATGTTTTAGGGCTAGATTTTTTAGAAGGAAAGTAGAAATCTCGGGGGGCAAAAGTTTCAGGTTTTGTGGCCGTACGTGCGTGAATATACTTTGGCGTCCCAGGCGTCAATGGGGAGTAAGCCTACATGTATATAGAGTCCTCATAGATGACTTTTACTCCCCAGATGCCTCCAGGCTAGCCGGAGCCCTGGGGCTCACCATGTATTTACCCATACTCACGGGACTAGGGTAATTTATGGTCAAACTATTTTTGAAAATAAATAGTGAAAACAGAAATGAAGGTCTATCGTGTGGCAGTATCCTGACATCGAGGCTAGCCTGGAGACGTCTGGGAAGTAAAATTATTTCTGCTACGTAGGCTTACTCCCCATGACACCTAGCACGGCAAGGCATTGGGCCACACAAAGGAGAGTTTTTGGAGAAAACAATGTTGCTCCAAAATACTTGATTTGTTTAACTTGCTAGCCACACAATTTTGTAAATGGAAAAGAAGGCACATTTGATTTTTTTAACACGAGACATATTAGAAATATTAAGAGAAATCATGTAAGAAGATGAGCAGATACTCACCGATGATCTTGTCCCATTTTCCTTCTTTGTTCGTAGCCTAGTTACAAGACGCGTATAAGAGAGGGCGACGATATCATGAGCAGTGCCAATTTTAAAAAAAAAATTCAATCAGCTGATGAATATCGTGAATTGTAAAATACTTGCATTAGCTCAATTTACAATTTAATGATACGGACAGTGAGGACAAACATGTCCAAAGACACTCATTTTTACGAACCCTTAAAGGTTCCATTTCTATTTCACCTTTGTTATGAGCATTCATGAGTATGGCTTTTTGACATGCAAAGAGTCCCCACTACACCACACCACACACACAAGAAAAGAAATAAATCTAGAAGCTTTCATATTTTCGTACCTGAAAAAAAAGGCGGCTTCCTGACCTTAGGTTAATCTTATTTTTTGCTTAAGTGATGAGCAATCTTTACAGGTACATGTAGCATTGTGTTTTTGTGATGATCAGCTAATATTTTTGTCCTCTTTTTCTCAGCTACCCCAACACCTGCCATTCCACCTAGCCCTGTGTCTGTCAAAGGGCTTAATAAAGGGCAGCTATCATTGAAGAGTAGCCGTAAGTCTTCCTTTCCTATATTTGTTTCATTATAAGAATAGTTGATAATTTTCAACTAGCTTTTTGTTCTAGGCTACATAAATCTTTGCATCTGATTAGTTCAATGCATTATTGTTAGTGAAAATCACAAATATATATTGCATTCATGTTTCCCTGTATTTGACACCAAAATGTGATTGTGAAGAGATTTTTTTCTCTGATCTGTATTTTTGTTTCAAAGTGATGGAAAATTGGGTATCAACATGCTGAATAGGGCTACATTATGAATAAAAACAACAATATTCATAACTTCATTGATAATGATGTCTACAGTTAAATATCCTTTCTCACCATCTCACTTGTAAAGATAACATCAAGTGAAAATATACAAAATTACAAAATCATTTAAGTGAAACCAAATATTATCCATGATTTAGTTTATTTTGGTAGAAAGATGATAATAAAAGTAAAATTTCTATCCATTTCTTCAATCTTGGTTTTGAGCTCTGCAAATCATTAATCTGTCTTTGCCACTCACCACCCAGGTGTTAATGTGAAAAGGGTACTGAATCACTGTACACACAGTGCTACCTTTTTAAGATCATCTTTAATCTCTTGGCCTCTGCAGTTAGGACTTGCATATGTGTCCCAGGACCGGGTGTGTTTGACAATGTATTAACATTGGGTGGCCTACAATCCATAGGTTTACCATTATCATACGCTTGGGTTCATTGATGAACAGACCTAATCCTAATTCTGGTATTGGTTGTTAATCAACAAAGTGATCTAAATGTTGAGGAAGCCTTACTCTATGTCAGAGGTTTTTCCTACTGTGCTGTGTATGCAGTTTCTTCTGAATAATATATCATATCACAGCATTGATATCTGATTAGGCCAGAGTCCAAATGCAAACTTTGAAAATTTAAGACTGTCTCATAAAACCTCAAGTAGTCCCTTGAACTGGACTATAAAATACTAAGTAACATCAATGATAAGTAATATATGCCATATAAGCTACAGCTAACATGTGATCTGCTTCTCAGTATAACAGTAACACATCCAACATACAGTAAAAGATCAAGGTGAGATGAGACTCCAATCTTATGAGGCAAGTTCCTTAGAAGATCCGCTTCCTCCTACTTCACTTATCCATGCCAGACAGCTGCCTGGTCTTCCTTTTAGACTTAGAAGTTGTGGCCGTCTCCTCTTCTACATACATGTATGACTCCTCACATGCAGCTCGTTCAGGCTCATGGTCAGAGGAAGACTCTCCTTACAACTTAAATGCGACGGATACGCTAAAGGCGCGATGTATTGGGCGATTAGTGATGACATTAGGGTGAAGACTTCTATAATCCTCCCTATGGAGTTACTTGACATTGTTGCTTGGCGAGATCTTGACGCAGTGATTTGAGACTCATAATTGCCGTCATAGTCCAAATAGCTTTGAACTCATGACACTTCGAAGTGCGGAGAGGCAGTCAAAGTAGATCGGGGCATAACGATTCGTAGAAAGTGCCTACTCAGCTCAGCATAGATGCAGCTACAGGTTCCTCAGCCTCTGCCCAAGGCTTTCCCGTCAGAAACTTGGCTCCTACGTGGTAGGCTGACCTGTTTTGCCTAATCTTATTGTATTGGCGATATATGTCGCGTATGGTAATTGCGTCTGGGGTTATCGCGTAGTACATCGAGGCGACTAGGCGTTCCGCTCCCTACATGTCGTAGGCAACTTTATGCATCCTGGCTAGAAATCGTCCAAAACACAACTTGACGTCCTCTGATAAGGTCAAAGTATGTCTAGTATCAAAGATAGGGTTAGACTCAAGTTTTATGAAGGTGCTGGTGATTGATGGAAGAGGTTCTACTTGGACATCTGGCGTCCATAGTGGCCAAGAACCTCCTGAACGGTCAGAAGGTGGTTGTAGTGAGCTCATCAACATCTCGGGCAGCTTATACAGGAACAATCTGAAGTACATGTACATGCAGTTCATGCACAAGCGCACCAACACCAAGCCCTCTCGTGGGCCCTACCATCTCAGTAGCCCCAGCCGTATGTTCTGGAGAGTCATCAGGGGAATGTTGCCATACAAGAGAACACGTGGTGTGGAAGCCCTGGAAAGGCTCAAGGTCTTTGAAGGATGGCCTGCCCCTACAACAGGAAGAAGAGGTTTATTGTCCCCTCTGCTCTGAGAGTTATGTGACTCAAACCCAAGAGTAAGTTCTACCAACTTGGTCATCTTGCTCACGAAGTCAGCTGGAAGTACAAGAACATCATCAAGGCTTTGGAGGAGAAGAGAAAAGCCCGCGCCCATCTGCACTACCAGAAAGAACAGAGGAAAGTGGCCTTGGGAAGGAAAGCGATGGAGAGTGTCGGAGACAAATCGCCCCCTACCAGAATTGAAGGCTATGGCTTCCATTGAAACACATCTATCAATGAACTGTTAAGACCATGATCACACCGAGTGTTCATTCTGCAGTGAATAATGTCACATCAAAAAAGGAAAAGAAAAAAAAAGATAGGATTAGACTTTGTGATGCCTCAATGCCTGCTGCCTACAGGACTTTGCAAGTACTAGCCCAGTGACCAATGGTGTGGAAAATTGAAGACAGTTCTTCTATATCTGTGCCTTCAAAGAAGATCGAGGCAACTTTACTTGGGTAACTTGCCATTCTCCCCTGTCCTATGTGATGGTTCGTTAACCAATTGGATGGTTTGGTTGCCAGTACTACAGTTGCAGCTTGACTGAGACCTGTAGAAACCTGTCTTCAGGGCAGATTCTTCAGGAGCCGATTTAAGCCAAAGTAATATCCATGCACCTTTCATAGCCTATATGTTGAATTTTATTATTATATTTAGTACAGTACTAAATACCCAAACTCAATATAGTAGAGCCCTACTTTATTAAACTTGTACTAAATACCCAAACTCCTGCATTTATGCTGCTTTTTATTTTCATCCTAATGTGAAGTATATGCCCAAACCATTTAATATGATTATTTTGTATACATTATGGATTATTTTGTATATTGCAAACAATGTAAATAATTTTTGATAATGTATTGTGAACTCAGAAATAAAGTCAAACAAACAAACAATATAAAGTAGAACCCTTTTTTAAGTTTGGGGTAAATATGGAATTTACACTCTGTGTGCTGAATCAACATGGAGGCCAATGCAGTCATTTCTGTATTTCCTTGAAGTTTCCTTTCCTGGAGCCGGTAACACAAAGCTTAGGAATGATCGCAGAAGATATTTTGACAATAGTTTGCATAGACTACAATGCACAATCAATTGTGAAAAATTGAGCACATGATCAATCATCTACCTTTGTGTTTATGGGCCCTGATAGCAATATTAATGTTATGTTGACCTTTTTTTTTTTAGCATACTCGTCAAACAACAAGAGAGCGCTCAACCAGAATGATGTGATCAATGGTCTTAACATCCACTATAAAAAGCTAGGCTCAGCTAAATGTAAGTACCCAGTATGCAAAGCAGAAATTGTGCATTCATTATGTTGATTATGATTTGCTTTGAATGAGATCTATAGAAATTCATATCATCTCATGTTTATACCATAACCAGTCAATTGATCGATCTTGTGTCGTGTTGGGATGGGATCGGTGATTATTGGAAGGAAAGCATAATGATGAAACTTTGAGTAAAATTTACAGTTCAAAATCACAAAGTATTTAATCATCAATATTCAGCTACAGTTCGAAGTACATGAAGATTCAGAGTATATCAGGAGACGATGAATATAAAATAATTTCGAAGTATAAGATTAAGATTCAGAGTGAAGTCAGGATCAGTGTGGGTCTAGTCTTTTTCTGTATTCTCTTGTATTTTATCGTTGGTATTCTCTATAATAATCAAGAAGTCTTATTTATATCATTTGTTTTGGGGATGTAACTATTTAAGGTGGGAGTGATCTAAACTTGATCTGATTGGTCTATCAAACTTTATCTGGTATAAGGGGTGTGGTGATGCTCTGTGCAAGTGACTGGGACTGGAAGTGTGAGTCATACTTCTTTCATGAAGTTAGCTGACGTCACTGAGGGTTGGTCTTTTTATGGTCAAGGCTTAGCATTTAAATGGTATTGGGGGTTTATGATTCTAAGATGACATTGGGGGAGTTTGTAAACAAGTGAGGGTGAATGAATGAAAGGATAACAGGAAGTTAAATACATACTACATAACACTTGATATTTTGTGATTGGTTCAGTCTTAATCTCCTCTACCTATCTTAAAAAATATAGTCATTTTTTCAATCTGAACTATTGAATGTCTCTATTGCTTATGTTTGGCTTTTTCTTAAGGGGGAGGGGGCAGAGAATCTAGAGATGTTACAAATTCCATAGGTTTAATCAATGCAGTGTGTCTTTCATCAAATTAGCAATAGGATACTAGCACAAACATTTTTTAAATGCCCAAAGATTGTGATTGTATTTTTAATTGAATAATTATCCAAGAATGGGAATAATGAATCAATGTATTAATCAATATCTTAACTTAATTTTCATTCTACAGCACGTATTGATGCAGGAGTTCCAAAATCATGGACATCAAGTACAATAAGTAATATATTTTACTGCATACTTCTTTTAACAATATGGTTTAGACCAGCCATTCTCAATTACTTTTTTTGAAGCGCCACATTTCTTGTTGAGAATCTGTAATGCGCCACTAGCCATTACGCAATCCAGCAATGTATCAGAGGCCCCTGGTGGGGTCGAGTTTTGGAATATGAGGCCTTTTAAATTGCCCAGAAGGGGCTCTAATTGATATGAACAGAAGAAATACAAATGCCAACAAACTATACAATATCAATATTAAAAGAAAACTGACCAGTGACTTTTTCACAACATACCAATGATACCACTAGTTCAGAACTGTTCTGCACCAGATCTATTGGCTGAAGCAAATGGCTTAATGAGTAAAAAAAAAAAAAAAGAGGGGGCTAGATATGGCAGCTAAAGCAAAAATATTGAACTTTTCGATACAAAAATGTACATTTTGACATAATATTAAGAAAATAATACAATATTCCACTCTTTTCCTTTCCTTTTCTCTTTTTTTCTTGGCCCCCTCCCTCTCACGTGCAGTATCATTCATTCATTCAGTTCTTGTTAAGCAAGAGTACATGCAGGCAATCACGGCAGGCAATGCATCTGAGCATACGTGTATTTCACTTTACAACTTCGGATTTTAATCGGCTCCGGAAGTTTCTGCTTGTTATGTCCCAATTCATAATCTTTTATGATAAGGATGTTCTTTGAATATCATATTATTTGATGTTTAACTCTTAATCAAAACGTATACTCTGGAAATGCAAAATTTCTCGCCGTTGAAATAGAAATCCTACATACGGAGTTTTCAAATCACTTGTGTGGCACATAACCTTTGTACAGGCATAGAATAAATAAAAAGGAGAACACCGTCGATCCTCCATAATAGGGGTTATTGAGTGGTAAATCGGACAAAACGTGAGGAAACAAAAAGCAATTAAGTGTCAAGTAAAGAGTTTTTGTTTTCTCTTTGTATTAAAATTATCACCAAATCCTTATTACCAGGTTAATAGAGACATTTTTTCTCCCAAATTTTTCCTTATTTTTTTTACTTTTTTTATACTGTCTCCCAAGCGCCACTCGGCAAGGCTCGGTGCGCCAAAAGTGGCGCACGCGCCACCATTTGAGAATCCCTGGTTTAGACATTTCCTTTGACTGAAAGAGGTGGAAAGAATGTCATTATTATTTTGCAAATATAACAAAAATACATTCATAGTACAATGTTGAGAGATTATCATTTAACCATTAGAAATAAAGCAATTCCCAGAGTGTAAAACATGAGGCTGGTAACGGAAAGAGCAAAGAAATAGAGAAAAATTAAATAGGCAAGTAGGCCTGATCGTTTCCAAAAGTATACTTTAGTAAATGAATAAGATAACATGCCATTGTCTGAAAGGCATATTCTCTTCATTGTTAACAAGATATTTTCTCATCAACTCAGAGCGGGACCAGTTAAAGCGACAAGCCATGGAAAAGCAGAGAAAGAAGTTACAAAGTACCAAGAAAACTTCTTCATCTAGGCCTGCTTCAAGGAATACAACAAATGACCCTGATTTAGTAAGTCTGTTTCCTATAGACCAATTTCACGGCCGGTTTATGTATTTGGCCCTCTATCGGCGACGCCATTGCTGCGGTGGGCAAGTGCGCTGACCGCGATTGGCTCTGTGTACAAATTCAATGAAAGATTACAGATAAGCTCTGATATTGTGTCATTAACTTCATCATAAATCAATAAAATAAAGCATGGACACCTGGGTAGACGATGTAAGACAATGGCCATATCTGACCGATGAAGGTATGATGAATTTTTGCACTTTGGCTACTTTTTCCCCTTAGTTTTGTTAGTAAAAGTGAGTTGATGATGACCAAGAATCGCTGTTGGTTTTCATCAGGGAGCTCACTTCTTGTTGCTAGCAAATTGTGTTTGAGTAGCGGGAGAGTGAACGAGACATAGAGTGAGAGGATGAGAGAGGGGGGAGAGAGTATGTGTGAGAGGAGGGGGATAGTGAGAGGGGAGAGGGGAATAGTGAAAGGGGGGGGGTAGTGAGAGAGAGAGAGGGGGGGGGTAGTGAGAGAGAGAGAGGGGGGGGGGCTAGCGAGAGAGTGTGTGAGTGAGGGAGAGAGAGGGATAGTGTAATACAGAGAAGGGGATAGTGAGAGGGAGAGAGAGGGAGGGATAGTGGGAGAGAGAGAGAGAGAGGGACTGATATTTCCATCTAAGCATGATCAAATAAATCCCCCCTCCCTCCCCCCCCACAAAAAAACCCACCACCACCTCATTTTATGCAGGCCTATAAGTATCCAAAAGGAGGGGGCAAGGCAAGAGAATAAAACAGAGAGGAAGGAGAAAGGAGGAAGGGGAAGAGCCACTGGCGACGCATTCCTTCATCACGGCCTGGAAACCTATGCAGGGAGTACGGCTTCACACACAACAGGCTTCATGAGTCCAAGGCGAGTGAATTTCACATTCACTTTGCTTCCAATCCTGAAGCTTTCTCCAATTGTTGTGGCAATTGAACACAGCACAGCTGCGACCTGAACTTCTCCGATTAATGCTCATTGTGAATCTTACAAGAAATCTGCTCAATTGGTCCAAAATAAAAAAAAAATCGAACGAATGTACCAAATACCCTATTGACTTGTGTACTATAAAAGTTGATTCGCCCACCGCAGCATGGCGACCAGTCTGCTGCCCTCTCACGTTGTGAAATTGGTCTATAGGTCCTAGACCTTTAATTTTCATTCATGGGACTGAGTTAACCAGAAGCATGGAAAAAACACATCAGACTCTCACATTTCTGTCACATCAAACTAAAAATAGAACAAATAACCTACATAAATTGACAGAAGATTATAACTCCCTGAAGAGTCGTCATCGTCACAGCATAGGCTACTCTAATCAGAGCGTAGCTTCCCTTACGGCAGCGTGGTACAACCGTCTGTTTTGAGCCATTCTAGTTGCTTTCTCCATGGTACCAAATGCCTCCCTCACTGTTTGTCCCATTAACATCTTGGTCTTCCTCTACTATGTTTACCAGGAATATGTGCCCTAAGGACCCTCTTCTCCAGACCATTATGTCTCATGGTTTGACCAAAATAACTCAGCTTCTGCCTCCTCACATATTGCAGTACCCAGTCACTACTAAGGCACATTGAGCTCATTCCTGATGTCTTCATTTGTCCATCGTTGCACCCAGGGGACTCTCAAAATCCTGCGATAACACTTGCTTTCAAAAGCAGTGATTCTTAGCTCATCTGCCTTTTGTAGCACCCAAGCTTCGCAGGGGTAGGTTGCAAATTGGGAAGATGCAGGCTCTGAGAACTCTAAGTTTTGTCTGCTTGTCCTGTCCTTGCCATAGTTTCTTCATGTTGTTTAGTGCCTTCAAACCCATAGCTCATTTCCCTGCCATTGTCACCATCTTTCTGAATTCTCACCCCAACGTACTTGAAATGATCCTCCAGTATTGAGTTATCAATACTAACTCCTCCATCATTTACATCCTCTTCTTTAACCACAGACATAGCTTTTGTTTTTGACACATTCATTTTCAAACCGTATGACTTGCTTCTTTCATTCAGAGATGATAAATACTTCTCAGGCCAGGTCTTGATTTAGAAATCCTAGTTGCATCATCTGCATATCACAGATTTCCTAGCTCTATTCCTCCAACACGCAGTAAGTCAAAGTCTTCTGCTGGGACACATCCATAACTTCCCTCATTTTCTCTGTGTAAATTTTAAAAAATGCAGGAGAGAGTATACATCCCTGTCAAACTCCTTTCTTGACATCGAACCGGTCTGTAGTGCCACATTCCATTTTAACAGCTGACTGTTGCTCCGCGTATAGAGATCTAATCAGCCTGATCACATGATGTGGGAAGTCCATTTTCAGCATCACACTCCAAAGATGGCTATGTCTAGCATTATCAAAGGCTTCGGAGTAGTCTACAAAACAGATGAATAAATCCTGGTTCATTATTTACATTTCTGAATAACCATTTGAAATTTAAAGATGTGGTCTCTGCTGCCCGTTTTTTTCATGAAGGCTGCTTGTGCTTCATCCATTTCTGTCTAGAGGTAGTTTCAAACTGCCTCGATCACAAGAATCCCTGTTAAAGTACGGGAATTGTTTTCGGCTAAAAAATACCCTTTAATTATTCCTGCATTCACACCGCTCCGAAACATACCCTTCGGGATAAGTTCCTGAAGTTACGAGCATGCGCATACTATGGTCTGATAAGCAGGCAAGGCGCGAGATTCAAAATCACTAGCCTAGCAGCCACCCACGGCGCCACGCCCAACGACATGCTGGGCTAAAAGTTCCCGTAATTTGCTTTCACATCGCCAAAATACCTGCGACCTTGGAAAAATCCCCCGCGAAAGTTCTCGTAATTTCGCCAAGTACCTACTATTTAGCGGGTATTTTCTTTCGGGGAAATTACGCATAGTTTGCTTTTACATTACCAAAATACCTGGTATTTTCTGATCGGGGTAAATTTCCCGATCAGAGAATCCTGGAACTGACGAACTTCGAGGCGGTCTGAAACCACCTTAGGAGTAGTTCTGCAATGAAGAGTACAGAAGACTAAACTCCCTTCAGTGAAGTGTATAGAAGATTAAACTCCCATCAATGAAGAGTACAGAAGATTAAACTCCCATCAATGAAGTTTACAGAAGATTAAACTCCCATCATTGAAGTGTACATAAGATTAAACTCCCTTCAGTGAAGTGTATAGAAGATTAAACTCCAATCAATGAAGAGTACAGAAGATTAAACTCCCATCAATGAGGTTTACAGAAGTTTAAACTCCCATCAATGAAGTGTACGTAAGATTAAACTCCCATCAATGAAGTGTAGAAACATCCCCTTTGCAATTACATTTCGAGGTTGGCCCCTCCCCCCCCCCAAAAAAAAAAAAAAAAAAAGTCATGGACTGAGCAATGCTAGCTAGATGAATAGAAGACATTTTATAAGCATATATTTAAAAAAAAGTAGCACTATAACTCTCACCATTTTCCCCCAAAATATAGAAACGGCAAATGAAATAGCATAGTAGAAACAATAATGAAACCTCAAAATAAAAAAAATCATTGCTTTCAAACAATACTGGTTTTATAGAGCACGTGCATGGACCTACAAAACAATTAAGAAAAGATGAAAAGTAATTTTTTTTTATTTGAAAACTCACCATTATTTGCTGGTTCTTTTTCAGTTTACTTACACCTTTGCAGTTTTCATCTCGAATGTAATAATAAACTATGTAGTCCACTAAACCATTTTTTGGTGAAAATCCCAGGTGAAAATATCTAAAATATTGTCTCCACTTTATTTCATAAGCATTTGCAGTGGGAGTATTCAAAACAGCATGTGTGAATGATTCAGAGCCGCTTTATATATGGATTTAATAATTTAATGTATTCCGATATGATTAATTCTCACATCACAATCAAAGGACACGATGCATTCATTTCTGCTGATCTTTTTTGACTGTTCAACTGGTCACTAAGCTACTTTAATCACCCTCTTGAACCTTTTCACAACCTGAAGGCATTCAAGGGTTTGCCAGACATAGCATTAAAATTAATGCAAATTGGAATCCTAGTATTGTAGTCAGTTCATTAGAAATACATGTACTTTGGATTGAAATCACTTGATAAACCTTAAATTCCATATGCAGACATTACTTGCTACACTGAAAATGCCTCGGTAATTCCAATGGTTGTCAACAAACAACTTAAATTCTAGTCAGAAGTTTCAATTTTTTTTAGTTATCATTAATTTATTTTATTCATGTTGTCATTTTCAAATCAATTTTCTGTAGTTGATAATTATGCATATTGTGGATGGGGTTTGACTTTGACATTTATTCAATAATCCATTCAGGAAATGTAAGAGGAGACTAATTTTCACTTTAACATATTAGTTTTGCCATTTTTTCAATTGAGAAATTACGTAAAATCAAATTTGGAGCAACAGTACTGATTTGCAAGGTAAGTGTTGCAATTTGTCAGCCTTTTCTTCTGCAGTGCACAAATTGGTGAACATATATATTGTTTTTAATGGAATACTTTCAAGTTATCTTATTGCCGTGATGGTACAGCTATTGTATCCTGGGTCAAAAGGGGACCCTTTCTTTTCTCTCAAAATTTCTATTTTTCTCTCTTCTCAACATCATATTTTTATTTTTGTTGTTTTCAAGCTACTGAAATACTTGCATCTGATTGGCTCAGTCAGTGAAAGCATTGTCTAGTTTTTTTCATGGAAATGCTCCTCCAATTTCTATGTTGTATCTTTTATGGAAACATAGATCTACCAGGTAGTCTCTTATATGGGGTCCTTGGAAACAAATTTCTTTTCTGTGAAAATTTTTTGAAATTTTGCTGTATTCTGAGGTGACCTTTTTTGATGATACAGTCAAACCTGTCTGTAAAGACCACTTGGTTGACTAAGTAGGTGGTCTTTATAGATAGGTTTCACATGTTTCAATGCTGAAAATTATTCAAGGGGAGCCAAACCTGTAATATTAGTATACCAGTGATCCTTCCATACATGTGGTATAGGATGCCTTTTCATTTAATTAGTGAAATCAGATAAGATATTATGTTAGACTAATTCAGGATCATATTTTTGTTATATCAGGACTTGGATGAAGACCTTGCCAAGTATGGAATCTCTGATCTGCGAGGTCCTCGGAATGCGTCTATGACCCCTCAACCGTACCGCCCCCGCAGTGCATACTCAGACGTGAACAGACCACACACCAGCCAATCACACAACTACAATTCAAACCAATACAGGAACAATAAGAACGCCGACATGCAAGGCACAATGACTCTGGACTACCAAAGCCGAACACCAAGAAAGGAATCAGCGGACATTCTAGACAAGCGAGCAGATAAGTTTACAGAGTCGCGAAAGCTGTTCACTCCAAGAACATTAAAAACGGGTGCCACTTCAAGACTTGCTCAATCTAAGAACTATAATGCACCAAAGAGGAAAGGAGGTGCTAAGGAACTAAATGAAACTGGAAGGTTAGAGAGAGAACTACAGTGGAATGAAAACAATACAAGGTAAAGAAATAGAGGGTTAGTGAAAGTAACAATTGTCATTGGAAGCTTCAAAACAAAGATTTTTTACCTTTTTTTATGGGTTTGGCTATTTTTGGTTCCGTTTGTTTGCAACTTCCAATTATTCCACTAGAGTAAGCATTTTCTTGGGGCAAGGATCAAAGAATTGTAGTTGTTAGAAACAAGTAGCTACAGGGGATTTTATGGTGGGTATTTTATGAAGCTGTACGTAATTTACAAATGCATGAATGGTGACACTTTCATGTCCTAAATGATATCGTTCTATGTAGCTTCCCTAGCACCTAAAAACAACATGTTCCTGTCAATTTAAAGTCATACATGACTTTACAAGAAAAACAGCTTTATATTTTTCTTGTTTCCCCTAAAATCAGAACCCTACATTCCAGAGAGCAGCTTGAGGAGCTAGAAGAGCGAGATCGACGAGAGAACGCCCGTCTCCAGAGGGCCGAGGATCATCTAAGATGGGTGGAAGAACAAGCTATGAGGATACAGTCTCTAGAACTCGAAGGGGAGGAGGATGAGATAGGACCGATGACATCGAGTCTCAAGCCGTCCAGAAAAGGGCCTCGACAGCAACTTGGTGGAACTCAAGATTTGAATGTTAGCTACGGCAATCAGTCACTCAGGTAACACTATCATCTGAATTTTGTAAAGTTTAAGCTATTATTTTTTTCCTATGTCTTAAAGGTCAAGTCCACCTCAGAAAAATTTTGATTTGAATTAATAGAGAAAAATCAGACAAGCACAATGCTGAAAATTTCATCAAAATCGGATGTAAAATAAGAAAGTTATGACATTTCAAAGTTTCGCTTATTTTCAACAAAATAATTATATGAACGAGCCAGTTACATCCAAATGACAGAGTCGATGATGTCACTCTCTCACTATTTCTTTTGTTTTTTATTGTTTGAATTATACAATATTTCAATTTTTACGAATTTGACGATTAGGACCTCCTTGCCTGAAGCACTGAATGTTAAAGTAATGGAATTCCACGTGTTCAGGGAGGAATGAAACTTCATTTCACATGACAATGATGAGAAAATTAAAATATTTCATATTTCATATAATAAAATACAAAAGAAATAGTGAGTGAGTGATGTCATCAACTCACTCCTTTGGATGTAACTGGCTCGTTCATATAACTATTTTGTTGAAAATAAGCGAAACTTTAAAATGCTTTAACTTTCTTATTTTACATCCGATTTTGATTAAATTTTCAGTGTTATGCTTGTTGAATTTTTCTCTTTTTATTCAAATCAAGTTTTGGTTGGGGTGGACTTGTCCTTTAAACAGAAATTATGATAATTCTAATTATTTAGCAATCTTGAAACTTACGGGTTGGGGGGGAGGAGGAGGTGTATAAAGTGCCCCTCCTGACATATTTTGGAATATATCAAATAAAATATCAGTGCCTTAGGAAGGAATAAAAATCTTTTTTTTTTTGCTTGACAGAAAAACAAGGTTTACCAGATAAGCCATGGTCCTTTCCTGATTAGGATTAATTAATGTAATATTGAGATAAATGGCAGCTTCTATATAAATATATACTTTGCTCTTAATATATCAACAGTGCTCCTAGTCCTGCTCAATATAGACACACAAGTGTAATTATTTCATTAATAATAAGATCACACAATGATGGAAGCTAGACACATAAAGTGAACAATTTCTACAACAAAATTACCATATAGCAATGTATTAGTATTCCATGCTCTTGTAACGCTCCCTTACTTTCTAATCTCATGCATGCCAAATCTCACCATTTACTCAATCTCATACCCACCAAACCTTGCCGTGTGCTCACACGCTACATGCATGCACAATTAATTCTTGCTAAATAGCTATTCTTCTCAACTGTTTTCATTTAGTTCAAAGTTAACACACTTTATTCAACAATTATGTATTAAAATGCTGAATAAGGAGAATTACGGATATGTATCAATTAGCAGATTAATTTGGATTTTTGCCAGTTATCTGTGATTTGATCTTCTCTTTATTTTAAGCTTGTTTTTGTCTCACCTGCGAAGCAAAGTGAGACTATAGGCGCCGCTTTTCCGACGGCGACGGCGGCGGCGGTGTCAACATCAAATCTTAACCTGAGGTTAAGTTTTTGAAATGACATCATAACTTAGAAAGTATATGGACCTAGTTAATAAAACTTGGCCATAAGGTTAATCAAGTATTACTGAACATCCTATTAGAGTTTCATGTCACATGACCAAGGTCAAAGGTCATTTAGGGTCAATGAACTTAGACCATGTTGGAGGAATCAACATCGAAATCTTAACCTGAGGTTAAGTTTTTGAAATGTCATCATAACTTAGAAAATATATGGACCTAGTTCATGAAACTTGGACATAAGGTTAATCAAGTATCACTGGACATCCTGCATGAGTTTCACGTCACATGACCAAGGTCAAAGGTCATTTAGGGTCAATGAACTTTGGCCGAATTGGGGATATCTGTTGAATTCCCATCATAACTTTGATAGTTTATGGATCTGATTCATGAAACTTGGACATAATAGTAATCAAGCATCACTGAACATTTTGTGCAATTTTCAGGTCACATGATCAAGGTCAAAGGTCATTTAGGGTCAATGAACTTTGGCCGAATTGGGGATATCTGTTGAATTCCCATCATAACTTTGAAAGTTTATGGATCTGATTCATGAAACTTGGACATAATAGTAATCAAGCATCACTGAACATTTTGTGCAAGTTTCAGGTCTCATGATGAAGGTCAAAGGTCATTTAGGGTCAATGAACTTTGGCCGAATTGGGGATATCTGTTGAATTCCCATCATAACTTTGATAGTTTATGGATCTGATTCATGAAACTTGGACATAATAGTAATCAAGCATCACTGAACATTTTGTGCAATTTTCAGGTCACATGATCAAGGTCAAAGGTCATTTAGGGTCAATGAACTTTGGCCGAATTGGGGATATCTGTTGAATTCCCATCATAACTTTGAAAGTTTATGGATCTGATTCATGAAACTTGGACATAATAGTAATCAAGCATCACTGAACATTTTGTGCAATTTTCAGGTCTCATGATTAAGGTCAAAGGTCATTTAGGGTCAATGAACTTTGGCCGAATCGGGGGTATCTGTTGAATTACCATCATAACTTTGAAAGTTTATTGGTCTAGTTCATTAAACTTGGACATTAGAGTAATCAAGTATCCCTGAACATCCTGTGCGTGTTTCAGGTCACATGTCCAAGGTCAAAGGTCAATGAACTTTAGCCGAATTGGGTGTATCTGTTGAATTACCATCATAACTTTGAAAGTTTATGGATCTGATTCATGAAACTTGTACATAAGAGTAATCAAGTATCACAGAACATCCTGTTCCAGTTTCAGGTCACATGATCAAGGTCAAAGGTCATGTAAGGTCAATGAACTTTGGCCATGTTGGGGTTTTTTGTTGAATAACCATCATATCTCTGTAAGTTTATTGGTCTAGTTCATAAAAAGAGGACATAAGAGTAACCATGTATCACTGAACATCTTGTGCGAGTTAGAGTAGTATGCAAAGTCAGCACTGCTGCTATATTGAACTGCGTGATGCAGGTGAGACGGCCAGAGGCATTCCACTTGTTTGCTTTTTGCGCTTCTTTTATTCAATGCACCCTCTAGAGCAAGAATGCTACACTCTATATCTTTTGCAATAATCTCTCATATTACCAATCATACTTTGGGCATTTTCAGGTCAGAACTTGCTTCGATGACGTACAGAACACCAGAACAAGTATCAAAGCGGATGCAAGAAGAGTAAGTTATTATATAATCATAATTTGGTGTTTTGGTTCCAAACCAAATGATTGGCCCAAGTCTATCACATGACCAGTCATTTATTTTAGCCAACAGGAACTATTGGCTAATAACTACTAATATTAGATAGCCAAGACAGATACCCAAACGCGATTGGTTCATAGCGCGTCAGGTGATATGATCGAAATCGGTGTATTTTCCCACCCCGTCCAACTATGATGAAATTTTTTTTTTCTATGTGTATGGCAGCCTCCTGTGGATTAGATGTTACCAATTTCACAGAAATGGTATGTGGGACTAAAGTAGCAATCGTTTTCAATTGTCAACACTGGACTCTGGAATTTAAGTGAGCCCGACGACGACGTAGGACTAGGAGCCTTCTACGAGTTAGGATTATCACTAGATCTAACGTTGTGCCTTCTTTAGTTACTAAAATGGAGCCTAGATTTGTGTAGACAGGAATAACCATCGTTTTTAAGGTTCTGGGGATTTCTTAAACAATTTCTGGATATGTAATGGTGAGTGGTGCCAACATAGTTTAATAGTAGATAGAGAGTGAAGCTTAAGCTTACATGTATGTAGCTTAGCCTTAGGTCTAGATCTAGTCTTAACGTTAGAGCCTTAACGTTCGTTTTAAGCTTTTAGTTTTGGATTTGGTCTAACGTCAAAGATGTCTGATGAGCAGTGAGGAATAAGATCAGCTTTTGGATAATAGAATTGGGTAGGCCTAGGTAGATCTAGATTTAACGTTAGGCCTAACAGATTTATATATCTAAATTAGACCTTGGCTAGAGTCTGAATTTACAAAATTTAGAGACACTTAACGTTAAATCTTGTTTACGACACCGTAAGTTATTGCTAACGAAAACATGAAAAAGTTTGGTCCTGGACATGGTTCGACGATAGAAATATCAGGACCACTACCAACAGTATAGCCTAACCTAGTCTGACATGGACTAACAACTGAAAGACGATACTAGTGTTTTTCATTCAGATGATATAGACAATCTTATTCTTACTTTCAATAATGAACCCATGAAATTAAACTCTTGGTTGATTGTTAATGAGCTTATTTTGAACATGAATAACACACATATGATTTTTAGAAACAAGGTAATCAATAATGACAGAATTAATGTTTTATTAGATAACACCCGTATTGTTAGATCGACGTTATTGAAATTCTTAGGTGTAATAATAATCATATTGACAATATTTGTACAAAAATTTCTAGAAACGTTTGTATATCATACAAACTACAATATTCCCCACCCCCCGACAATATTATTAATAATTTATAACACCTTAATATCATCTTACCTCTAATACTGCAACATTACCTGGGTTTCTTCTAATAATTATTCAATGTCTAGATTATTACAATGACAAAAAAGGCTATTAGAATTATTTATCATTCAGGTTACCTTTTCGGTTAAAGGTCTTGAACACATTTGATCTATACTATCAACTTTGCCATTTTCATGTACCTCTTATAAAAGAAATTGTTTCACCAAATCTATCTGATAATTTTTTTGTTTAATGACAATTTCCATTCATATAATACACGCAGTTCCTCTCATTTTCACTTACTATTGCTATTGACAAGAACTAATGCTAAAAAAACTATTTTTTTCAAAGGTCCAATCATATGGAATAAACTTTCTTTATATGTAAAAGATAGCCCTTCCCTTTCTGTTTTCAAAAGAAGACTAATATCATATTTGATTGACAACTACAATACTTAATTCACTTTCTATATTACAGGATTTATCGTTACTCTGTTTATGTTATGTGTTTCGTTTTTTTAGGTGTTTTATATTGTAATTTTTTTTTTATTTGTATTTTCTTCTATTGATGGCAGCACCTATAAGGCTTCTCTGCCTTCTAAGCTGTCTCCTCATTTCATAAATCATTTCTATTTCTTGTATATTCCAATATATTTGTAAATGTTATTTTTTAATATATGAACAAAATAAATGCATATGAATGAATGAAATGAAACAGATCTAGATCTAGAGAGACTCTAGTCATGTTTTTATCTCATCCTAAATAGATCAGAATGTGCACCTGATCAAAGCTCAACAAGCATTCTCCTCATCTCGGTCTGCCCTGGGCTCTGGACTGGACTCTAAGTTAGATCTAGGCCTAAACAAACTTGATTTTTGTCTCATTGGCATCAACATCAAATCTTAACATAAGGTTAAATTTTTGAAATGACATCATAACTTAGAAAGTGTATGGACCTAGTTCATGAAACTCGGGCATTAGGTTAATCAAGTATTAGTAAACATCCTGCTCGAGTTTCAGGTCATTTAGGGTCAATGAACTTTGGCCGAATTGGGGGTATCTGTTGAATTACCATCATAACTTTGAAAGTTTATTGGTCTAGTTCGTTAAACTTGGACATTAGAGTAATCAAGTATCACTGAACATCCTGTGTGCATTTCAGGTCACATGACCGAGGTCAAAGGTCAATGAACTTTGGCCGAATTGGGTGTATCTGTTGAATTACCATCATAACTTTGAAAGTTTATGGATCTGATTGATGAAACTTGGACATAAGAGTAATCAAGTATCACTGAACATCTTGTGCGAGTTAGAGTAGTTTTCAAAGTCAGCACTGCTGCTATATTGAACAGCGTGATGCAGGTGAGACGGCTAGAGGCATTCCACTTGTTCAAGAGTTATCAACACATTGTTTTCAGAATGACAGTTTAGTTTTCATCATGATGATCATATTGATCTAAATTAACATGATGATCGTATTCATGAGAATCAGAGACAGATCACCTGATTTTTGTCTCACCTGCGAAGCAAAGTGAGACTATAGGCGCCGCTTTTCCGACGGCGGCGGCGGCGGCGTCAACATCAAATCTTAACCTGAGGTTAAGTTTTTGAAATGACGTCATAACTTAGAAAGTATATGGACCTAGTTAATAAAACTTGGCCATAAGGTTAATCAAGTATTACTGAACATCCTATTAGAGTTTCATGTCACATGACCAAGGTCAAAGGTCATTTAGGGTCAATGAACTTAGACCATGTTGGAGGAATCAACATCGAAATCTTAACCTGAGGTTAAGTTTTTGAAATGTCATCATAACTTAGAAAATATATGGACCTAGTTCATGAAACTTGGACATAAGGTTAATCAAGTATCACTGAACATCCTGCATGAGTTTCACGTCACATGACCAAGGTCAAAGGTCATTTAGGGTCAATGAACTTTGGCCGAATTGGGGATATCTGTTGAATTCCCATCATAACTTTGAAAGTTTATGGATCTGATTCATGAAACTTGGACATAATAGTAATCAAGCATCACTGAACATTTTGTGCAAGTTTCAGGTCTCATGATTAAGGTCAAAGGTCATTTAGGGTCAATGAACTTTGGCCGAATCGGGGGTATCTGTTGAATTACCATCATAACTTTGAAAGTTTATTGGTCTAGTTCATTAAACTTGGACATTAGAGTAATCAAGTATCACTGAACATCCTGTGCGCGTTTCAGGTCACATGACCAAGGTCAAAGGTCAATGAACTTTGGCCGAATTGGGTGTATCTGTTGAATTACCATCATAACTTTGAAAGTTTACGGATCTGATTCATGAAACTTGTACATAAGAGTAATCAAGTATTACTGAACATCCTGTTCGAGTTTCAGGTCACATGATCAAGGTCAAAGGTCATGTAAGGTCAATGAACTTTGGCCATGTTGGGGTTTTTTGTTGAATAACCATCATATCTCTTTAAGTTTATTGGTCTAGTTCATAAAAAGTGGACATAAGAGGAACCATGTATCACTGAACATCTTGTGCGAGTTAGAGTAGTATTCAAAGTCAGCACTGCTGCTATATTGAACCGCGTGATGCAGGTGAGACGGCCAGAGGCATTCCACTTGTTATTTTTCCGCCCTCTTCTTGTTGCCATAAAATCTCAAAATCTACATCATCAATTATCTTCAAAATATCATCAGATATGGGGACTTATCATGTCATCTGTATGAAACCAGTTCAAGGTCAAAAGGTCATCATGACGTCATCTAGATGCCATTTTGTAAATTCACATAATCAATCTGTCCATGTCATCAAAGGTCATGTAAAGGTCACGACGTGCGCGTACGCGTGTGTCAAAGTTTTAAAATGCTCAAAATCACTTTTTGACCAAAAGAGAGTACTAATCAGGTCATTTTAAGCATTTCAAAAATTTGCGCGCGCATAACGGCACTATACAACATAGGATTGCCTTTTTTTCATATCAATGCACCGATAATATAATTCTGAACAATTTGATACCTTGATCAACCTTCTACGACAAGTAATAACGGAATTAGCCTCAATCACAGTTTACAGCACGCGCACTAACCAAACCATAGACAATAAACATGTATGTGCAAAAACATGCCTATACAAAATTCATTATAGCTCTTCAGGAAGTCCGTTGACCCCAATTTTTTTTCATATTCAAATAGAGTATGGATGGGAGATATGATTTCATGTCATGTGACCCGAAATTTTATCATGACGTCATCAAAATGGCGTCGGAACTCAAAATTGGCATTTCATGACGAAAAACTTCCATTTGAGAACACTATACCCCAGTTCCCCTTCTCATCAATTCTCTTCTCCAGCCGTAACTGCCTCAAGAAAGCAATTTAAGTATCAAAACACCTGTTTCTTGACGTTGGTCCGAAGATAAAACAACAGCCCGGCATATACAGTCACAGCAGGGGGCCACACACGATGGGATTGAATGCGCAGCGCTGAGTGCGGTCCCTGTAAGCATGCCGTCATTTTTATTCGCTTACTTTCCTTATTCCTAGGTCGATTTTCTTCGTTCGAAATTGAAAATGGAATAACATTGGGTTACTGAATACAATATGCCTTTGAAAACGTGATTAAATATGGAATACAATAATTTCATTCCGAATGTCCTACTACAGGCAGAGAAGTCTTACGTAATAGCGCAGCTGTTGTTTATCTTTTCGTCCTTTGCTCAACGCTCATATACTGGCCTGTGGGGGTGAAATTGAGACAGCAAGGATTACCCCTGGATTACTTGGCCAAGCGCGGTTGATAATGGCTTGGAAATGGCTTTTAGGAGATCCAAATGGAAAATGGGGTACAACACCGCAGTTCGCAATCCGAACTGAGATCCAAATGGAAAATGGGGTACAACACCGCAGTTCGCAATCCGAACTGCGGTATCGTTTCAAAGGGAATTTTGACGTAATGTGTAACTTATGACCTCATCATAATTATGCAAATTTGACTCTAACTCCATAAACATTGGCCAATTTTCGCTCAGTTTTTTATATGTTGTAGCTGTGGATTTACTCTGTCTAGTGAGTTGGCTTTATTTACATTTTATTTACATTTCATCAAAATCGGATGTAAAATAAGAAAGTTATGACATTTCAAAGTTTCGCTTATTTTTAACAAAGTAGTTATATGAACGAGCCAGCTACATCAAAATGAGAGAGTCGATGTCATTCACTATTTCTTTTGTTTTTTATTGTTTGAAATATGAAATATTTTTATTTTCTCGTCATTGTCATGTGAAATGAAGTTTCATTCCTCCCTGAACACGTGGAATTCTATTATTTCAACATTTTGTGCTTCAGGCAAGGAGGTCCTAATCGTCAAATTCGTAAAAATTGAAATATTGTATAATTCAAACAATAAAAAACAAAAGAAATAGTGAGTGAGTGACATCATCAACTCTCTCATTTGGATGTAACTGGCTCGTTCATATAACTATTTTGTTAAAAATAAGCAAAACTTTGAAATGTCATAACTTTCTTATTTTACATCCGATTTTGATGAAATCTTCAGCATTGTGCTTGTCTGATTTTTCTCTATTGATTCAAATCAACATTTTTCTGAGGTGGACTTGACCTTTAAAGAATGGATTATTCCTAAAATGTCAATTTATAGGGGTATGTCATTTTCACTCATTTTGTGTGCAATCTCTATGGGAAATGACTTTTTCTCAAAACTGGATTATACATTCCTCTATTTCGCGTGCCATATCTCCATTATTTTTTGGCGGTTATCTCTGAGCTTTGAGTATGATGTAGCTGAGATTGTAAGCTATCGTAATTGTGGTCTCCATTTTCCAATCAGATGCTGGGATCATGCCTGTATTGGATTTGAGATCCTCTTAATATGCTATGTGTTAAGTCTATGGGAAACAGTGTAGCTCAATTGGGAAGGCATCAGACTTGCATCCTTAATTTCCGGGGTTCGATCCCAGGTGCAGGGGTGAACATGAGAATTTTTTTTTCTTTTCAACATTTCACAAATGGTCCTTTATGACAATTACAATGTATATAAAATAAAACATTGGACAATAAAAGTGATTAAAATCCCTTTTAATGTACAATATGTACATATGTGTTTGACCTACACTTATTCAGACAACTTTCTCATTTCCCTCTTTTCAAGAGTGTTCAACACATTCTTTTCGTAACAGAAGTTCAGTTGTCATCATGATGATCATATTGATCTCAATAAACATGCTGATTGTCTTCCTGATCATGAAATCAGAGACAGATCACCTAATTCGTCCTCATGACGAATCCTAAGCATTTTTTATGCACTCACAAATTTGGACCAATTTTAATTCAATTCAATTCAATTCATTTATTATCTCTTTCAATCTTTTTACATTTACAATGATAGTTCAATAGACATATTTACAAAATATAATACATAAATCATTTCTATAATACAATAATGCTATGAAATCGAAAGAGAAGGAGACCAACTAAAAAGCAGAGCTTGTAGGGTGAAGGCCCCCTTTCATAAGTACATTTTATGAATAAAAATATGATAAAATAAAGAAATAAACAATACATAATACAATGAATAAAAAATAAATAAAATAAAAATAAATAAAAATAAAAATTAATGAATCAGTATACACTGTATACAGAAATCATAAAACGATTAAACATATATACAAAGAGAAATTAACAAACACATTTACATATTAAGTTCTGAGTTACATAACTTTGTGGAAAAAAAAACGATAATCTAATATGAATCCAGAAGATATTTTTTCAGTTTTCCTTTGAAATTTTGTATTGAATTACATTGTATAATATCCTTTGAAAAAGAATTCCATAATTTTGGACCCGTAAAAACAAATGTCTTCTGTGCAAACGATGTTCTATTCAGAGGTAAATGAAAGGAACTCGCCTGGCGAGTAAAGTGCTTATGAATTGTATTATTTTTTACAAACATATTATTAAAAGGTAACGGTAATTGTTTATTAATAAACTTGTACATTAACTGTCCGAGTTGAAAAGAATATAAATCTTTAACCTTCAAGACTTTATTTTTCAAAAACAGAATATTTGTATGTGCCCTGAATTCTGCATGACTAATAATACGAATCGCTCTTTTTTGTAATATAAAAAGTCTATTAATTTGAGAATTCGCTGCGTTACCCCATGCAACAACTCCGTAATTCAGATAAGGTAAAATTAACGTTGAATATAATGATAACAAAATATAATGGGGTAAGAAGTGACTTAATTTTCTAATGACACCAATATTGCGAGCAATGATTTTACAAATATTATCAATATGTGTTTTCCAAGAAAGTTTATCGTCAATGAACAGTCCCAAAAATTTAGTAGATCGCACTCTTTGAATAACAGTATCATTTAAAATTACATCTTTTGGTACAGTCGTAATCTTGTTGCTAAATAGCATGTAGCTAGTTTTTGCTAGGTTAAGAGAGAGTTTGTTAGCTGTTATCCATTTAGAAACATTTTTTAGTTCGTCATTGAATATTTGCGTCAATTGATCTGGGTCGGGGTGTGACAGAAATATATTAGAGTCATCAGCGAAAAGAATAAATTGAAGCAATCTTGATGACATATCAATATCATTTATATAAGTAATGAACAAAAGTGGGCCAAGAATGCTGCCCTGTGGAACTCCACAAAGAACAGGTTTACGTTCAGAAATATTACCATCAAGTGAAACGAACTGTGAACGCCCGGTTAGATAATTCTTGAACCACTTTAGTGGTTCCCCTCTAATTCCATAATGAGAAAGTTTATAAAGGAGAATATTATGATCAACTGTATCGAATGCTTTAGAAAAATCTAAGAACATACCAATCGTATTCGAAGACTTGTCATAAGCTTTGGCAACTGTTTGAACTAAAGAAAGTATTGCATGGGAAGTGCTACTCTTTTCTCGGAAACCAAATTGAGTATCGGATAGGCAGAGATGCCAACCAGTACGATTTTATCGTATTTAGTACGATAAAACAAGTAAAATACGACAGTACGATTTTGGCCATCAAAAATACGATTTCCCGACTTTCTGTCATTGTCCTGTTTTTGTCCCATGTGTTGTGTATGTATGCGCCCGCCCGTGAGTGAGCAGTGAAGCCATATCATACATGTAATTTAAATATCTGAAAAGCCAAAATCAAGTAACTTTCAATTTACGATAAGCACAGTTTCAAATTGCCAAGTGCGTGTTTTTTTCAGTACCATAAAAAGTGAGCTACGTCCGTCTTTTTTTTCCTGTAATACATGTACGCGCGTGCTTCCAATAGCGGTAATAGTTTTTCCCAACTTCACCATGTGCAATTTCTAATGCACACATTTCCAGTCAGGATATCACAATTCTGTGATATAGTAATTTGAATTGCACAGGAGATAAATCCCCGTTCACAACACAGGATATGCGAGTCTTGTATCCTCACAGTCGCCGACTTTGCTTGTCAAATCGGAGCCTTATTAATCCAAAGTCAATAGTTGTGAATTATAGCTTTTTAATTTCTTTCTTGGTGAGGGGTAAATATCAGACAATAAATCATCAAACAAGGCTCCATCTAAAAAAAAAAATAGGAGGACGCCGTGCACGTGAGTGTGGTACTTGGATGCTGTTAGCTAGCCAGTTTGAGCTACTATTCTCTGCCAGAGCTCTGGGTGAGAATTCTATCAGTAACGGCCTAAGTGATGGCGATTTTCTGTTTCAGATTGAGTTTAGATTTCATGTTAATTTTTGAAAACTGTAAAAAAACTTCATGATTTATTCATTGTGATGAATATTTAAGTTATTAATGAATACATTTTTGTCTCACATGCGAAGCAGAGTGAGACTATAGGCGCCGCTTTTTCCGACGGCGGCGGCGGCATCAACATCAAATCTTAACCTGAGGTTAAGTTTTTGAAATGACGTCATAACTTAGAAAGTATATGGACCTAGTTAATAAAACTTGACCATAAGGTTAATCAAGTATTACTGAACATCCTATTAGAGTTTCATGTCACATGACCAAGGTCAAAGGTCATTTAGGGTCAATGAATTTTGGCCGAATTGGGGATATCTGTTGAATTCCCATCATAACTTTGGAAGTTTATGGATCTGATTCATGAAACTTGGACATAATACTTTAATAGTAATCAAGCATCACTGAACATTTTGTGCAAGTTTCAGGTGTCATGATTAAGGTCAAAGGTCATTTAGGGTCAATGAACTTTGGCCGAATCGGAGGTATCTGTTGAATTACCATCATAACTTTGAAAGTTTATTGGTCTAGTTCATTAAACTTGGACTTTAGAGTAATCAAGTATCTCTGAACATCCTGTGCGCGTTTCAGGTCACATGACCAAGGTCAAAGGTCAATGAACTTTGGCCGAATTGGGTGTATCTGTTGAATTACCATCATAACTTTGAAAGTTTATGGATCTGATTCATGAAACTTGTACATAAGAGTAATCAAGTATCACTGAACATCCTGTGCGAGTTTCAGGTCACACGATTAAGGGCAAAGGTCATGTAAGGTCAATGAACTTTGGCCATGTCTGGGTTTTTTGTTGAATAACCATCATATCTCTGTAAGTTTATTGGTCTAGTTCATAAAAAGTGGACAAAAGAGTAACCATGTATCACTGAACATCTTGTGCGAGTTAGAGTAGTATTCAAAGTCAGCACTGCTGCTATATTGAACCGCGTGATGCAGGTGAGACGGCCAGAGGCATTTCACTTGTTACAGAATTTAGACTCTCCCAGAATGAAAGGCATTTTCTGTGAAGATCTGCGTTTTCAAATAACTTGTGAAAAACTTAAGGTACATGAACCTACAATACATGTACATTTAAAAATTTACATGTAGCCTGTGGGCTGTGGCTATGTGCTGGAATTTGAATAGACTGAGTTAGATATTGATTTAATTTCTTCATTTCTTTAACATAATTTATATGCAATCCAAGTGCACCTCACAGTCACAATCATACACAAACACTCACCCACACCCGTGATTCTAACCATGAAAAGAAACCTTAAATTTTTTTTTTTGTAAATTTATTATTTGATCTGAATTCTCTCTTTTTATTTGTTTATTTTATTCATTTATTTAGATTTTTTTTTTGGGGGGGTTCATTGTTTGTGGTTCATTAAAGATGAAAAGTAAATATAAGCCCATGTAAAGGGGATGTGGAGTGAGGGTGTCAAAACACACTTAAACATTTAAATTTCTTAGTTGTTTGAATAAGCCTATTACTAATTCTGTACTAATAGAAAATTGCAGGAGCTGCGCTTACTATAAACAAATTTGGAGTGTGGTTCACAGTTATATTCTTTTTTTTTAATTGCCCGTTGTTCCAGAAAATTGCCCCCCCCCCCCCCCGGTTCCTGTAAAAAGCTCGCGAGCCGGGGGCAATTTTTTTTTTTAAATTGCCCCCGGCCTGCAGCTGCTTAATTCAAGGCTTGCACTGGTCATATTGAGTTTTTGTGAAAATCTGATTTTTCACTAGAAAATATGATTTTTGAGGATATTCAGTCTGATTTTTTGTGTCAAGAGGTTGGCATCTCTGGATAGGATGTTGTGCTTTTTAAAAAAACATATGGTTCGTATGTGAACCAATTTTTCAAGAATTTTAGACAAGTTTGTAAGCAATGAAATGGGTCTGTAGTTACTTGCTAAAGAACTGTCACCCTTTTTGAAGACTGGTATTATCTTAGAAATTTTCATTGATTTTGGAATATTTCCCGATGATAATGACAAATTGAATATATAAATAAGAGGGTCAATTATATAATTCATAGTTTTCTGTAGAAGGATGCTATCAATGTTATCGAATCCTGCACTTTTATTTAATTTTAGGCTAGATATAATTTTAATTATCTCCTGTGCGTTCGTAGGAGAAAAAAACATAGAACTTTGATTTCTATCTCCCAGATATTGATGAAATGAATGGGAATTTGTTGGTATACTTCTAGAGAGCTCAAATCCAATTTGTGAAAAATATTTATTGAAAATATTTGCCATCTGAACTTTATCTTCAATAATAGAATCATTATGCATAAGCTTAGTTATCTTTGAAAACTTTGGTCCATTATTGATGGTAGAATTGATCAATTTCCATGTTTTTTTAAGATCATTCTTGCATTGATTAAATTGAACATTGTAATATGCCTTTTTGGCAGTACGGATGACCCCTGTTAGTATATTCTTATAATTGGTATATTGGCTCCGAGTATTTTCAGTTAGTCTTGATATATATTTATAGTATAATCTATTTTTTTTATTTATTGAACGAAGAATTGAATGAATGAGGTTGTAGGATGCTTTGGGGAATGTCCTGGCCCTGCTTCATTTAGGCTGTTACTGGGGTTACCCTAGGCAAGCTGAAACATCTCTATTATAATATAACCTACCCCTTTTATTATAATACTGTCAAATCATTTATTCGTAAGTTAAGTTACACCCATTGTAAATATGTTACTTACTATGTAAAGGGGCCCCGTTAACAAGCTATGCTTCACTGGGGTCCCAAACCTATCATTCTGAGTTCTATGATGTTGTATTCTGTACTATTGTTCGTGTTTGATATGGTTTGAAATAAATACTATACTATACTTAAAATTCTAGTTTTATAGTAGTTTTCAAAGTTAGCACTGCTGCTATATTAAATCGTGTAATGCGGGCGAGACTGCCAGAGGCGTTCCACTTGTTATTTAAAAAAAGGGTCATTCACTGTACTTACGTTAGACTAACTTTACTCATACCAGTTCCATGAGTCACTGTAAATAAAGTCTTGATCTACTGCATACATTTGTAGACCTAACTTTAGATCTATCTTCATAATTCAACGCTATCTAATTATAGATATTGACTGATTGGGTGTGTATAAAAAACATTCTTTGGACCACCTAATAGATTTTTTCCATAGAGAACTTTTTTTTTCTCAGCGCTGTGTGCTTCTGGAAAATATATCCTCTCTGGAAAAATATAAATCCGGCAGTCCAAGAATGTTTATATGACACAGCACATCAGTCAATATGTGTATACTAATGACTAGTGGCGAGTGCACAGAAGCGTTGTTAACGTACCAGAACGTTAACATTAGGGCCAGTCACACCTTTCACGAGCAACCGCTGCTAGACGCATTTTTTCACTAACAGAGCACTAAAAGTAGGCCTACCATTATCGTTATCGATAAACTCACAGGAGCTTAGTCGAATTCCTAATAATCTAACTATAAAAGGCTTAGCAGAAGCTAACAGTGGCGCTAAAGTTAATACAAATCACTAACAGTGCCAAGGGCACCAATAGTGATGTTGTTAGTGAATAATTTCTCTCTTTAAAACTTGTCTCCCTTTCTCATACCAAGTAATTCATATATATACCTCGACCGAATTAAAGGGGTATTCTGGGCCCAACAATATACAAATAAATTGAGTAAAATTAGATGAGCAAATTGCTGAAAATTCATCAAAATCTGATGAAAAATAACAAAATTCTTGAATATTAAAAATTAAACACTGTATTTTGCAACTGATATTACTGAGCGGCATGTGGACATGAATATGCAATAAATGGAACAATAATGCCATATCCTCTAGCTTTTTCCCCTTTTTTCTGATTTTATTGAAAATTTGAAATGAACTCGTAATTTACTCAAATGTATATATGTCGCCCGAGTAACAAAATTATGATCTTGGATTTGGATATTCTTATTGAAATATATGTTTAAATTATTAAAATGACTATTGATATTCATCTCTCCATCTCTTTTCTACCCACTTTTGTCTCAGTCCTTTTCAGGACTTAACATATGGTATAAACCACTTCAGCAATTGTTTATGCCACCATGCAAACCTTCAAACAGATTTTGATAGAATCCAGTTTGCATATATTACATGTTCCTATGTCAGACAAACCTTAGACAAACTTTCAGTTTGTAGAAAACAATCTGTGCTTTAAATATATTCAAATTGTATGCATACCTTTAATGTTTAAAGGTGTGCATAAATTTGAGTGTATTATGAAATCCGACAGGGGTTTGACAGAAGTGCAGTCAAAACTGGTTTGAAACCTACTTGTATGATGTAATGGAACTGTCATAGCCCATTAATACATTTGCTTAAATGCAGTATGCAGTGTTATGTATGATCTTTTAAATCTGAGGGTCGCCCCAAACTTTTTGGCTGTAGTGTAAAAAATTCACTTTTATGGTATTGAAAATGTATTTCCTAATTTTCTCTTCAGGGAGGAAGAATTGAGATACCTGGAGTTTGTTACTGATGTAACCAATGATGTATTGAACAGAGGCATCTATACAAATACGGTCCTGAAGCAAGTCTTTGAATCACATATAGACAAGAATAAAGGCAGACTAGATGAGGTGAGTATATAAACCCCTCAAAAAAGTTTGGAAATCTGCTGACTTTGATCGATAATCCCTCCTCGGTTTCAGTGAATATTAATGTGTGATTGATATTAATGAATAGATAATTTAATTCTCTATAAAATGATACCCTACATAATATGATTATGGAGGTGTAGTGCCTTGAAATGTGGGCAAGGTCAAAATTCAAAAGTTGCAAAATGACACAATATTGAAAGTTACTGTTCTTTTTTCTGTGTTGATAAGTGATTTTCTAAGCGGTTTCTTTTGTTTTCATGCACCTTAACATTAACATGGAGATCTGTGAGATAACATGATTTAAGTCGTGGTTTGAAATACCCATGCATGTTTTGTTTTTTTATGTGTTTGCCTGTGCAGAGGTGTGTTTGATTCCATGCTGATGTCGATGTTAATGTGCATGAAAACAAAAGAAACCGCTGAGAAACTCTTTCATCACCACGTTGACTTTCAATATTGTGTCAGTTTGCGACCTATGAATTTTAACCTTGCCCCACATTTCAAGGCCCTGCACCTTTATGTGAACCATAATCATATCATGTATGGTATCATTTTAAAGAAAATTAATTGATCTTTTGAATGATATCAGATATGCATTGTGTGAAATTGGGAGTTCGGAGATATTAATGGCCAAAATCATATTTGCTAATTTTTTAGCTCATCCGGACCGAAGGGCAAGATGAGCTTATTTTAGGAGTTTATATACATACTGTATGTACATGTAGCTGTAAATACATTGATATCATGGTACAGTTCAATCATTATGATGATGAAAAAGATTATAGTAGGGGATTTGGTCATGATAGTAAAGGTAGTAGTTGACAGAATAATCATGACGAAAACCTCCGTTTGAGAACACTATACCCCAGTTTTTCCATGGACCTACTCCATGGTTTTTCTCAATCAATTACTGCCCCAAGTAATTATCAAAATACCTGTTTCTTGACCTCGGTCCGAAGATAACATAATAGCCCGAGCGCGGTCCCCGGCAAAGCATGCTGCCATTTTTTATTCACTTTCCTTATTTCGAGGTCGATTTGCAAAATTGAAAATGGACTAACATTGAATTTCTGAATACAATATGCCTTTGAAAACGTGATTCAATATTGAATACAATAATTTCATTCCAAAGGTCCTACTACAGGCAGAGAAGTCTTACTTAAAAGCACAGCTGTTGTTTATCATTTCGTCCCTGGCCCAACGCTCATAATCTGGCCTGTGGAGACAGCAGAGATTACCTGGCCAAGCGGGGTTGATCAGGCGGATGTTTCATAAAGCTGTTCGTAAGTTTAGAGCGACTGGTGATCCTGTCTTGCGGTAAATGGTACACACCATTGGCGATGATCACCAGTCATTTTTAAAGTCGCTCTTAACTTACGAATAGCTTTATGAAACGGTCCCATGATCTCAAACACGATTTGGGGTCTGATACCGCAGTTTGCAGTCTGAACTGTGGTCTTTCTCCAAACGGGGGTTTGACATAATGAGTAGTAGTAGTGGTAGTGGTGGTAGTGGTAATGGTAGTAGTAGTAGTAGTAGCAGTAGTAGTAGTAGTAGTAGCAGTAGTACCGGTAGTCAATTTTAAAATGTTTTTGGGACTGTACTGCCTTGGTAATGGCATATGTTCCTCATATTCATCCATCAAGATTGAAAAGGAATATGAATAAATTGCCTTTTTTTTGGGGGGGGGAAGCCTTGAAACTTATAATAATGATAATGAAATAAACACAAAAATGTAGAAGTTTAATACATCTCATGACTATATTTCTGTAGTATACATCAACCAAGTGAATACAATTATCTTTTTTACTTTTAAATTTTTTACTTTTAAATTTTCCAGGGAAGAATGAGGCATTTGATGACTCAACTCAAAGAAGACCTAGCAATTCCATCTGCAGATGATATTGGTGATGGGACGTGACCTTTGAACCCCAACAAAATATCTTGCAATACTAATTTCTTATTCACACTCATCTGTCCGTGATCATGGGATATACCTATGAATTGTATTTCAGTCTGGATATCAATATTATTATCTAGAATAGATTTAATGGGACAGAGTACTTACACTGACAATAGAAAAGTTTTATTTTTATAATTAAGCCAGTGTTTGCCGATGCATGTATGGAAAGCCATGATTATTAACTTCGATTTATCATTATCGAGACATTAGAATTGGACGTTTTAGCCGGCGTATGGCAAGCCATTTTAACATTTAATCCTCTTTCTCAATATCAAAAATTGCCATTTGTTAAAAGTATAAAAATTAAATATTCATTTCAAGATGTAGGCTTGCCATATGTGCATCAGCCTACGCTGGGTAAAAATCATTGAGGTTCGTTAGCCTGTTAAATTGAATATATCGTAAGATCTTAATATTGTGTTTTAAACACAATATTAAGATCTTACGATATATTCAATTTAAGAGGCATTTAAGATGATTATAGCAATTGTGCAAACAAACCTGAATTCATGTGCCTCTCATGCACCTTTGTCTTTCATGAATGAATGTGAGGTTTGTATGTTGTGAGTTACGTACTGTGTGCAAGAGTATATTTGATGAGCAAAATACATGTAGATAAATGATATTTACATTTTTAGGTCAAATGTTGCAGCTATTTAATTATTTGATTTATATGTGACCTGTTGATGTTTAGATTAATGACACAATTCAAATTCATTCCAACTTCTTTCCTAAAATATTTTTCCAAAATGTTATCATTTTTTCAGACTCATATACCTAGAAATCAATGAATTGTATGATTTGATAGTATATAGATCATGAAATGTGCAAATGAAAAGAAAAACTACTAAGGCAGAATTTTTCCAGTAGTATATTAAGTTTTATTATGGTGTCATGGATTGTGCTTTTACTTCCTGTTCGGCGATAGGAAAAATAGTGTTGAAATATAAAGTTTGATCTTTGCCTTCTGCTATAAGAAATCCTAATTAACTTTGTAGCCTGTTACCCTCAAGTGATACAGTAGCATAAGTGTCACTTTTGGAAATTAATCCTAAAAGAGCCCAGTCTATATAAAGTAAAACATATTACTTACTGTTTGTAATGTGAAGGGGATTGTATAAGAAACAATGTGCAAATGGTGTGGATCATTTTTTCTTGAAATTTTGAAGTTATTATTTTAGTGTGACAACAAAAGTTTAAAATGGAATTGGAGATGGCCTCACCAGACAGAGTGCTGTATTTCCTTACAATTTGACCGAATCAGTTAAAAACATTTTAGAAAATAGCACATTCTACAAAGTCCTATTAATGTTAAGAAGAATGCATGGAGGGGGGGTTGTCAAATTGTTATATCTAGCTACCTATTTTGTTATTTACATGTACATTTAATGACAGAAATTTGAAGGAAGAGGTATAATCTTTAAAGACGAATTATAAACAGAAACTTACATTAGTTGTACATCCACATATACAGTGCATATCAATAAAAAGTTTACACTTTGAAAAAGTTCTGGGAATTAAAAAAAATGTACAATGTAGGGACTCTTTTTTTTTTTACATATATTCTTTGGTTTGGGTCTCATCTATTCAATGAATGTAAAATGTTGACAGAACGTTACACTTGAGTGAGCACTGTCCATTTTTGTAAAGCTCTCATAAATCGTTTTGCGCAGAAATACTCATTTCTCACTGTGTTAGTAAAAAAAGGTGAAAACAAACTGAACATGCAGTACATTTCTTTTGCATTGTTAGCAAAATGAAATAAAAAAGATAAATTCAAACATTTTGTAACAACTTTGCCACCCAAATTAACATTTTAACCTGAGGTCAGCATAACCTTTCCCTTTTTGTGCCAGCTGGATCTGAGGATGTAATTGAATTTAAGCAAACCTTTATTTTTGACATCTCCAGCATTCTTTCAAAAAAGTTTTTATCATTTTAATTGGGACCACATTTCATATTTTATTTAATACTTGTTTCTCCACACTCTTCCCAAGCTTGACAATGATTAACAAAACAAAAATCAAGCCTAAGCTATTTCACGTGACTCACAGCTCCGTGTAAAGCAGATATCATGTTGGCCTCGGTATGTGGAGGGGGGGGGGGGCTCAATTGCGCTCTAAGAAGTGTTTTGGGCTAGGAAACAAGTTAAAGATATCTTCAAATAAATCTTCCTAGCTAAAATTAATGTGTTATGATTAACCTTTACTTTTAGTCATATAACTATTTCTAAGTTCTGCGCAAATCATTTTTCATGAACTTTTCAAAAGTTGCGCTCACTATAGCGGAAAGATTTTTTGACAGTTATATCGTCATTCTCTTACAGAGATCTGTATCAATGTTTAAACATAGAAAAATCTTCAGAATATTACAAATATATAATTTTACAGGATTATTTCTAAGTGCAAACTTTTTTATATGCAATGTAGTTTGATATTTTTCTTCTCAAATATTCTTGATTGATACCATGAATTGCTTTTTAGTCTGCTGTGCAGACCCTTCACTCAAGTTAAGGGGTCTGAATGCAAAGCCTACAATGACTTGTTTAAAGAAGGCCCTCTCATTCTGAATTGAAAGAGTAAGTTATATCTGTGCTAGTCTCTTAGTAATTTGTTAAAACATGAAGTGATTTCTTGATATTAAGAATAATACTGTCTTACACCAAAGTTACTGTTTCATTATCAAAATAATACTGTCATACACCCAAGTTACTGTTTCATTATAGGAATAATACTTTCTCACACCAAAGTTACTGTTTCATTATCAGAATAGTACTGTCTTACACCAAAGTGACTGTTTCATTATCAAAATAATACTGTCTTACACCTATGTTACTGTTTCATCTGTAATAGCTCTATGGTTTCATTATGGTTACTGTATGCCTAACGCAATATTGTAGGTGTAAGTGTCACTCCGTCCTGCTTTACCGCAATATGTTACTTAGATTACTTTGCAGTGAGAAGTTCAACTCGATAAATGTTATTTTCTGGTATAAGTTTATCATGTTTGACACAATAGTTGTGTGAAAATGCTTATGTTATAAGGGGGGCATTTCATGAAAGGACTCGTCGGACGTTTTATCCGAAAAGTCCCATTTTATCGACAGTTAAAGTAAAATCTTTGTTTTGTTTGATTTTTCTTTATCTGTTCAAATCATATTATTTTCAGCGTGGAATTCAGTTGCCATTGTAACAGTGCCTCTCAGCCGATCAAAGTTATCAGACCTGATGGCTTGTCAGACAAAATTTTTGATGAAATGCTCCCCAGGACTCTGAGTTATTCTCAACTCTTTGTGAAATACCCCCCCCCTAAATTTATTGGAAAATATCAAAGAAAATTAAGGGAAAAATCATATATATAGTGAATCCTGATTGTTACGATACGCCCTTACATGTACACATGAAAATATCTGAAACTCTTGATGTAGTATAATTGTTTAAACTTAATGTTTTGCTATTGTACACATGTTAAAAAAAGTTCCTTGCAGGGGCATACACTAGCTAAAACACCTTGATTCTTGTGATTTTGTACTCTTAAAATTTCTAAGTATACCAGAAATGTACACAATAGGTTTATCAAATTGTGGAATTATATATAAAAGCTGAGCAAATGATATTCATCAATCGCTTTCATGTTTTTTCTTTTAAAGTTTGTTGGTAAATGTGCGGGTAGTTATCCAAATGTGTTTGATTATGATGGTGGTGATGATGATAATGAGGAGGAGGATGATTAATGGTGATGGTGGATGTTGTTTATTGTTGGTAGGGTTGATGGTAATAGTGTTGTTGGTAGTGGTGATGATGGGAGTGGTGAATAAGGTGATGGTATTGGTGGTGGTGGTGATGGGAGTGGCGGTGGTGATGGGAGTGGTGAATAAGGTGATGGTATTGGTGGTGGTGGTGATGGGAGTGGTGAATAAGGTGATGGTATTGGGGGTGGTGATGATGGGAGTGGTGAATAAGGTGATGGTATTGGTGGTGGTGGTGATGGGAGTGGTGAATAAGGTGATGGTATTGGGGGTGGTGATGATGGGAGTGGTGAATAAGGTGATGGTATTGGTGGTGGTGATGATGGGAGTGGTGAATAAGGTGATGGTATTGGTGGTGGTGATGATGGGAGTGGTGAATAAGGTGATGGTGTTGGTGGTGGTGATGATGGGAGTGGTGAATAAGGTGATGGTATTGGTGGTGGTGATGATGGGAGTGGTGAATAAGGTGATGGTATTGGTGGTGGTGATGATGGGAGTGGTGAATAAGGTGATGGTATTGGTGGTGGTGATGATGGGAGTGGTGAATAAGGTGATGGTACTGGTGGTGGTGATGGTAATGGTGATGAAAGTTGTGGTGGTGTTGGTAGTACTGATGATGGTAATGATGATGATGATGATGATGACGATGGTTGTAATGATGTTAATTGTGAGGACAATACTATGACACCAATTGTGATGTGAATCTAGCCTCTACAGTCCTGGAACTTTTTCCACATTTAATCATTGGTACAGATCTCCTTAAGCAAATGACGATATAACTGTCAAAAAATCTTTCCACTCGAGTGAGCATCATTTACTTTTGAAAAATTTGTTAAAAATCATTTACGCAGAACTACGAAATAGTTGTGTGAATAAAAGTAGCAGTTAATCATGAAGAACACATGAACTTTAGGTTAGAAGATTGATTGTAGGCTCTTGTATCATAGTTTTGATTTTGTCTAGGGTCTGTAAGGTATTTTGTTTTCCTAATTTTTAGTATAATTGTCATATTTCAATTTAATTCATGAAGTATCTTGGGTTGGCGTTTATAAGGCTCGTCCTTTCTTGCCACTGCCCTCACTCATGTTAACTGGATTTTATTGTATACTCGTGTCATCTATCTTATCTGTTTATATGTTTGTACTTTGTTGATTTTTTTTATGACTGAAAAAATAAATACGAATTGAATTGAATTGAATTTGAGATATTCTTTTACCTTTTATCGCTTGTTTTCCTTGCCCAAAACACTTCATAAAGCACCATTGCGCACCCTCCCTCTCCCCACATAACGAGGCAATCGTGATGATATTTGCTTTACACTGAGCCGTGATTCACATACAATGGCTTAAGCTTGATGTTAGGTTTGTTAATCATTGTCAAGCTTGAGAAAAGTGTGGAGAAACAAGTATTGAATGAAATATGGTCCCACTTTAAATTATACAAATTTAGTGAAAGAATACTGGAGATATCTGAAATAAACTTTTGTTTATATTCAGTTGTGTCCTCAGATCCAGCTGGAGCAAAAAAAGGGGTAAAGGTTTGATCTACTTACCCAGGGATAAAATGTTAATTTGGGTGACAAAGTTGTTACAAAAATATTGAAATGTATTCAAATTCGCAAAAAATGCATAGGAAATGTATGAGAAATGTACCACACGGTCAGTTTGTTTTCGCCTTTTTTCCTTGACACAGTGTTAAAATGAGCATTTCTGGGCACACCGATTTATGCGAGCTTTACAAAAATGGACAGTGCTCACTCAAGTATAACATTCTGTCAAAATGTTTACTTTCATTTGATAGATGAGACGCAAACCTACGAAAGACCATTAGTGCCACGAAGAAAAAAAAACATTTTTACCAATATTGTAATCTGTATATACAGATTATAATCTGTTTATACAGATTAGCAGAAATACCGTAATCTGTATACACAGATTAGTAGATATAGTGTTTTTTTTCCTTCGTGGCACTAATGGTCTTTCGTACAAACCCAAGAATATATGTGAAAAAATTATACCCATATTGCATATTTTTTTATTCCCAGGACTTTTTCAAAGTGTAAACTTTTTACTGATACGCACTCAGTATAGTGATTTAGTTTTCATAAACAAAGATATCTACAAATGATTAAATATGAAAGGACACATCTTCTTAGTTCCATTTTAAACCATGTTGTGTTTAAAATAGATTAACAAACAAAGTGGTTACTTTTATTTCTTTCTACAAGAAAAATATGACCCCTATAAGAACAACAATCCTTTCGCATCCTCATACATTCAAAACAATTTATATTTACCTGTATTTGGGCTTCAGACTTCATTTGCACATCACTTTTGGTATGCCAAAAAGGAATAAAGCAGCAAAGAGAAAAGGGACATTGTGGGGTTATCCAGTCACGGACCTTTTGCCTTAAAGTTTTATTTATACATTAAAAGATGGATGGATCCATGGAATATCATTGCAAATTTCTCCAAGCAGATATCATTCACGAAAACAGCATCCTCTGTCTTACTTATGACATAATCAGTTTGTCTGCATTTTTATTTTATATGCAATTATTAAATTTGATTGGTATTAATGATGACAAAATCCTTTGAATTAAATGTCAAATTGATTTCATTGCATGTCCTTGAACGGATAAAGTGTGTCGTTTGTCAATAAAAATCCGCAAATTGTCAACCGTGACTCAGGCTCTGTTGAACCGAATAGGGCCCCTATAAAGAGATAACAATTTGTCCAATCTGTTTTCTTGAGCCGCTCCCCTCAATGACAAGCTCCTATTCTGTGCGACAATTTGTGCGCTGCAGTCTGATGAAATTTTCTTCAAATTTACGAAGAGTGACAGCAGTTAATGCGAGCTGGAGGAATAGAATTGGATGGAAGTATTGGAACTGCTTGCCAGAACCGACTGACAGTTTTGGTCAGACATACGCAAGAGAACGGCTATCAATCTATAAGTTATTTGTTAGTTATTAAAAAATGCAGTAAATGATACTGAAGAGTTGCCAGAGCGGTAGGCAAAGGGCGTGGTTTTAACTTACGGAGACTTGAAGTGGACAAGCTTACTCGATGATTGCCTGTGATGAACTGCCCTGAGCTGAACAACTTTGAGCCTCAGGGGTTTATTTGGCATGAAATATTTACATGCTTGATTTATATACAACAAAGATAAATAATGAATATTTAAATAGCAAAGATAGAAAATAAAAGAAATACATGAATATACATGGTATGAATAACAGCCATTGAATATTTATGAATGAAGACAGAAGGAGAGAACCAATCAGAGAATAAGAACTAATAGCAAGAGTGAAGTATGAGTGAACATGAGCATGAACAAAAGAAATGGATGGAAGAGTGAATCTGGTATGTTGAAAGGAATGTAAAGAAGGTGATGGAAGAAAGGATGGAATTTTGATGACTAACAGAAGAGAGGATGATCAAGAATAATGAAGAACACATCTATAAATAACATAACTATTCGAACTTGAAAACCCTGTTTACACAACAGCTGAAACAATATCTCCTCTTACAAATAAAATGTCCTCATTTTAAAATTAATCTTCATGTAAGAGAAAAAATATCTGTTTGACAAAAAAAAATATGTTTTCTACCATGATTTTTATGATACTATGATATCTGAATAAAGTACTACAAGTTTTTATTCCATATCAATCAATGTGTGACTTCTAAATATAACATTTGAAGTTTCCTTTTTTAAATATGTATTTCTTTATCTGCAATGAAGTTTTATCTACCTTGATCAAAGAAGTGACAATCAATTAATCAACATGGAAAAAATAACTGTTTCACAATATATGAAAAATTATCTTTCAAATTCTATAATCAGAAAATATAACAATCTCTGAGAAAAAAAAATTCCATCAATTTGTCGAAGTCATAATCAATTTGACCAAAACTTTGAAACTTTGAAAACTTTTTTAATATGAAAATAAGACTAAATATACATATTTTTTGTACAATAATTCAATAATTATCCAACATTGTCAAATTATTATCCAAGCAAAGTATTTGGGGGGGAGCAAACTTCTTCAAATTTCAAAAAAGGATAACATTTTTATTTCAATACTTTCTAATTAAATATCACCTAAATTGAACTTTTCACGATTCAACTGACAAATCTAGTAGTAGTAGACCTAGGTCATTCAAAATGTAGATAAAAGTTTACCTTTGGAAAAGAATGTACATCGGAAACTTTTCATTTTGCTAATAAAATATGTACCTTGTTTTGTAAACAAAACTTTTTGAAACTCCTGTTTGAATGTTATCTTTACAAGGTTTAGAACCCCCAAAAATGTTCAACATCAAATTATTTTATACATGAAAAAATTAAATGATTTCAAAATTGGATAATTAATATTTTAAAGTACAAAATAAATAATTTTCCTCTTGTTTGTATCTTCTATCTAAGTAAAACATTTTTTTTCAAATTGTGAATAAAAATATTTCATCTTCTATAACACTGTTTCCTTTTTTTCACGACTTCTGTTGCAAGACTTGAAATGATATAAATGTATCCTTTTTAAATGCTTCTTTGCAAAAAAAATCAAAATACTTGTTTCTTTCTAAAAAGAACCAATTCTGAACCTTTTTAATTTTTGTTCTTCAAAATTTATATAATTTCCTTTTTTTGCCAAATTGGATACACATTTGACAATTTACAATTTTATGAAGAAAACTGCCTATCAATCAAACTTTAAGTTCAAACAAAACGGCGATTTACAGTGAAATATGACTGCTTCTGACATGTAGTCTTATAATGTGAAATCAGAATTTTGTGTATTCCTGTAGTAGATTGAAATATGTGCCATATGGCATCAAGCATGAAGGGGATAAAAATGTATACGAAGTAAGATATGCACAAAAAATGCCACCAATTTATAGAGCGGCTAGAGCAGTAGGCTCTATGGATGTCCTAAAATGGAAGAGTGAAACTTGAATGACCATTTCATGAAATAAAACAAATAAATAATGTTATTATGCTTACTAAGTGAAAATGACCATTCATTAATCAACAGCATCAAGTTTGAAGCTTGGTATTTGACATTTATTGATAATATTGAATAAATTAATTTAGTTTCATTTGTCCTTCAATTATTTTATTGTCTTGGTTTAGTTTTCTGTTAATTAGTGAATAAATACTATTGATTTATTTTTAATTCTTTACTGATCAATGGACTGACTGGTTGTTTATATTTTCATTGTGTAGTAATTACAATGATGCTTGTTTTATTTCACAGAAAAAAAATATATTCTATGCTTAACTGATTGTTTTCAAACGTTGTTACCAGTTTTGCACTGATACATTAAAAAAAAAACAAGTGCACACCTAGTTACCATTAATGCATATAGCATTTCCATTTATTTTCAAGCAGGATAAAAGAGCATTGTAGATTAAATGCCTTGCTCACAGGCATATCTGCCGCGGCCGGGGATCGAACCCTGGACTTTTTCATGTATAGCCAGGCGCCTTAGACCACTCGGCCACGGCACCTCCACGAACATGAATGTAACTGATGATCACAACATTCAACTTACAATGTATCTTACATTAGCACACATGATGGAAACATTTTGTAACCTTTGTCAGTGTGAAACATCAACCAACTAATATGAAAAGATTTATGAATTATCTTTGTATATACGTGGAAATGTTGTTCTCCCCTATATCTATTCACGATTGCTTAATTTAATAAAAAGCAAAGCTTGCAATATCACCTGTCAAAATATGAAACATCACAAAAGGGTGATGACCTGTGTATTAAAGGAAAACAGTACTTTCAAAACTTCAATTCGATTCTTTATTTCATTTCCATTCAAATATAATACAAAGAAATTAAAAGCAATATAAATCATTAATGGATTGATCTTTCACAGAAAATCAGTATAAAATAGAATTATATTGGAATAGGAGTAGACGAAATAATCAGTTGTCTCATGATGGATTAAAATGGGAATTATAATCTTGACAGTTTTTCTTCCAAACTATATAAAGAAGCTTCAAATGTAACAAAAAAGTACATTCCTTTTCTAACTTGTTTTCTTCATATTTTTCTTGAAACCTACCTCATTTAAAAGATGTTAATGAATTCACATATTTTGGTCAGTCATTTTATTTCTCCTTCAGCTGTTTCTCCCATATTTTCTTAAAACCCTTTCAACAACAAGGTTTTACCATAATTTATTCACATTGTGTCATTCAGGTGCATGGCATTGAGTAGATTTGAAATTTCATCTCCATTTATATTCAAATTTTGTGAAAAATTAGAAAGATTGACACATTCTTTGGCTCTTGTTTGGTTTAGGTTAATAAGGGAATTTAGAAGAAAAGGCAAAAATCACTTTTTAAAAGCTTGAAATATAAAAAAAGCAAACAATACCAGTCGTTATTCCCGAGGTAAAGAGACCGTCTATATCCATTAAGAATAAATTCATCAAGTTTTTGTGACACATTAAATCCTTCCACTCTGTCTTTATCGAAGCAGCAAATGTAGTCTACTCTCTCTGATGTGATCACAGCCTTTGATGTGTCAATTGTCCCGCTTCCTCCTATTCTCCCTAATGAAAGTGGGTCAACCAAATCTAGTCCCAAATTTAAATCAATTGACCTATTTGGGATTGGCAAGCAGCGTTGATTGTGATTGAGATGTCAGTGATTGGGTCAACTGTTCAGATTTGTTTATCTCTATCAATCTATTAAGATTAGTTTACATTGATCAGTCTCTATTTTCTTCACATTGTCTTTTTGACCAAAGTTTATCCATGATAAATACAGACCTACCTTTATAAGCAAAGATTGGAATTAAATTGGACCCTTTAGTTATTAAAAAATCAACAACTATATACTATGTTAACTTCTGAAAGTAATTTTTTATGTACCAGGTTCAACTTGAAATAAATTTCATCTTATGTCTCTTTATGTCCACAGCTTTTGTGATTGATTTTTATTCACCGTGACCAAACTGGTCCTGAAAAAAATCAGTTGTAAACTCTGAATTTCCAAAATGTAAAGAAATGTACTTGCACGTATAAAGTCCTAAAATCAGTAGTATTTTTAAACTGTCAACCATGCTTATACAGTATGTATCAAACAAAAAACGGGACAGATTTGAAAAGTCTATAAAATTTTTGTTTAAAATTATGATCTCTATATTTTGGTGTCAATAGGTTCCCTGAAATCGTATCCTCTAAATTCCATTAAAATAATTTAGTTTCGTTCATGCTTCAGCGAACACGGAATGTTTTTGTTTGGAGGATTGCGCCAAAATGGCATAAAGTGATGAATATGATGGTCGGACTCCTTGCTAATCAGCAGAGTTTCTCTTAACCTTTTCATTATATTTGCCATAGTTTTTTTTAATTATACGGTCAAAATTAATTTCCAAATCTACTTACTTGCTTGAATATTTCGGTTGTTGTTCCTTTTCAATATGTTCTCTTTTAGCTTTGAATATTCCTTCTTTAGGCAAGAACTTTTTTTTTTAAACCGAAGTATGGGAGAGCGTGTCTTTTTTTCAAATCCTTTCATAGTGTCCTACGAAGATTATGGTGCCTTTGAACAGTGGCCTACTGATGGGTGAAGGGTCTGACTTCTGCTCTCCCCAAATAAAAAAAATCATGACCAAGAAAATAAAGTAGGAAGGAAAATGACAGAAAACATAGAAAGCGAAATATTGTATCATTTTCTGAATATTATGTCAAAATCACAAAAATTTACATTTTAATAAAAAGTGGAAATTTTTGCTTGCTCGCTTCACAACTTTTCCATACTTGCTCCTTCAAAATTTATTCAATATACCATTGCCATTGACAGACATGAATCCTTTCCCGTTTGTCCTGTCCAGTGGCGTACTTAGGATTTTCCAAAAGAGGGGTGGGGCAAATTAGAATTTCGTCCGCCAAAAAATTTGTAATTTGACAAGCAAAAAAAAAGTCTTCACGTTCAAGAGTTCAAAGGAGCGGGCCACTTGTTCTGCTCTGTCAGCATGACTCGTCGGGGGGGGGGGCAGTCTGCCCCCCCCCGTAAGTACGCTTATGGTCCTGTCAAGCACATAATTAAACTTGGTGAAGGATTCAATAATCCCTTGAAAATAGGATTCATGTCTTTTATAGCTACCATAACATAATTTGTTTCACATAACAAAAAGATTTGAATAATTACAAATTCTCCCAATTAGTAATGCAAATCTTCTTACTTGGGTTGACAAAAAGTCTTCTTTTTTACTTATGAAGGAAAATTCAAAGATAAAAAAAGTTTAAGTGAAAAACAAAATAATTAAGGTAAAAAAATTTGTAAATGAAATTTGACAGCATAATTCGAAAATTATGGCAATGATAATGAAAAAATTAAGAGGAAGTCTGCTGATTAACCAAAAATTCTTTTCATCAAATTTCTGCCATTTTTGGCGCAAGCCTCTTTTTGAACCCCAGACAAAAACGTCCCGTGTTCGCTCAAGCATGAACAAAATTATTTTTTATCGCATTTCAAAGATAAGATCTCAGATCATCTATCAACATCAAAATATAGATATAATAATTTGAAACAAAGTATTTATCGACTTTTCAAAACTGTCCCGTTATTATATACGCACTGTATGGAGGACTCGGAGAGAGAGAGAGAGAGAGAGGAGGGGGGGGGAGAATATGGGGTGGAGTAAAGCCCCTTTTACACCTTCACGGAAGTAACACGGATCATCCCGGATTGTCAATCCGGGGTCATCCGTGTACAGTCCGGGACTACCGTGTACACTCCGGCTACTCATCCGGCGCCATCCTTGATGTACCGGCATGTCCGGGAGAAAAATTGAACATGTTCAATTTTTCATCCCGGAGTACAAGGACTGATAATAATCCGTATTCATCCTTGTAGCCTCCTTGTACATCCGTGTAGCTACCGAATGCATCCAGGAGGCTCCTTGTAAGAACCGGGTGATCCTTGTTGATACCGGCTTTATCCGGGGTCAAATGTTTGTATTGTTTGCGTACATTCATAACCAAGCACGAGCATGCTCCAGATGCTGCAAAAAGGGACGAAACTTCATTCTAGCAAGATCAGTGGCGTAGCTACGGGGGGGGGGGGGGGCCTGGGGGGCACGTGCCCCCCCCCCCCTGAGATTTGGTGTGTGCCCTCGCCCAAGGTGCCCCCCAGAAAAAAAATTGGGAGAGCAAAAAAAAGGGAGAAAGAGAAAAGAAAAAAGGAAAAGAAGAAGAAAGACAGAAGAAAAAAGAAGAGGAAAATAAGAGGAGGAAGACGAGTGAATGAAATAATGTTAGGGGAAGATTTGCAAAAAAAATCTTTCATGTTATCATATACAATTTTTGCTTGCGCTTCGCGCCAGAATTGCCTGTTCGATGAGATTCATATCTTGTTCAATAGACTGATATGGAGCAAGTTTTGAGGTCAATATACAAAACATATTTTAGCTCGGACATCGAGCTTTTATTATTTTTTTTTCATTTACAAATTTAAGTGCTCTGTAAAATGTCCGTTTTATGATCTACATATCAGCATTTTAAGCTCACGCTGCGTGGTCACATTGTGTTTGATTTGCCAGGTTCATATTGTCTATGTGAATTCCATTAAACGAATGTTCCATTAAACGAATGTTCCATTAAACGAATGCTCCATTAAATGAATGTATTCAGAATGCCCAGATTCTAGGTCTAAATCTAAAACATGCGCGATAGCCTGCATGTTCTTTATTTAAAAGTGTACTTAAATTATCCAGTTTCACATCAGAATATCAATAATTGTCTGCTCACGCTTCACGATCGCATTATTAATGACACCCAATTAACTATATCATATTTATGATTTACAAAATATGAATAGAGTTTCCTGTTTTTAGGTCTAAAATCTCAATTTTCTTCCTCTCGCGCTTCGCGCTCGCATCAATTGTTTTGTTACATACCTATCCCATTTATTAATGTAAAAAGTGCTTAGAATGACCATTTTTTAGGTTGGAATGTAAAAAAAAAAATTTGCTCGCGCTTCGCGCTCGCATTATTGAAACATATACCGTCTTCGTGGGTAACTGTAGGCAGTCCTTAACAGGTCCCTTTTCGATATTGCTAGAATAATTAATACAAATTTCTGCTCATGCTTGGCGTTCGCAGTAACCATCTAGTTACATACAAATCTTGTTCAGGATCACATAAAACATTGCCCAGAATATTAAATTTTCAGGACAAAATACATGAAAGTAAAAAAAAAATTGCTTGCGCTTCGCGCTCGCACTTTTTATGAGGCTTATGAGATTATTTGATGTTTATGTTGTTTTATAAGAATAAAACTAAAAAAATGACTGATCGGGGAAAATATAGGTGAAGATAATTTCGGGCCCCGTCCCTTATTAGCGAAAGTCGGATCCGCCCTTGTGACACATACACACACACCGGAAAAAATGGCCGGTGCCCCCCCTGAAAAAGCAAGGACCCCCCAGTGCCCCCCCCAGGAAAAAAATTCTAGCTACGCCACTGAGCAAGATGCCGGCGACAAGAAGTGGTAAGGTCCGTGTAAAGACCCAGTAACATCCGTGATCATCCGGGTATTCCGTGTTGGCTCCGGGAGCATATCAAATAGGATCCCTATTGCTACCTTGCCTATCCTTGTAGACTCCGTACTTTTCCGTACATATCCGTGTAAATAACCAGTTAACTCCGTACTCACTCCGGGAATGCTAGGAAAATACAAATTTGGCACCCCGGATCACAGTGGCGTAACTACGGGGGGAGGCATGGGGGGGCACGTGCCCCCCCCCCCCCAATCGGCTGACCAAAAAAAAAAAAAAAAAACGGGGAAAAGGAGAAAAAGAGGGAGAAAGGAAGAGGAACGTAGTGAGAAAGAAGAAATTATTATTCATTATAATGGTATATTACATTATAATCATGTTATGTTATATTACATAGGAAACATTTTTATCATAACTTTATGAAACATAATTTGCTCAGGGCCTGTTGTCATTGTTCCGGGTGCTCGCATTGTCAGTTTAAAGAGATATATATACCTGTTGTACGAAAAACTCCCGTTTCAAGTCAATATACACCAAATATATTATTGTTTTATGTAGTGACATACGCTTCTTTTTTCATGACTACTTAAAATGATTGCCCCATGTTAAGGTTTTAATATGAAACATTTCCTGTCCGTAATTACGTTCGCATCAGTGGAGTGGTGAGATAATTCCTAAAATCAGTCCTTAAAATGTCCCTTTTTCTGATCTGAATATCAACAATTTTCAGCTCGCGCTTCGCGCTCGCATCATTTGGTTAGTGAAATAGTATGGTCTTAGTGAATTCCTACTAGTAAGCCTTAGAATGCCGCTTCAGGTCTGAATTATCTAAATTTTCAGCTCGCGCTTCGCACTCGCAATATTTGATTAGGGAGATGCGTATAGTAATCATGATTAAAATGACTTCAAAAAGTGCTTCATGTCTTCAGATGTAATTCTAACAAAATCGGCAAGCGCTTGGTACTTTTGGTGAGATATGTATACTATTAAGGGATTCCTAAAATATAGTCCTTAAGAGCTACCTGTTTGGGGTCAATATATACAAAAATTTCGGCTCGCGCTTCGCGCTCGCATTGTTTCAGTAGCGAAACATGTACGTATCATGATTACAAAACCGATTATAATGTCCCTTTTTAGATCTGAATATCAAAATTTTCAGCTCGCGCTTCGCTCGCATTATTTGATTGCTAAGATGCGTATTTTCATTTGTGATTACAATGACTATAAGTGCTTCCTTAAAATGTCTCCATTAGGTCGGTATACCTGACAACTGAGCGCGCGAAGCGCGCTCACTAAGTGACTCAAAATTTTGGCTGGTGCCCCCCCCCCCCAATGCCGTGACCCACGGTACGCCACTGCCGGATCATCATGGACTGAGATCCGTGATGATCCGTGTTGCATCCGTAAAGGTGTAAAAGGGGCTTATGACATTGCTTGACAGCTCGTCTTCCTCCAATTGTTTACAATCATGAATGAATGAAAGAATGAACGAACGAATGAATGGAGGAATGTTGTTGTAATGGTAGACATGAAAGAATGAACGAATGAATGGAGGAATGTTGCTGTAATGGGAGACATGAAAGAATGAACGAGCGAACGAATGAATGGAGGAATGTTGTTGTAATGGTAGACATACTGTTTGAAAGAGATTCAAGAGTGGTAATAAAAAAGAATACTTAAATCCAGACTGAGTTTGAATAGGGACCAGTCGCACATTAGATTTAGATTTAAATATTTTGGATTCAAATATAGAGCTAAAAGATTTGATTTACAATCTTTTGATATTTAATCCTTAAGATTAAAAACTAATTCCAATATTCAGCTGAAACCTGTTCACATCCATCTAGGTTTATTTCAAATCCTTGAAATTCAGAATTTAAGCAAGCAAAAAGAAAAATAGAACCTCTTCGAAATCTGCCACCCATTTTTTTTTAATGAAATGTTCTATATTATATAACCTACTGAATATGACTCTATATCTCTATTCTCTTGGGAAACACTCTTAACGTGATATAGTATACACCACAAAATTTGAGTTAATAATCCTCTTGCGGTTTATACAGTAAACTAGCTATACGCCATCCATTTTAATACTACCCGTCCCCATAATCAAGGCATCTTTAACTTTTGGGGGAATTCTTAAAGATTTCGAAATATTCTCGGACAGTTATGGGCCCTGACATTCATCATTATCGTTAGGGGGTTTCATTTGGCGGTGATTAGGGAGTCTCCAGTCGGCAGGACCGGGCTAATTTCTTGAGAGGTGAAGGGATGCACGGAAGCAGGGAGAATGACCTCTGGAAGACTCCCAGCATCATCTAAGAATTTCATTAGGGGACGGGGGACTAATAGATGGGCTGTATTAGATGGAAAGTAATTGACTGATATCTGGATGAATGGGGAAGATCTGGGAGAAGGAAGATGGGAGGTTGGGTTTGTGGTTTCTAAGAGCTAAAATTTCATTTGAAAATAAAGATAAGTGAAATGAACAGACGGTATATAGGAATAGAGGACAGATAAATGTTGAAGAGAAGGGAGAGTAAAAAAGTGGAGGGAAAGAGGCTATAGAGACAAAAAAGATGAGATGGGGGGGGGGGTGAAAGAAAGGTAGTGAAAGAGAAAGGGGAGGAAAATGTAAAATTCATTGATTGATGTTTTTATCAGAGAAGAGAAAGAGAGAGGGGGGGGGGGGATGTCCCCACAAGTATACAGAATGAGCCCAAATATGACCAAACTTATCTACTGCTTTTCAAAAGGATGAATGCAACATAAATAAGAGTAATCTTGAGAGTATTCGTTAAAATAAAGCCAGGTATATTGCAGGTAAGCAATACAACCACCGCTGGCCATCTTGAATTTCTCTTTAGTCAATGAAGTAAAAATGTCAAATCTGTAATTCTGATTTCCTTTCTCCTTCAGTCAGCATAATTGATTTGTATACACATGCAAGAAATAATCATTCCCTTGATATAATATGTTATCATCATCATCATCATCATCACAATCACCATACCTATATTTCACTTCCGCCTCACACTACTCATTTTCCTCATTATTCAAAAGGGCATTTTCATTAAATGTGGATTATTGGAATTTGTTCAAACTTATCCTCTTTAAAACCAAATCTACAAAGGTAATGCGGTTCATTAATGAGCCCCCCCCCTGCCTGGTAATGCTAATGGTAATGGATTATTGAAAATTCATTTTTAGCCAAGGATTGAATCGTACAATATTTTACTACATAAGTACAATAATAATAATCAATTGTATTATCACAATACTCAAGGAATTAAAATTCAACCTTTTTTTCAGGTATTTCAACCATTTTCTTTTATGGGGGCACTTTAATTTCTGTTCAATTCTAACTTTCAATAATATCTCAGTCTCCTCTGTGACACTACCGGTACTTGGATCTAATTTTACAACAGTGCATGTTTTTCTCCTCATGATGGAATTCACGCTATCTTTGAAACATCATTCGATCTCTCAGTGTCCACTGCTAACCAGCTGAGCATTCAGTTATCAAACTTAGAGACAAGTAAAACTCAAATCCAATAGCATATGTGATTGGTGTTTTTTTAGTGGAATAATTTATTCCATTACTTCTTGACACAAAACTAATCTCCACATGCTTCACATGCAGAATAACACATAGAAGGACCCAGTCCGATTTGAGATTTTGAAGAAAAAACACAAACTCAAAGAAACAAAAATAATTAAACAAAGATTACAGCTTATAAGTTTCATCTTTACTTAGCACTTTTAAAATTATCAATTTTTCCATCATTCATAACATCTTTACACTTAACTTTGTGAACAGAAAGTTTGATTTTGTATTTTTTCATACTTCATTATTTTGACAAAAAAATCTGTACAATCATTAACAACACTGCTCATCTTTTTTAATCTGTGATTATTCACAATTACTCACATTCATCTCTGTACATATATCTCTTGTAATAGAATAAGAGAAAATCATAATATAATGATAAAACACAGAACAAAAAGATTGCCATTAAAAAAAAACAGTCCTACCGACATGAAAGGAAAAGCAATTTCGGAGGTTAAATCATACAATCTCATGAAAAAGAAAGACAAAATGAGACAATCAAAAGTCTCAAATTGAAAATGAAAGCTTATATTTTCTACATGTACATCCAATGTAATTTCACAAAATCTGAAAAAAGGGACTAAGAAAATTGTCTATTTGCTGCAAAAAGGGCACATGTAGACCCAGAAGTGTTTGAAAAGTCAAACAGATCTTAATGCTAAGCCTTCTGATCGCTGGGACTCTTAAAGCTTACCGTCATTTCATTGTTCAGATATGAAATAAATAAAAAGACAGGCATAAAGAATGTAGAGTTAGCCAAATATATAAGAATTTCCCACACAAATGTCTCCCCTCTCAATTATGTGACTTAAAAATTGAACAGTCTTCACTTTCAAAGTATGTGTAATAATTATCAATAAAAGGAGGGTTACTCCAGATAATGCATCCATTAAATTATTTCTTTGTTGTCTGTGCATCTATTACAAAAATTAAGATTTCTTCTTGTGAGAGAGATAGGAATCAAAATGTTAAAAATTCATTATGAACTGGACTATTTCTCTGTCATGGAGCATAATATATCTTCAACAAAATAACAGTCATTTGAAATATAATAATCATAGTCAGATGGTGTTAACATTCACAGTATTATCTTGATTCCAGAATCCTTTCACTTTTGGTGGAATATTCAAATTCATAAGACCAATTATTTTATTTCATCGCCCATTCTAAACACATTTTTTTTTCTCAAAAACAATTCTTTTGCACATAGCACATGTGTTGCCCCTGGGCTATGTGAAACTTTGGCAAAATAGTTACACAACATAAATACATGAAACTAACTCACACAACACAAATTCTTAATATATTCATATGTGATTACAACAAAAGAGATTATCATACACCCCCACCCAAGTAGGAAATTTCTTCTCAATTAAAAACTTATCTTTTCTAAGATAAACATTATTTTCTAGACATACGTGGACTTCTTCAATCAGTGGACGGTACATTGTTTTACTATATCCGTTGGTTAAAGTGAAATAGATTCTTTTATTATCACCATTTCTGCAATTTTCAATAGGACTTTAAGCATTCAATTCTTCCCATCTTCTGTGCTGTTATTGTAACACTCACACACAAATAAAGGCAAAGAAATTTTTTTTAAAGACATTTATATTTTACATACATACACATGGACAGACAGACGGATGCATAAGTAATATTTTTTTTTTAGAATTTTAGAGACACAAAATACACACATGCAATAGAAAAAAGAAATGACTTTCTTTTATTTCTAAAGCCAGAGCTCATTTCAATAAATGACTGTATTACACTCATAACAGGTGACAGACAAGACTTATTCTATTCAAATAAAAACAGCTTATCTAGTCTACATCTATCCATCAGGAGGTAATACATTTTCAACAATCTATAATACATTGATCTATTTTAGATAGTAGTATTAAAAATGTGATTGTTGGAATAAATAGAAATGTCAAATTTTGTACAAGCACGGTTTTACAAACAGAATGCAATTTAGAAAGAAAGTTAAACTAAGATGACAGTGATGAAATACAACAAAGAAATGAAGCAAAATGAAAGTCATTTGGCAAGAAATCTTTTTGAAGGGCGGAAAGTGGTCAACCAGCATAGCGATACTAGTTTCACAGTTTTCCAGTGGAATGGCATCTCCTTTTTTCACCAACTTAATTTCATTAACAAACCCAAGCCTCCATACACTATCCTTCAAAAAAAAGGAAAAAAGGAAATTAAAAATACGAAACACAAATCTTGAAAAGAACAGAGCGTTTTGTAATTTATCCTAAAATAATATTAAGCGGATCCATTTACCACTTTTTTCGGGGGGATGCAAAGTGCAAGTGTTATTAACCCCAAGATTTAGCACGAGCTGCTGTTTTTTCTGCATGAAGGAAATATCAAACAACACTGATTCCAAGAATCTGTCAAACAAAGACTATGTTTGAATCAGTATGGAATAAAGAAACAGCTTACAATCAAGAACAAATCGTCTCATATGAGGTATTACAACTTTGAATCAAGCAGAGTAACTTCATGCAAAATCAACTTTGGTAGAATTACCAACATTTCTATGTATATGAGTGCAAGAAGGCTGAATGGGACCAAAGGACATTTATTAACTCCATTGTATAAGCACCTATTTTTTCTTGCCCTTGCATGCATGTTTTATTTGATAAGTTCATCATAAACTACCAAATTAAGCTGCCAACATATAAATACTTTAAAGAGTCACCTTCCACAATGAGTTCTTATAGAGATGAAGTTACAGAAAGAAAGCAGATTTGAAATCTGGATAAATTATTCATAAAAACATACACTAGCTCTTTTTACAAGAGAAAAGGATTCAAGGATTTAATTTTTAAAAATTAATTTGAAAATGTGGCAAGAAAGAAGCACAGGGCATTAACATGCGTGAAGCCTGTTTCACGATATGTGTTATACGTGACAAGTACTCCTAATTTGAGTGTATTGGTATATTTGACACGTTAGGTAAAGCACCCAACTTACGTCAAATCATTGAACCAAAGCCAAGCCAACAAAAGGGATGTTAAAATGAAATATTTATTAATCAATTTTTACTAGAATTTTAAAAGTGATAGATCAGTTATTGTTGCAAGATCAACAATTAATTGCAACTGGTAATTAATCGCAAAACATACAAAATTACTTGAAATCAAACAAAGATTTGTAATTGATCACAGCTTTCTTGCAAAACCACATTACATTGATTATACAACTTAAAACAGGTACCCGAAAAATATTTATTGAGACAAATTTTTTAGGACTTTTTTTTAATAGATTTTTACAACACATTTCATGAAAGAAGCCAAATTGTGCTTGGTGTGAGATGAGAAATTATATAGAGAGAAAGAAATGATTGTTTATAAATTTGAAAATTAAAGAAATACTCAAAGAACTGGGAAAAACCCAACTTAACTCAACTTAAATATCGAGGACTAAAATATAAATATTTTCACGTGCTAAGCACACAATGATGAGAAAATTAATAAATAGAAGTGTGACAATGAATTCCTCAATTTTTTTCTCTGAGTATTACGGTTTCAGCCTTTGTATTTTTCAAACAAAATACACAAATAGGAATGGGAAAGATAGCTATACCGCAAAACAACTAGAACACTCTTAAAATATAATATAAGGATAGGGAAATACATTTTCATGCCCTATGAAAAATAAAACTGAATGGAAACAGAGCAGTAAAATTTGAAGAAAAGAAATGGAATATAAATGAGAATAAGACCTGCCTGATAATATCACTGGCCACTAAAAGAAATTTTTTGTGTGGAGGTGGGGGACTATTAGAAACTCAATACCAAATCATCCTTAATCCCAAGATAACTGATAACATTTTCAACAAACCTTTAATTATAAAAACTTGTATAAAGTATTGTTGTATTACAACATAACATATAGCTAGGAGAGGCTTTACCAATATCTAAAAGCACACACACACAAAAATGGATACCAGTGACCTTTAATTTGGAGAGCATTTTTATTAAACATATAGTCAGTGATATTCACAGATATTTGTTATAAGCTACTGATATCATTGCATCTGATTGGCTCAGAGCAAGTGAGTCAGTGAAAAATTAATGAAAAGATGCTTCATGAAATACTCCTCAAGGGAGTATTTCATGAAGAGATTGATTTTCACCGACTAATTTGCACTCAGCCAATCAGATTGATTAACAAAGAACACAACATCACTGGACAAGAAGTATATGGGCTCCATGTAATAACATAAGCTTTGCAGTGAATCGTCTAACAATAGCCAATCAGGATCACTGTTGGGAACACATTTATATCATGACAGTGACCAGGAACCAATCAGAATTCCTGTTTCATATTTTGGAATCCATAGCAAACCTTTGTGCCACTGGACCCTAGAAGTTATTTCATTGGTGTATGTCTGCTATATTGTTTCTATCTATAAAACAAAGGTTCTTTGCATATTTCTATGATTTTAAATCAAGTACTTAAGTAATGCATCATCACATTGAAAGTAGCTAGAGAATGCAGCGCATTATCAAGAATCAACAGTGTTTTGAAAATACAAAATGATACTTAAAAACCAGAAGGAATAAACAAATTCAGTGTTGATCATAATTTCAAGACACTTTGAGACAAACTATGACAAAATGTAAACCATTCTTCTATGAAATCTACCAAGGATTCAGTCTAACATGAAATCGGTGTGTCCAGGTTTGCACTATACAATTCTATGTATAATATATAACTAGTGGCAGTTAAACCTATGCTTTTCTGTTTATCTCTGTAATGAGATTTTCATACTACTTCACAGATTTCACAAATATATAATTTTGGTATTTTCTTTTGCATTCCACAAGTATTTGGCACAGTGATTTCATTTTAAAACCTCCTTTTCATACTTAATCGGCCATCAATGTAATTAAGGATTTTTTAAAAGTTCAAATTCAATCCAGTCTGATTTACATATGTACAATACAACTGGTGGATTAGGGGGATAGATCAAGATCAGTTTCCTTGGTAACCTCTTTTGGGATGTTGGAATTTTCTTTTAATGATTTGCTTCTGTAACATGCTACACTGTAACACAAATACTCGTACACATCCATAACGGTCAATTAGTGATTTGTGTTGCTGGAAAGGTTTCTGGAGAGTAGAAGGACCATTAAAACCAGTGAGGAGTCTGAGTGAATCTCAGACATTTCTTTGTACCATGGGAGAGATCATTTTCTGAAATAAACTGCTGTCTCTGGAGGCAGAGTTTGGTATCCAGGTCTGAGAGATACCCTGACCAAGAGGCTGCTGTCAGAACGTCCACATGATCTGTTTTGTGAAAGAAGCTGCAGTCTCTGCCTTCTCTGTTTGTCATCAACATCAGAAAGATACCTTGGCCAAAAGACCACTGCAAGAATGTCCAAAGGATTATGTTTTCTGAAACTGTTGTTTCTGCATCTTCTGGTTGACATCATTAACATGAGACTGATACCCTGACCAAAGACCACTTCTAGAGTGTCCTTGTTAAAACTGATCTCTAACAAAACACATGTCGATGGCTTGTCTCCTGATGCCAGAACATCTGCAATAACCGCAGCTGACATCTTTTGCTCATGGCTCTTGCTCATTCTGTGAGTCTAATTCTGAGCACCAAAGAGGGTCAGTTTCATCTTCAATGATGATGTCAATTTTCCTGACAACTAATGTTATTTTGAGGTCATTAGGTCATGATTGCAGTTGCATCTAGGAATGGGTATCATCTGGAATTCTAGGAGTCTTTGAAGATATCATCAAGAAGGCTTTTATTGACAACGAAGACAGGGTGCTGAGGGTGATTACCACTGCTAGTAGCGACCAAGAATATGACAGTGTGTTGGACTATCAGTGTATGTAGAGGGGATGGGGGAGATATGCAGTAGAGAGGTAGAGTTGAAATGAAGTGCAGCTCAGCCAATCAGTGAAGGCCATCCAAATCACAAGACGGCCCTCTGCGTCCAATCATAGAGAGCTGCTTGTTTTATATTCTGCATGAGAAAGGAAAAGAGAGAACAAGGAAAATGTTAAGGGAAAGCATGAACATGAAGTAAAATTTACAATCTTGTTCTATAGAAGCTTTATAGCCATGAATATAAACTCCAGGAGTGATAATGAATTTTGATATTAATAAGCACTTTCCTGTTTTCTCCTTTGCAAACTTAAAACCATGTTCTGCATGCCAAATCTTAATGGCATGAACATAACCTTGAATTCAGAAGCACATTGGAATAGAATGCAAAACAAGTGGAATGCCTCTGGCAGTCTCACCTGCATCACGCGATTCAGTATAGCAGCAGTGCTGACTTTGCAAACTACTTTACAATAATTATTAAAAAAACATCTTTCAGATACAATACTACGTTCATTGACATTGACCTTGATCATATGACCTAAAACTTGTAATACTTGATTTCCCCTATATCCACATTTTATACACTATATCTATAAACTTTGAAAGTTATGACAGCAATCTAATAATTACCTCTAAAATGGCCAAAGTTCAATTACCTTAAATGACCTTGTGACCTGAAACTCACATGAGATCTTCAGTGATACTTGATTACTCTTATATCCAAGTTTTATGAACTAGACCAATATACTTACAGAGTTATGATGGTAATTCAACAAATACCCCCAACATGGCCAAAGTCCATTGACCTTGGCCATGTGACCTGAAACTCTCACAAGCTGTTGATACTTGGTTACTCTTATGTCCACGTTTTATGAACTTTTGACACCTACAGAGATATGATGGTAATTCAACGAATACCCCCAACATGGTCAAAGTTCATTGACCTTAAATGACCTTTGACCTTGGTCATGTGACCTGAAACTTGCACAGGAAGTTCAGTGAAACTTGATTACTCTTATGTCCAAGTTTCATGAATCAGATCCATAAATATTCAAAGTTATGATGGTAATTCAGCAGATACCCCCAATTTGGCCAAAGTTCGGAAAAGTGGCGCCTATAGTCTCACTCTGCTTAGCCTCTTGTTGAGGCCCTGGCGGAAAATCCCGAAGCGAATTAGTCCTGGCAAGCGCAGCGAGCCAGCTAGACCTCTTGACATCCGAGCCGAATTATATATTCATGAGGAGCATGTTCCTAATGAATATACACGAGTCATGACTATTACCGGTCACCTAGTAAATCAATAAAATGTCAAACTTGAAGTTGTTTCATCCGGGGTCGGAATACTAGTAGTCCACTATTCTGCATGGGATTCATTTAATTGCAGGACACCAAAGGGGATATAACCAGCAAAATGCTACAAGTAGTGGTACTACTACTACTACTACTACTACGATCCGTAACAGACCCATCACCGCCCCAAAAAACTTCCAGGGAGATCAGCCTGGTCAGACTCAAGTCAAGGGGAAGCACCAAGGCTGAACAACTCGACTCCAGCATTCCCTCACTGCACCGCGGAGATCGATTATCGACGCATTGTGGAATCGCATACATTTTTTCCATTTCTGTGGGTAGATTTACAAAAAAAATCTCGTCCTTTCAATGCAAATTTATTTTCATTGTCTTGCAAATCCTTAAAATCGGTCAATATTCAGCATTTTAGAGGCATATTCAATGCTCTTTGATATTTCGTCGTCACTCTTTGCCATTCAGGATAAGCTCATGAATATTCAATATGATGTCATAGCAGCCCGCGCTCTCATTGGATGATTTTCACCGACCAGTTTTTGGTCAGAATATTGGTAAACAAAAGTTAGTAAAAGCAAAAGTTGGTGAAATTCGGCTCAGATGTCAAGAGGCCCTGGCTCGCTACACTTTGCTTCGCTTTATCGCTCACTTCGCTTGGGAAGCAGCCGCCAGGGCCTCGACAAGAGGCTACACTCTGCTTTGCAGGTGAGACAAAAATGACGGATGAGATGTTAAATGCTCGTATAAAGATAACCATTTCAAACTTTCACACAAGTTCTTTCAATATTGCAGAGTCATACCAGATTTATGTTTCTGGCAATGACATAGAGGTCGGGGTCAAACCACTATTAGTAACCTCGATGGGCAGGAAATGGACAGTTGATGGCAATCTCTATCACAAACGACACAAAAACAGTTTATCTTGTTTGCCATGTGACAGAAGCATGATGGGACGTACCCAACAGCTAGCCTCACATGTAAACAAACGGAACTGCGCGAGGCAACAACCGGCAACCGCAGACACGCCAAGTAAGATATAACATGGTACAGGAAACGGTAATGTGTGGGACTGCAGGTTCGCCCCCCTGGTACAGCAGCTAAGCAACTGATCCAACAGGAAATGCCAGTATGTGGGACTGGGGGTAACCTTGACATTGGGTTGACAGGTGAATGAATGGAACGTATAGTGGGCTTCCCAATCAAGCCAAAAGAGCACTGTGGAATAGCTTCCAGTCTTGGATATATATATCTCCTTTCAAGTTTTATAGAACAATATCTTCTTTTGTGTTTATAACAATCAATCATAATGCATGGAATTTGATGTTCTTTGACGATTTCCAAGGCAATTGCTCAAAATGTTGATATTTATATTTCTTATATAATTTGATCAAAAACCAACTAAATGACAATTTGGAAGCTCATGTCTAGTTATTTTGATATATTACAATGTTAGGGGATTATATATCTATTACATATGGCCCTGACACATGCTTAGACTACGAGTTACCACATCATATTGGTATGACAAGTATTCTGCCTTCCCATTACAAATGGAAGCAGCCCTGATTTATTTTCAAAATCTACCTTTTACTTGAGAATTTTTTGTATGCTCTACATGATGCTAAAGGAATTTTAGTTACACAGCCTCAATTTCTGATATATAGACTTTCCAAAAGCAATGAACTGTTATATATTTCTCCCGGAGGGGCCACTTCCATTGACAAGTGGATACCATGCTATGGGGTCTCGTAAAACACCCTAAACATATATTTTCCATATTCTGAAAATGCACCTCTTAACAAGTATTGGCATGTGAAACCCCATCCTTAACACATGACGAAAACCTCCATTTGAGAACACTATACCCCAGTTTCCCTCAATCAATTCTCTTCTCCAAGTACAACAAACCCTAACTGCCCCAAGCAAGCAATTTAAGTTTCAAAACACCTGTTTCTTGACCTCAGTCTGAAGATAATACAACAGCCCGGAGCGCAGTCCCTGCAAACATGCCGTCATTTTTATTCACTTACTTTCATCATTTCGAGGTCGATTTTCTTCGTTCGAAATTGAAAATGGACTAACATATTGGATTTCTGAATACAATATGCCTTTGAAAACGTGATTAAATATAATATAATACAATAATTTCATTCCGAAGGTCCTACTACAGGCAGAGAAGTCTTATGTAATAGCACAGCTGTTGTTTATCACTTCGTCCTTGGCTCAACGCTCATAATCTGGCCTGTGGAGGTGAAAGCCACTGGTGATCCTGTCTTGCGGTAAATGGTACACACCATTGGCGATGATTTAGTGCGCGAGAAAGGATCACCAGTCGTTCTTAAAGTCGCTCTTAACTTACGAACAGCTTTATGAAACGGCCGCCTGGGCTTGGAAATGATTTTTGGGATTTACAAACGCAAAATGGGGTATAAAGCCGCAGTTTGCAATCTGAACTGCGGTCTTTCTCCAAATGGGGGTTTGACGTAATGATTATTAGAAACAAAACAATACTGTTAGTAAGTACATACATGAATCGAACCCCTAAACAAGTACAGCAATATTTCAGTTATGTCACAGTCGTTGATTTTACGTCATCTATATCATTGGTTTAGTACAGCACCACCTCCCACACCTCGTGCAAATCGTACTTTAAACACACAGTGTTGACTCTTGGGGCAAAAAGTACCTCCTTTATAAAATATTTTAGTCTTAATTTTTGTATACCGTCGCAAGTTTGACCTTAAACACGTAGCCTTCCTAGTAAAAATAGATACCATTTTTCATTATTTTAGTGTTTTCGACACCCTTACTACGTTATGTATGTAACATGCCCATCTTGAAAAAGACATCCTTTCTTCGTGTTTTTTGGTCGCGCATGGTATCCACTCGTCAATGTAAGTACCCCCCCCAGATATTTCTACATAAAATTGTGATACAGGTTCCTCAATTACTAAGAAACTCATTCCATAGAGTTGCTTCCTTTAGTCAAAGGTCAGCATGATTAATTTACCATCTTTATATTTTGTGTGTGACTAAATACAGCTGAATTTGATTTGAATATCTATTAAAGGAGAAGTTATCCTGGATAAAAAGATTTATTGTATAAATAGCAGAAAAATTATAGAAATATTGGCGAAAGTTTGAGAATAATCCATCAAAGAATAAAAAAGTTATTAGAGTTTTGATCATTTGATTTGTGACATCATATGCAAGCAGCATTGCTACATATCATATGGTAAAAAATCAATGAAATTTCTATTACTTTTTCCAGCTATTTTTACAACAAACTTTTCATCAGGGTGACCTTCCCCTTTAATTGAATTGAGTAACTTACCATAGCTATGAGGCGTGTGCATCATCTATCTCTATTTACATCTACTCAGTAAAGATGCTGTCTGGGGTCACAATCGTTTGACCCAGGAGGTCGAAGGTGATGGTGCATGGGGGGTCCTGGTTGACCGTCCATCATGAATCCACCCATAGGCTGACCATCAGGACTGTATGCCATGCCACCGGACATCCCTGGAACTTGACAAAGAGAAAGATATATCAAATTTAAACAATGAGTTTTTAAGATGCATAATGAATTTAATACTAGTAGGAATTTGTATAGCGCCATCTATCTAGAAACGTCTATTCCGAGGTGCATTGTTATTATTATCATCCCGGCTTTAGCTTGAGCATTTCAGTGCTCATGCATTAAAGGAATTAATCCTGCTGGATACCCATTCACCTCACCTGGGACGAGTGAAGCACAGTGGATAAATTTCTTGCTGAAGGAAAACATGCCAAGGCTGGGATTTGAATCCACAACCCTCTGTTCTGACCCTCTTAGAGTGTCAGAACAACTAGACCACTAGGCTAGATTCTAGACGTTGGTGTACTCATTATTTCTCTCCATTTTCTTCCTTCTCCATCCCCTGCATGCTTTCCCCAGTGATCGCGCTAACCCCTCTTTCACGCCCCTCACCAATGATGATGGTAGGAAATCATGGGGCTGTTTTCATTTCGGGCGTAGAGGTCAAAGATTGTGTTATTGATGAACGTAACTGAAAAGTAGAAAAGTCCTGGCAAAGGACAGCTAGACCACGTGTTGATATCACAATTCTTCTTCTTTCATTCAGATTATCTTGAGCAATTGTCTAAGGGGGTATGGTAAGAAAACATTTGCAATCAATAGAAAATATCTCTTACAATTATACATTGATAAATTAAATTTAGCTGTAGAAAATCATTTTAAACTCCTTGCTTCAAAAAACAGATCAGGGATCAAATGAAATCCAAAGAGACATTCACTTGTTCCAAAGAGCCCAATTTGTTATGGAGCCATTCACTTGTTAGCCCAATTTGTTATTGAGCGCCATCTGGAGGTCAATATTTGTCACTCGTCTGATTTGAAAAGGAGAAACACAAACTTTTTTGGATAAAATCCAATAATGAAAAGTGTATTTGTGAATAAGAGAAAGAGGAAAGAACATGTAGAGTGAGTGGAGAAAAAACAAGAAAAAAAAGGGTATGTGAGGTAGAGAGGTAGATAGAAATACAGATGGATGGATGGACAGTTAGATAGACATAATTATATTGATAGACAGATAGACAAGTAGATAGAGACTGACAGAGAAAAAGACATAAAGAGAAGTTAGATACAAGTAAAAAAAAGAGATGTGAGAGAAGGACTGAGTGAAACAACAAGAGGATACATGCTCAATTTCTTGATATGGTTGGTATTGGAAATATTCCATATTTAATGGACCAAGAGCTATCCTTTATTCTGCTCTTCTCTCAAGTAATATTGGGTCTCTATGTAAACAACTCTCAAATTTCATTTCCAACCAAACATAATCCAGACGCCCTTGGACTGGGGCAGAATGGGCACACCCTGCAAAATGGGAGTAAGACAAGTTGAAGTTCAACCAAAACATTCCTCACTGGAGCTTAATTCTCCATCTGAGATGACCTCAACTGACCTCTAGCAATTATGATTACACCTCCTTCGTGGAAAAAATAGCAACTCTTCTCTTTCTGGCAGAATCAATAGAGTAGTTAGAAGTATGTAACAATTATTACAGAATGGGATTGGAAAAAAATCGCAGTAGGCTTTAAATTTTCAAATTTTCATTCAAGTATTAAGATATCAGAAATAGGCCAACATTACACTTTTTATGTGAACCTCTTATCCCTCTCTCCTTCTAAAAAGATTGTTGCCAAACAAACAATTGATCAATTTTCTGTGCTGCTACCCCCCCCCCCCCATTCTGAAATCCTGGGGTGGTATTCTGGAACTCTGTCATAACTTTTGTCATTTCTCTCCGAGATGTGACACCGCTATGATTGTCACAAATATATTCTGAACATTGCCTTTTCCCTGTCATATCTCTCAAAGTTCCCACCCATCTTTTCGGAAGCAAACCAATCAAAATCATCGTTAGTTCCCAGTTGGAGCCCTTCTAGCCAATAGGAAAGCCCCGTGGCAAGTAGGGCGTATCCCCAAAACAGTTGCTGGCATCGCGCAACTACGCGTATATTGATGCGCTTATTTACAAAGAGAGACAGGGAGCTGTGAAGGATTTTAGAGGAGAAGTAGAAGAGTAAGGAAAACAGAGAAAAAAAAGGAGGAATAAATATGTAGGGCTTAACTAATTGTAGCATGAAAAAATAATTTTGAAAATTGTCATGGATGATGAGTGAAATTAATACCACAATCTAATCTAATTAATATAATTATTTGCTTGACATTTAGTCAACAGGGTATCGGGATATTTGGTACTAAAAGATATGACAAAATTTATGACTGCTACCCCCTGTCATAACTTTTGTCATATCTTTTGCTTGTATAAAATGATTACACGCATTTATAGCCGTGTATTTTTGGTGCGTGCTAAAGAGAAAAGATGAAATTCATGACAATTTTTGTGACAAAAGTTATGACATCCACCAGAATACCAATTTTATCATATCTCTGAGAAAAGATAAAATATGGAGAAAAGACAATGTTCAGAATACAGCCCCTGAATACACACATTATAGCATAAGAGATGAGCAGGAAGGGAAGATACAGAGATCGAAAGACATAGAGAGAGAAAGGGGGGGGGGGAGAAATGGGAAGATACTTAGATGGAAATACAGAAAGATAGAGAGAGGATAAGAGAAAGTGGAATGGTAATAGAGAGAGAGAATGAGAGTCAAATGTTTATACCACAAGGGGATTCTATAAATATTTTCAGCATTGCCTTCGAAAAATAATCAGAGCACCCATTTTCTTGCAGAGAAAGGCACTATCTCAGTGACCCCTTGACATGACCTCAAATGACCCTACATGACCTAAGATGACCCTTCTAAACATTACCAAGGTTCAGGATGCCAGGCTCCTTTCTCAAGGAGATTCAAGATATGAATGCAAAACAACATCGATGGGAGGGATATGGTTTTTTTTAGCCATGTTTCCAAATCAAAATTTCTAGTTTTAAACCCATGATCAAGTAATTCTCTGTCATTGTTAGCACATTCATTCAAAAATAAAGATCTAAGTTTAGCTCATTTTAGGCCCGTATTCTGAAATCAGGTTTAAATGAATCTCTGGTTTAAAGTTGTGGTTTAACTATGGAGAGCCAATTGGGGTACAAATCCCTAACAGTACACATCCAATTTATTAACTCTTTTGACACCTAAATTGTTCATATTTTTCTGGGGATGATAACAGAAGCGATTTGAAGTATTTTGATTTGAAGTATTTTTCTTCATTATGAAAGTAAAAGGAAACAAAAGAGTAAACACAAGAAATATACAATATAAACAGATTTTTTGAATTTTTGCTCCCTACAATTTCAGCACAGAGTTAGACTGTGGTCTAAGTTAAACCTGACTTCAGAATACAGACCTATAAGGATATAAAAAGTATGCAGTTACCGTATAGATAAAATTATGTTGGCCAATATGCATTTGAAATCTAATTTTAATCTCTTAAATCTTTGTATTTAAAAAGTGTGGCATGATGAAAATTTCTTATATTGCCCACAAGATGGACTTGGCATGTATATGGGTATAAAATATGGAAAAACAAAGACCCCTGGCCGAAACCTTATTTGAAGACTTAATATAGGGCCTCTGATGATGAAGTATCATTTTTAGCTCATCTGGCCTCAAGGGCCAAATGAGCTTATGCCATGCGTGGCATCCGTCGTCTTTCGTCCGTCCACAATTCCAAAATGCTATTCTTTGCCATTTCAAGTCCGATTTCAATTCTGTTTGCTTTATATGATAGCATTAGGTGGGGGATTCAAAACTTTTACACAGAATTTTGAAATTCATGAAAAAATATGCTAATTTATGCGCATTTTTCAAAATTCACAAAAAATGCTTAGTTCTTCTTTATTTGTTGACCGATTTTGATTTTTTTGCTTTCATCTGGTAGAGCTTCATGTGGTTCACAAAACTTCTACACAGAATTTTGACTAGAACAATTTTTATGCTAATTTATGAAAAATTAATTCATGCATATTTTTAAAAATTCACATAAAATGCTTCTTCTTCTTTATTTGTTGACCAATTTTGATTTTTTTTCAATCTGGTAGAACTTCATGAGATTCACCAAACGTCTGCACAGAATTTTGAAATTTTCCATAGAAAATTATTCATGCTAATTTATGCGAAATTTATTCAGAAATCACAGAAAATGCCTCTTCTTCTTTATTTGTTGACAGATTTTTATTTTTTTTTCTTCCATCTGGTATAGCTGCATGAGGTTCACCAAACTTGTACTCAAAATTTTGAAATTTTGTCTGGAAAATTATTTATTATTCATAAATCACAATGTTTTTCTTCTTCATTTGTTGATCAATTCAATTTTGTTTGCTTTATATGATAGCTCGAGGTGGTGATACAAAATTTCAACACAGAATTTTAAAATTCATTAAATATGCTAATTCATTCATATATTTTCAAAACTCACAAAAATTACTGATTTATTTGTTGATTGATTTTGATTATTTTTGTTCCATCTGAGAGCTACATGAGGTTCACCAAGGTTTGACACAGAGTTACGAAATTTCTACTAGAAAGTTATTTATGCATAATTTATATGAAATTTGTTCATAGATCACAAAAAATGCTTCTATATCCTCAATTTATGTCACCAATATAATTCACTACAGTGTCAACTGGGCTGAAATCAAAATTGTCTTAAATTTCGTTGCGAGATGCCGGATGAGCTCCACATCATTGATATGCTAGTTTTTTAGTGTCTGAAAAAAGATTGAATAAAACCTTATTATTGAACAGTTGAAAAGTATACTACAACCCCTTCCTAAAAAAATAAAGGGTTGTGTTGATGGATTATCATTTTCAGTCTTTATGGAATATATTTTGAAGAATATTGAATAAAGGTGAACTTTTGAACAGTTGATTAAGTTTTTTTTTTTAATATCTATCCCTACTTCAAAGAATTTTCTGTCTATGATTTCACATCATCTTATTTTCCCCTCTTAAAGATTATTTTTCTTTGCAAATATTAAAGGTGAAACTTTGATTAAAAAAATAGCAAGCCAGTTCTAAATAAGAAAAGAGCATAGGACATGGTTCTTCTTTACTACATCCAATTCACTACAGACAAAAAAAAATTCTCTGTTATTTTTATACCTAACTGTCTTTTCATAAATATACAATCATCAAATTCTTGTAATGAAATTCATCTTATTTGGTTTTTCTCTCTCTCTCTTTCCATCTTTCCTCCCCATTTGGCAGGCGCATCTCATAGTGAACCTGTTTATGCTATCGGACAAATTAGCGTGAGCGTAGTTTGACGTAGCTGTCAGTTCTGGGTTCTTTGGGGGCAGGGTTAGCCGGTGGACAAGTGGGTCGGTCAGGATGTGACTCGAAGATGAGTGTCTCCACCTTTAATTATCTCATCCAATAAAATTAAACCCAATCCAAGGACACCCCAAGTCTGTAGAGACACAGAGAACAGGGTTTCGAGTTCTCTTCTTCGTTTTGATGCAAGATTTGAAAAAAATTGAATATTTTTTTGTAAAGAAGAAAGGAAATAGTTTGGATTTAAGAGATTCATTCACATCCAACGTCTACTCGACCTTCAATAACTCATAAATTCTGCCTTTTTTCTTTAAACTATTCAGCCATACCCTTATTTTCAATGGCTGCATGGACATATATTTTTTAATTAAATTAAGTAATTTATCTTTTGATTTCATTTTTGAAGTTCTATCAGTTTTTGGTAGCAAAAACAATGCCACTCCTAATTCCTAAACCATCTTCTAACTAATACTATAAAAAGCGAAATTTCAACACTCTCTTCAGAGTAGAGTTTTAGGAGAATCATTGAAAGGTGATCTTTAAAGGAACGCAGACTAAGAAAAAAAGAGAAAAATCCCCTGGGCAAGGGAACTAGACTATAATCATCATCTACCCCTGTATCGATGCAAAGCATTCAGCACAATTGACCAACATCTACTATTTCATTGATTGAGCTTACAACCCCCAATCCTATCAACAGTTTGCCCCCCATCCCATTCACTCCTCTGTTTCATTAACCCCCTACAACCATAACATTTTTAACTAATTACTCACAATCCATATTTTCTCTCATTCATCTTGCTACTGCTAGTGCATAGTTCCCCATCCTCTGAGTAATGCATTTGCCCCAGTTGCCCAAAACCTATCTACCAAATTGTAGTTTACACACCAATACCCCTCCCCCATTGAATCCTGATATTGCAACATGGTGACTTATCACATAATTACCCATCATTGTATCATTACCCCTCCACCACCACCCATCACATAAGAGCATCTAATCCTGACTCCTGGAGCATTTCCACCTTCTTTGGATGGCATATTTGACCCAATTTTCTGTTATACCCCTCCTATATTGTCAATTTTACAATATAGGCCTCCCTCTTTACGCACCCTCATTACCCCTGCTCCGCCCCCACACACTACTTCTGCCTATCATATTTCATTTATTGAACTAAATGCATAATTATTGCTTATTTGTGACGCATCCACTCTGGTTTACACAACAAATGAATACTACCGGTACGTGGAAGCCCTCCCATACCCGCTACAGATTAGAAACATGTGTATCCGTAAGCCTTGTCCTTTTGAACCAGACGGTGCCGCCACCAAACCCCAGACAAAATGCCTCCATTCCAAATACCTCAATTAGCTCTTGATTTGATTAATGGAGCTACAAAACTTTGGAAACAATCTTGTGTTTTTCTTTAAAATATGATTATTTGACCATTTTTTCCATCCACCATAAGGCCCATTAGTAACAGTTATATCTCTAGGACTTATAATTAGAAAATATGTCTGCAAAATTAAATGAATTAAGCAACATAATTTTTCTGCCAATCAAACACTTCCAATTATATTCTTTATTCCTTCATTAGATAGAAAAAAGGAGTTAAATGCAGGAAAGTCATTCTGAAAAAATGAAAATAATAAATGACCAAAAGTTAACCAATATATTTTGATTACAGACTTATGAAAAATAAACAAAAATAGACTAACAGACTTATAAATTAAAAACATACCATTCAATTCAATAACATTACCAAGAAATTCCATACAATTGAGCAATATCACCATGAGCACAAATGTTGAAAATATATGATTTTTAGTATCAAAACAAGCTAAGCGCCAGGCATTACTCATACTATTTGTTTCACTCTCCAAAAATGTGGCTTCTCTTTCAGTACTTGAAAATATTAACAGCTCAAGTGAAATTGTCAAAATTGCTAGGAGGCCTAATCCCACTTTAGGGGAAAACAATTAATCCATACATTCCCACTTTTATAAAGTAATAATAAGAAACATGGTAGGATGTAGATCGGGGGGGTTCTGATGTTCATTTTTTCTGCATTTTTTTAAATAAGATGATGAGATGGGGGGGTCTGATCATTATTTTGTTTGCACTGATGAGAAAGAGCTTGTAGTCCCAGTCATAGATATGAAAGATGAAAGTGTGTGGGGGGGTCTGATCATTTTTTTTGCACTGACGAGAAAGAGCTTGCAGCCCCGGTCATAGATATGAAAGAAGATATGTAGATGGGGCAGGGGGTCTGATCATTTTTTGTCTGCATTGATTAAAATAAGAATGTGTAGGCCTAGTCATGGAGATGAAAGAAAAGGAGGGGCAGATGGGGGGGGGGGCTGATATTTTTTTTCTACATTGACGAGAATAAGAGCTTGTAGGCCTAGTCATAAGATGAAAGGAGATGAGAGGGAGATTTGGGTAATGAGGAAAAAACAAAGTTTGTAATGAAATAGGCAGGCAAGTAGTGATTGATGGTTTTCATCATATAAGTGAGAATTTCGCCTCCAGATTGAACTGAAGTGGCGCTACATTCTGACCCCCTGACATTCCCCTCATTCGTTACACCATTCACCAAAAGTGACAGCTTTGTCATAATTGGCGCTAAAGTCCGCTCTCTCTATTCTACACGATTGCTGAAGCAGTCTTGTGTACGTAATTCTATTCTTGTCATGGGACGGAGCTTGTTTTCCTCTTTTGTTATGCGCTCTCTGGAGTGAATATACTGGTGTGATTTCCGGCTGGGCAGCGATACTCTTGGAAATTGAAAGTCAGATGAAATTTCAATTGAAGGCTTTTTTCTCTTGTTTGCGAACGAATGAATGAATAGTTGCAAGGGCTTAACACAAAAAGTGAGTGATTAAAATAAATACAAGCTGAAATACAATATATGTTTCATTTGAGGTATAAAGGAATCAAGTTAAGAATCATTTTTGAGGCATTATCCAAGGAGCCTCTTGCATTATCTGACTGCATACTCTTTGCCTTACCTTTCATAATGTGCAGTCATCTTATTTGAATATGAATATCTTGAAATAATTGCAGCACTATGTACAAATGAAAAGTATTATATTCCTTCTAATAACACAACTTTGGATAATATTGTTTTCCTACCATTGCATAATGTTGCTAGGGAGATACGGACATCTACATGATTAAAACCTCGTATCTCAAATTTACAAATTTTCGGGGCAGTTGAGAAAAAGCTATATTTAAGAAAAATGGCAATCGTGGCAACTTCATTATGTCTAAAAACCAACCTCCTAATTATTATCTTCCCAGCTGTCCCAAAAATTTTAGAAACTTTGACATACCAGGTTTTAAAATCCTATCGATGACAATGAATCTTTGTAGAATTCTCACAAAACATATTTCAACATAACATAAAATCTTTATGAATGTCTCGAGCAGCATGCTGTCATCATCATCATCATCACCGTTGCCAGGAGCACCATCCAAAATGCTGATGCGCATTTCAGCTGATGCAAGATTTTGGGTGGAGAATTTCTTTTTTCCAGGGCAGCCAGCAATGGTAAAATTGGGGTAAAATCATGGGGTATTTCATATCCAAATATGGGGTGAAGTAAATACCTGCTTTCATACAAATTCATAGAATAATTGAAGGAGGGGGAAGGGGTGTCTGCACTTTTGCTGATGCAAGATTTGGGAGAGGGACAATTTGTCTTGGAACATTCCTAATGGGATTATTAACATGGGAGACTGAAAAGAAGAGAGAGACTCTGGGTTTCAGTCATTATCTTATCAAAGTTTGATTCATTAACACAAATTCTGTCTATTGTAACAAAATTACATAACAGTGATAAAGCAGCATATCAATCACATATTCTTTACCAAATAAATTCTATTCAATTATATGATTGCAAGTGCGATGTTTTTGAGAAAATTCAACAGGGCATTCATGTTGCACGCAGATCGTCACTATAATAATCAGTAATATTGGTCTATTGAAGACAATTTAAGGCCTTGATTTTTTCCAAGAGTTTTTTTTTTCAGAAATTCCAATTAAACCCCCTAATTGTGGTCACTTTAAAGTCACTATGAAATAAAGTGAAAATTGATTATTATTTTCAACCAAAAGAAAAAGTCAGGAAATAACAGAGCTATGAGCAAGACAAATTTGCTTGCACAAACAGCATAATCTGGTCTGGTTCAGATCCCTATTCCCATTCATTTGTAAAGTTTGGGGTTGGAGAGAGGAGAAGGGGAGGATAGTTTCAGGTGTGTCAGGGGGCTGTGGAAGGTCAGGTTGCAGATATTCTGGTTGATTTTCATTTTTTCTTTTTTGGTTGGTTCTTTGATTTTGGTTACTGGCTGCAGACCATGGCCTGATCGGTTGAGGCCCACAACATACCAGGAGATGAGCCTGGAGAGAGGCTAGGTGATGACTTACGCCGACGAGACTTGAATACAGTTACTACGGCGGATTTACCTGCTCGATTTGATTGGTCGATCATCGGCTGTACTATCCGTCTCCTCGCATTGATAAACCTGCAAGTGGAAAACAAAAAATGTGAAAAAATATATTTAATTGACAAATCTAAACATTTCAACTTCAACACTCTTTATACCGAAATATGTTAACAACATCCTGATTTATCTGCAAGTGATACAATTCTCTATCAAATGGGCACTGTAGTTAAGAAAAGTTTATAGTATTTACAAGAATTATTGAAGTATTGAAGATAATTTTTAAAAAAATTTGAAAGTAACGTACACATTTGGCCATATTCTAGAAAAGTGTCCATTCCTTGATCTTCCATCCTCTATCCCTCCCCCTCATTCCATTCTCCCTCCCTCCCTCACTTCCATTCTCCCTGTCTCTGTAGCATCCTCCACCTCACCCCTTGGCATTTGAGCCCCAGCAGGGGCGATCCCGTCAGGGCGAAGGGGGGTCAGCAGGTCCGCCTCCAACTCACAGCAAGCCCTGCCCGACGATTATTGGGCTTCCATGCTGCAACCCGATACAGTGATCCAAACGGGGGACTCTGCGGGAAATTAATCAGGAGTAATTCCGGGGATGGAGGGGTTTGGGCCTGGGTGAAGTGATAATGAGTGGATGCCAGCCGAAGACATTGGGTTTTCATCTAATAATTCTCATACTGCAATGCAAGTAATCAATATACAAGTAACTGGTTTATGCTTTTAAATAATAGAGTGACTGTGAATTTTTAACTTAAAGAGAATTGCAATTCATTTGATGTGCATTCTTATGTGTAATCTTGACTATGTATTTCTACACATATATGTTCAACAGAACCCAAAAGGACAGGAGTGGCAGCAAAACTAACATAAAAAAAAACAATGGTTAAAGAAGAATTTCACTCCAATTTTAATAAATGCATACAAATGAGAGAATATTAAAGCAAATATTCACAACCAAAAAGTAGTCTGAGAATTGATATTGAAAACAAAACCATTAAGTACAAGTTGGAACATCTAAACATTATGGATTTACCAAGTCTACTCCTAGGGTATGATATTCACATTTCAACAAATTCATGTCTTTGAACTCACATTCTGATGACCTCCATCACGACGTGATACATAAACTCTACCATTTCTTAAAAAAAACCCGTTAAGATCAGAATAGATATTGTACACTCTTCAGGGAATTTCTCATTAATCATGTCACAGATTTAAGAAACTCAGAATGATTTTTAGCTGCAGGATATATTACTCCTAGGTGAGTTTTGAGAGAAAAAGTAGAAGAATAGTGAAACTAGTCTCTGAAAATAGTATAGAGTCTACATAAATGCATGGAAATAACCAGTTAAATATTCCATGTAGATCCTATATTGCAATAACTATTATATGAAAATAGGAAATAACCATCATTCAAAAATATTTTGTGGTAAATGTAAGATGTTATAATGAATTAATAGATGGATACAAGAAGTAAGCCTATAATTACTGACTATTCTAGTTTGTAAACTGACACAGATGCAACATCCAATGTAGTCTTAATCAAGTACATATTTTTTCAGCAAAAAGAATTTGTCAACTGAAAGCACTGTAGAAGTTACAATACAGAAATTTAAAAAATCATGAAAAATATTCATGATGTAAATTCATGGAAAATAACTTATCCCTTATTAAAGCAAAGCATTCATTCATTGAATCCAGGGGAAAGTAATTGTATAAAAGCCTGATAGGAGGCTATCAATACCCACGATACCCACCAACCTGTGCTAATCTTGGGGACGGCTGGATGCCGGAAAATTTTCATTTATTTGGATTTTAGAAAAGTCATGCATGACCCTGATATCAAAAGGCCTATTCACAGCTAGCAGTGATTTGACTCAAGACACTAAGTGACAAGTAGCTCAATATATCCTGATATTTTTACTCCATTTCTGCTCATCTAAATCTAATAACTGTTAAGGGAAAAAAATAATCAATAACTAGTGCAAACCACCTGAAGCTCACTAAATCACATATGATTAGTATTTAAGCAATACATCTGAACTGTTAGATATTTGAGCAATATGGGTTGCACTCTACTCATATACACAGAAGCAGACAAAGCTGGTTTGTTGATTTCACTTGGTGTATAAACTATCTTCTTCCTACATCCGAAAGACTAACAATTCAAAGTAAAATATTGAGTTACAGACAGAGAGATTACCAATAAGGATTCAATGTGATCTTGGGATGGCTACGAAACAGACAGGTTTAGAATTCTTCTACATCCTCTATCTACATATCCCTGTCTCCCACTCTCTTTCCTTTCATCATCTTCTTTTCTTCCTTCTTTCACTCACTTAATTCATTTCAAATGGGCAATCTCAGCTAAAATAATAGAATTTGTATTGTAAATATTGCATAGTATGAGTGAAGCAGATCTATGTATGTCCCCACTCTTGTTTATCTTATTTCATGATATGAAATCTTACAAATATTATTCATTCTCCACACATGGCTTGTGTATGAAATTATTGTAATTCAAGTTGTAATGAAAGGCGTTGTAGCAACTGTGATCTTACACATTATATCAACTGTCAATCCTAATTTCACATTCATAGAAAAGATAAATGAAATAAATAATCTTAATTTCATTTAACATTTCATTTGAAAAAGAAGGTACAATATTACATCATTAGCTGGCTAATTAAATATTCATGATAAAATGTGTAGAATTGTTTTTTAAAAAACATCAAAATTAAGAAAGTCTACCTGTATCAATAAGCTTCTGCCTGTTCTGTTGAAAAAAAAATCAGTAGATATTATGAAGGGGGGTGATTATACCAAACAAAGAATATATTAGAGGCCGTTCTCATTACGCTTTCTAAAACTAGTTTACTGGAAGCCGATTCAGGAAACCACTTTGGAAGATCGCTTTGCTAGCGTTCCCACTTGATCACACGAAAGTGGTTTTCAAAATCACTTCACGTAAAGCGCTCTTGTTGCTATGGAAACGCTCTCAGTAGGGTGACACATTTCGCGCGAAATTCGAAACCGTAGCATAGGCATTCTACACCTGTCGTGTGGAGTGACGCGCTCAAAATGTGTGAAGATCGCTTCCCGAAGAACGGTTGTGTCCTCATTTACGCTAAAACCAGTTTAACGAGGCAAAGCGATCTTGAAAACTACATCGCGAGGTGGTTTTCCAAACTGGTTTGGAAGATCGCTTCCAAGACCACTTTGACCGTTCTCACTACGCGTTAAACTAGTTTCAAGTAAACTAGTTTTAAGAACGTAGTGAGAACAGCCTCGTATACATGAACACAGGCCTACTTCAAGGTACCCTCTCAATTTATGAAATACACTAACCAAAGCACTACATACAGAAACCAAATCTATACCCCTCTTTGTTCGTCAAAAGAAAAGTTTTCATATAAGTACTGTCTTATGAAAACAATACTATTGTATGTTCGTAGTGAATGTTTTTGTTGAATTCACATTTTGAAATTTCATCAAAAATTTTGTTGCATTTTTGTGCAGCTGGGTAGAAACTGGACTGTATTTGTAGGTCAAACAGTTTTTGGTGGAACAGGGGGATTTTGTATGACCCAAATCTGTCTGTTTGAGTCACACCATCTATTCTGAGAAGTCAGAGAGAAATTAGAAAACAGAGATACTGCATTATTGTCTGTAATCACAAAGTTCTAGCATAGGTTATCAAAAATATCTTTATGATACTGACTTCAGTTCAGATACAGAGATGGAAAGAGAAATGAAAGAGAATGGGAGAAAGAATGAGATTTGAAATGTTATATATTTTGTCTTGACAAAGGGGAGACAGATTTTAGGATTAATCAGAAATACAAAAAGAGCTAGAGTTCAAAGTCAATTCACGTTCATTCCTTCACTCTACTACTACTTCCTTTACTCTACCACTAGAGATTGGAAATAAACAAACCTTTTCATTGCATACATAATGAATATTGATTCATAGCAAAAAAAAAGGATGCAAAGTGGCACAAGATATATTTTTTCTTCAGAATTTCATTTGAAAAGGGTGAAAAGATGAAAGGGTGAAGTAACTTGATTGACCATTTAACATGCTAATGCCCTTTTTTCTCCTGTCTTTCCCCTCTATTTCATCCAGCTGTCAAGACAGGGCCTAAACTTGAACTTGAACTTGATCAACCTGTGTCCATTTCCTCCCCGACATGTGTGGCTTTTTGAACTGTTATTGCTTCATTTCCCCCTCCGGCATACCCCCCCTCAACCATTCTCCGGGGATAACATTCACCCCTGGCCGGCTTCCTGTCAATCCCCCAAAATCTAGCCCAAACCATGAATATTCAACGCTTCCTCATTTGCATGAACAAGCGATAACACAGGGGGGGTAATTCAAGTTCTGTGTTTGCAACGTGACACAGGGCTCGTCTTAGCACCAAAGACCTTTGAAAATACTGAATTACGTGGCGGTGGTAACTCCATAATTCCGCCATGAATAAGGCATGGCCTTTTCCCCGACAATCCAACACCAGGCTGCTTGTCACTTCTCTGCATTCTAACCATTTCAGGACATGGCAAGTCTGGGATCAAACTTTTTTCTATCTTGACACAGAATAAGTGATTCTTTTCCTCTCTACTTCACTATCAGATGCTCAAATCCATTCCTAAACATGAATTTCTAAAGTTTTGATTGCTGAGACATTCTAAATCTTGACGGTGTATTGTGTCTTCAAAGTGATGGTTGGATTACAATGAGGGCTTGAAAGAAGGATGCAGAAACTCTAGGACTAGCATTGGATGTCATGACAGCGTTAAGTCCCCTTGCGCTCCACTCACAACTCTTTTCAACACATGATATATGTTACCATCTTCCTTACCCTTCCAACATAGTGCATCCAGAAGTTATTGTCTTCATCATGAAAGTTACTTCCGCTAATTCCTCTTCTTTCCTTTGAAATTCCCTTATATTTACTCAGATTTTCCCATGACTTTAATAATGTTAATTTCCACTCTGTTGCGTCATGAAATATGCAGCTTTCTCATTTTTGTATTTTACTCTGAAATCATTTCAAGTTCTAGCAAACACCCTCACCCAAAATTTTCTTTCATTGCATTTTTGGGTGTGTTTATGCGCCACTTTTTTACCCTAGAATCAAGATCTGAATCATGATTCTGTAGAATCAATGGTAGAATCACGATTGCATTTAGTCAAAAGTGAAAATAAACGTCTTTCAAATCGCAAAAATGACACACACAAAAAAAGGGGTGCTTGGAAAGACGTTTTTGTGGAATCACGAATGAAAATTGTTGTATAAACGTAAACGTGATTTGAATCATGATTCTGGATGTCATTGTGTCGGGCTACTTCTGATTTGACTCTTGCCATGCCAAGCTCAAGGCGCGCTATGCTCAGTGTATGTGCATATGCTATGCATACATTTCTTGTCACGTGCATTTAACTTTAAGTTTTGTGTTTGTCATCGCATCGTCCGCTGCTTTTCTCTTTTTTGTGTCATTGCTTCAACTTCAAGTTTAGGAAAGAAACTAGACAGAGGACGAGCTCAGTGACAATAAAAATTAAATTTTTTGTTGCGGCCTCTACTTATAACTTGCACAATCTTCCAAATGTTCAACTTGATGTTGATGGTACACTCAGTAGACCATCAGAAAAAATACGAAACCTTGGTGTCATATTTGATTTCTGCATGTCAATGTCGTACCATATCTCTCATATCTGTATATATTTATATATTTAAGGAATATTTCTAGAATAAGGTTTATTGACCAGTCTGCCTGTCACAATGCTGTTCGTTCATTGGTTCTGTCTCGTATTGATTATTGCAATGGGCTCCTTTCTACAATTCCCTCTAATTAATTAGTCTATGTTCAACGACTACAAAATTGGGCAGCACGATTAAGTTTACAGGTTTCCCGTGATCATCCTTCTCAACCACTCTTTAATTCTCTTCACTGGCTTCCTTTTAAACAGAGAATTATGTTCAAATTACTCTTGTCTACAAAACATTGAATAAACAGGCTCCACAGTATTTAAGTAACTGCTTGGATCTTTATACACCAACTAGAGCTCTTAGATCGGCCAGTGATCACCTTCGCCTCGCATATTCATTAACTCGTACATTAGCTGGTGACAGAACTTTTACGGTGTCGGCTTCAAAATCCTGGAATGACCAGCCACTAATAATTAGACAGTCTTCATCATTAGCAATCTTCAAAAAGTCATTAAAAACTCATCTCTTTCATACTTTGTAATTTTTTATATATTACATCTTATTAATTCATTGTAAGCGCTTTGGGCCTAATGGGAAAAGCGCAGTACAAATGATAAGTAATAAGTAATAATAATAAATTTAACATATTCAGCCTGTGCTCTGCCTGTTTGATTTTGTTTTTAATCAATCAACTAAATTCAATTCAATTTGTATTGAAAATCAAAACAACCACACTAAAAGACAATGTGAGAGCCTCTTGGCCATAACAATGAAAGCAACCTGTAAAACTTATCCTGCTGTGATATTCTCCAAGAGTTCGTGAAGCAAGTTTCAAGTGAATGAAATATGCCGCTGCAATGCTCTTGATAATGGTATGATCTAAAGATGTCAAAAAGGTCACGTTTATGAGGCCAAGGCTGAGGAGAGGTCAAAAGGAAGCAACCTTTGACCTTATACTCCACATTTATAGAGGAATTCCATAGGGGAATCAGCACCAATGGTATAACTCCTAAATATTTTCTAAACTCGAGTTGGTAGGGCCTATATAGAAAAAGGTGATTTCTTTCAGTTATTGATATCATACAAACTACATGTAGGCCTATATAATGAGCCCACATATGATACTGATAAATCAAACAATTTTTTTTCAATTCTAGCTTTGCAACTTTTTTTTAAGTATATAATTTGGTCATCTTTAGATTAATACATTGTATAGTAGGTCCAGTGTTGTCACAATTATAACAACAAATTTTAAGGATTGAATATAAATCCAGATCGGCTGTGAATGGTGACCAAACAAAAATTTAATTACTTTTTAATCTTAAGGACAAACTTCTAAATCTGAAAAAAAATTGAATTTCAATTTTATTCGTTTATATTTAAATCCACAAGGTTAAAATCTAAATCGAACATTTACTATTCACAGCTGATATGGATATATTTTAAATCCTTGAAATTCATAATCAAGAGTGCATACCCATCATAATATTCTCCACATTCCTTCTATTTCTCCTCATTGGTGGTATGTGTGGGGAGGGGTGTTGGTAGGGTAAAGAGGGGAGCAAGGGGTACATGATGGGGTTAGAAGAGTCTGCTGAAAGATCAGAGAGATGATTAATGGGGTAAAATGCTTGGTAGGCGCCACTCATCCCAAACTATGCTAATGATTGTTATGCCCCTCACAGAGTAGAGCTGGCATATGGCTGGCAGCAGTCGTGCTGCGTTCACATGCTGATGTTATGTCGTTTTGAGTTCACGTTTGATTCATTTTAAGTTATGTTTAGGACCTTTTCATGCTATCCTTTCAGATGCTTATAAATATGGACAGTAATATACCTTTGAATGTATAGGTCTTAGGAGTTATGGATGATGGATTGATTGAACCAATTGCTAATGTTCCCTTCAAATGCATTTCCTCCTTTAAACACTTTCTATCTGTTAATTCAAAATCAAATCAATGTTTGGGAAATGTTTGAAAAACTATACAAACAGAAAAAGGGAGGAACATATCATCTCACCATGAATTTTTAGAGTCATGTCAATTTTTCACTTCATCTAAAAATGTATTTCTAAAATGATGATAAACTCTGTCATTCATCCAAAGTGTAGACACATTTCATTCTAACGCCCTGTTACAAGCATGAAGCAGGGCCTGTTGTTGTAACCGACCGGGCGCGGACCAAGAATCAGGTTCTAGTCTTTGGGATACCAGTAGATCAGGGTACTCATTCAAGCAGGAGAGATGATTATCCGACATGGATACCCTCGCTGACGTCCCATCATCAACATCCCATCTCTTGGCACATCATTGATTTAGACTTTGTTATCTTCATCTCCTGTTTTCATCATGAATATCACATTTGTTATCTTCGTCTGCCATCCTCCTCCCAATGTCTCCTTCAACATTCTTCGCTTTTGCTTTTGCTGCAATCAGACAGATAGGATCAGCATCGGGGGTATAATAATCATCATTACCATAACTATGCCCAGCATATTGGCAGTTGATGATTCATCCACAATTGAACTAAAATTTATTAACTTTCCACCTCTTCATTTCTTATCACGAATGTATCAGTGATATCATCATTCCAAGAAGATCATCATCCGCATTTTTTAATTTTTGTCTGAAATTATTCAACTTTCTTCACCATCACCACCACCATCATCATCATCATTAATATAATCATAATGATCAAAAGAAAGTGATGAAAATAAAATAAAGAAAAGAGGGGAAGGAGAGTAAAGGGGTGAAAGGGGGACAGATACTTAACTGAGGATACCCCCCTCCCACCCGAAAAAAGACGAATAAAATAACAAATTATAAGAAATATCTACTCTGAAGAAATAAATATAAGCCTATACAGTCTGGAATTGAATTTTACATGGAAAACCATTAATTCAGAATTTCAAAATAAACCTGAAATATCCACAGAATTCTTGAGAAGAAATATCCTCCAAAACTTAAGATCATCACCTCTTGATTTGTCTTTTACAGTTTCTTGCTCTTTTGATATAATTCAATATTCTCAATTTTAAGCCTTCAAGACAAGAAAACGATCAGGCTTCTCTAATCTTCTCATTAAATTGTTATGATCATCATCCGCACATGAAAACAGATCTTAAGGTAAACTTAAATAAATACTGACGAGTCAAAGAGTGGATAAACTAATCCCTCCAAATCTCCTATCACATACATATACAGGTTCAATGAACTAGAAAATCAATTGGCTCATGAAGTGAAAATGATTTGTTTCCGATTTTAAAATATTCGCAAATGAAAAATGGTAATGCCTTCTGGAATCAACAGCCGTTGTCTTGGAGAAGTAGTTTGGGGGAGGAACGGTTTACAACCCAAATCTTCTTGATTATGAGAGATTTCCGAGGTTATAATTCCTCACTTCCTAAAGACTTTTAGGAACATTAGATACCAAAATAGCTTGATCCCACTAATTCAGATTAATCATAAAGTACAGCATGTCTTAAATCACAGATCATGTGCTCTTACTCACCAAGCCAGTTAATCAAATCTGATAGGTGTGAACAGAACATGGATGTAGCCAAATAGATCATACTTGCAAGGCTCTTTCAGTCTCTATTGCTTCTATCATTCTATTTCTCTTTCGAATCAAAGTAATACATCTCAAATCAAATTCAATAAAATATGAGAATATAATTGTCAGATGACACCATTCATAGGGCCTACTTATTTGACACTGGGAGTGTCCAAATAATAGCAATAATTATTATCCAGGGTAGCCACTCAGCTCTTATGAATTGTTACCAAGCGAGCCCTGCATATTATTATTATCCTTTTCCATTCTCAAATGTCGAGCATGTAACAAGAATGCGGAAGGTCCCATTTTTAAAGTCTTAAGTATGGTTAGGCAGGAAGTTGAACCCACAACCTCCTATTCATGAGCTAGGTACTCTACCACTGAGCTACCATGTCTGGTTATACTACCATGTCAAGTATCAAGGTATCACAGGTTTTATTGCTGTCTACAGTTTAGGGCTCTTCCTCCAGTTTTAATACAGATATGAATATAAGCCAAATATTACATATCCACCACCCAGCCACCAACCTTCTCCTCACTCTAAAATATTTACAGGGGCAGATGGCATGACATTATGAATCAGGAACATAGGAATACCTTTTAGAAGACTAATGTACAGTTTCCATACAAAATCTAATCTAATATTCACCCATAGCTTCATAGTATTCTCCTATACTGCTCACACGCAAAAATGCTTGCAAATATATATTGCATTAAGTGTTCCTTGATTGGACCAGATAGGAGAGAATAGTTGTAAACAAATAAAATAAAATCTAGTGAGCTTTCCATTTAGAAAATAAAGAAAAGGAAAGAATAAAAATACAGGACACATCTCTTCTTTATTTTATTTTTCAATGTACATATGAAAAAGCTAGAGTATGTAAATCATTATTTGGTTGATATTCAACTCTGATCAATAACACATACTTTGTTCACAAACCCTTTTGTTTAATCTGAACGTTTATTGAATCAATATCTTTCAGTATGTTCACACAACTAGAAGTAAGAATGGCTAAATAGGGTGGGAAGGGAGGGGGAGTGAGGTACAATGTGTTCTTCAATCAAAGTTGTATTCCAATATCTCATCTCCCTAACACGCTAGATACCACTATGAGCAACCCATTCTCAAGTGTCGGATATTGAATTGCATGTGAGAGAATCGAATAGCACCCCGCCCCCAGGGGCACTCTCTCAGGCGAGGCTTGCTACATGTGAAGAAGATGGGGAAGAAAAACCGACAGAAATCCAGCTTTCTTTTTGTTCCATTTTATTTTCTTTCTGTAGCAGAACAGATAGTGAATTGACCTTCATACATGAATGGTCTCACATTTTCTTCACAAATATCAATGAAACTTCCTCCATGAAAATAAAAAAGAAAACTGAGGGCATAAACTTGACACACTCTAAAAGGCCAAGTAAAAAGTTGTGTAATAACGCATGAATGGTTGTGTAAAAATACCCAATGAAACGTACTATTTTGTTATCTAAAAAACTTCAAACCTGTAACAAACATTTTTTATTACCTGATAATTATGTTGGGTTAAAAGGGAACATAAATGTTTGTAAGATAAAAAAACAGCATGTTTCATGGGTTAGTTTTACACAACACTGCATAAACTATACATATCATTAAAACTTAATTGATTTCCTAACTTCTGTTTTAACCCAATGTACCTTGTGCTTGAGATTTAGTGAAAGATTACAAACAATAAATTACAAAATACAAGTTTAACTTGGACTAATTTTAAGAACATAATATGGTTGTTTAGCAGAATGTATTTACATAACTGCATTGCTCATAAAAAACAATAAGCCTACATATTCAACATATTCATAAGTTGAACTTTCAATTCCAATTTTTATTATTGTTTAAATTGAACGAAAAAAAATCTACATACATTTAAGAACAGGAGGTTCCTGAAGAGACAATGCCCAAACTATACAACAAGGAGACAAATTATATTTTTCTTGATCACTAGAAATATGATATTCAAACAAAAATAAGGAACTGATTAATTTTGAACTTGAATGACATAATTGGAACCAGTGAAACGTGTTTTAGAAAACAAACCCAAGACCTATTTCTTAAGACACAGTGTCATTCAATTTGCTCTGGTTACACAGTGGAATGGTGGATGTATTTCAGAAGAGAGAAATCGAAAGAGGACAGGGATTTGGCAGAAAGATGACAGCGGTAGAAATATTGATAGAAAAGTTTGAATGATAGAAAGAATCATTTAAGCCCTGGAGCCTGTATGATACCCAATCCCACCAAACCTCTCTCCCCTGACATAAAGGCCAACCCTGCCCTAGTCTGTGTCACATTACTAGCAGCTTGTTACCCACGGCAATTCACAAACCAACATCCTCCTAACCCCTACCAGTGCCACATCTTCTTGTGAATCAAGTCAGCCAATATTGAGGCGGTATTATGGATTGGGGCTCAACTGGCTGATTCTGGTTCCCAGCTGCCTGCCTGCCTGGTTGGCTGGCTGGCTGGCTGGCCTAGCTTGGCTTGGTGATTCTGCTGGAGCTGTGTTTCCTAGCTGGCTCAGTAACATAAATTCAAGATGAAATCAGATGAGAACAATGAATATTAGGAGTGAAGGGAGGAGGAAACTAAGAATATATTCAATGACGGGGAAACTGTATTATAGGAAAAGCGGATGGCTGCAGCGGTATGCATCAAGTACCAGAAGAAAGAGTTTAATTAAGCAGGGGTATCCTATTAACCCCCTACTACTTCTTCAGAGTATCCTTTTGCATGTGTTGCCATGGAGATGCATCCAATGTTAGGCCTCCCGATCCCATATGTTTTGTGTCACAAGAATTGTTTGAAATTGGGCTAATTCTTTATATTGTAACTCTAATGTTTCTTTGTCAATTCCTATCACAAGGATTGTTCAAATGAACTAAAATGAGATGGTTTTGTGCCTAGAGTAAAAAGAGGAAGAAAAGGAAGGGGGAGGAGGATGATAGAGAAGGGGTTGGCTTTCGCCCCCTAGGCATATTTGCGGTGCCTCCTCACCAAGGGAAATAAAAAACCTCAAAAATGGTTCTGAGAAATATAAAACATTTGCCAGGAGGCAAATTTTCTATTCTTAGATCAGCAGCAATGGATGGGAGACGACACTGCAGACACAGCAAATCTGTCAATGAATTGGTGGACCGTTATGATCAATTTCAGTGTCTTTTAAATTAAAATATATTACAAGATTTCTGTTGTAAATGTCTAAAGGCTAGAAACAAAGATGCAAATTCAATTCCACATATACATGTACAACCATACTTTGAGTATAAAAACATAATGAATTTTGTTTTAAATTGCATTAAGCATGGTGCATATCTAAAGACATACATGAATGCAAATTTACACGAATGAAATATTTCGGCCTATTGTTTTCAAATCGGTACATATTTTTTTAAATAAAGCTATTCAGTTTCAAGATGTTGAACACTTTAGGTGGTTTCAAACCGCCTCGATCACAAGAATCCCCGTTAAATTACGAGAACTTTTTTTTGGCTAAAAAATACCCATTAATTATTCCTGCATTCACACCGCCCCGAAACGTACCCTTCGGGGATAAGTTCTTGAAGTTACGAGCATGCGCAGTATGGTCTGATAAGCAGGCAAGGCGCGAGATTGAAATTCACTAGCCCAGCAGCCACCCACGCCGCCGCGCCCAACGACACGCTGGGCTAAAAGTTCCCGTAATTTGCTTTCACATCGCCAAAATACCTGCGACCTTGGAAATCCCCGCGAAATTTCTCATAATTTCGCCAAGTACCTACTATTTAGCGGGTATTTTCTTTCGGGGAAATTACGCGTAGTTTGCTTTCACATTACCAAAAAACCTGGTATTTTCTGATCAGGTTAAATTTCCTGATCAGAGAATACCTGGAACTGACGAACTTCGAGGCGGTCTGAAACCACCTTTTGTCTCATCCTGTCCTGCACCTGTGCATCATGACCTCATCAATCGCATCATCAAGGAAAACAACAATACCAGACAATTCGCAGGTTTCTTTCAGGCAGTCATTTCTAGAATGTATCTTCTTTCTTCCCCATGTACGTATCAGTGGTACGAGTAAACCCAGCTCCACACCCTTATTTTATACTTCATTCGCAATCTTCACACAACCCGCCAAAACCTTCTCAGCAACCAGTCTAACTCTAGCAACCCATAGGAAGCATCTTCAGTCATTTTTAGCGTTATCAGCGATCTCTGACCTTCACATAATTAGGAAACAACAGAGATTTGATTCTTGATGCTGCAACGCTGGTTTATTGCTACATTAGGCAAGAATGAATAATTTGAAAGACATACCAGTTATTGACTTGGAGGATGGTAAGACCTGTATCTTGTGCAAGCTGTTTCTTCTGTTCTTCTGAAGGGTACGGATGCTGCAAAATGACAAAACAAAAATTGAATCAGTGAAATCTATCTCATTCCATCTAATATCTTGCAAGAAGACCCACCCCCCCCAAGAAAAATGAATCAATGAAATACATCAAGTTACATTTTAAATGCTGCAAGAAAACAAACCAGATAATGATCCATCTCAATACAGTATTCTACATGCATCTTTGTTGTCTAGTCAAAAAAAGTGAAAGGGGGCATAAAATAATGATCATCTACACCTTTATTTTTTTTCAGAGAGAGAAAAATAATCGTTATTTCACATATTCGAGATAATTCATTAAGAGCTGTTTTACATTCTGTTAAGAAATTAAGCTCACAGCTGTACAATAATCTTTTAAGGGGTTTTTGTGAATGAGAAACAAAGTTAAATATTATTCAATTATTGGTATAAATGTTCAAAATATCATTTTGAATATGGATTAATAGAGCTTAGAGATTTTGCTTTAATGTATTAAGCGCTGTATGAAAACTGAATATTATAATATCTTACACCAAAGAAATATTAATCACAATCAAGCAAACTTTCTGACTTAAAGATTTTCTTTAAAACTTTACAAATCCCTTTAATCTTTTACTTGCAGCAAAATAGATGAAAAATACATGTATTAAGTTTCATAAAAAGCACCATCAGTAAAAATGTTTTATCGCAAATTAGAAATACAGATAATTCAGAGATAACTTTACATAATAATTACTTTATTAAAAAATACTCAGTACACTTGTTTCAAATGTACATCTTTACTTGAAGTTTAACACAAAGAAATGTCATAAGAAATGTAATTTTAAAAAGCTGTGTGTATAATCTCAAAGTAACAATGAAGAAAAAAATCATGAATATGAACACATATCCAGCTACGACATTTACAAGAGAAAGTATCCTCTATGTGGAACCCACAGAGTAACGTAAAATGGAACAGGAAATGAAATAAGTTAGGATAACCATCTCCAAGCCATTCGCCTGAGGATATTTACATAGGGCTATTTCTCCATTTGTTTTTAGAATATTCATCCTCTACGGGGACTCCATAAAAATACAGCACAATTAGGCTGGAAACATAAAGCACCAATGATTATCATCTTGACGTAAGTGACAAAGGAAATAGATTTGGAGCAATTACAGGTGATTTTTTTTCTCGAAACTTTCAAAAGGAAAGTACCTGTATAGGATTATAAAAAAGGGGGGTTTTGAATAAAAATATGAAAATGATTTCAGATATGTGGTAAAAATAATAACCACATTTTTTATTAGTAGATGAACTATATTTCAACTTTTGATCGTTTTGCGGAGGTCGCACTCCGTTTCTTATGCAGAAATTTACAGAGGACTACGTAAAAAGAGGTTTCCTATAGGGGCATGATAGGAGGACTAGAAGAATTGGAGGGATTAAAAAAGAAGGTCAAACATGAAATGAGGTGTGCTATCAGACATACATGCCCTGATATCAACTATATGATAGGAAGAAAAATAAACAAAAACAGAGTTAGGGAGAAAGAGAGGGAGAGTAGGGGTGAGAGAAAGAAAAAGAGGGAAAGAGAAAGAGATAGGGGAGAGGAGACATGGAGTAAGAAGAGAGAGGGAGTTGAAGGAAGCAAAAAGTGAGAGAGAGAGAGAGAGGGGGCGGGGGAGGGGGCAAGGAGATGGGTGAAAATGCACTGAAAGACAGCATGAAGACATAGCAAGAAAAAGAGCCTTGAAAAAGAGGGAAAAGTGTCATGTACATAAAAAGATACAAATAAAGAAGACAAAAAATAGGGATAAAATCAACATATTTTCAACTAGAATTGATGAATTGAGCAACATTCTATTGTCATTGAAAGAAATTTTCAATTAGTAAAGAGGAAGGACAGAGTGAAAGATAGACAAAGAGATGAAGAAAGAGCAGGGAAGAGAAAGCATAAACACAAAACTTTACAGATCAGAAAGGGAAAGTGTTTTTTGTGAGTGACCTCTGGATGCATCTTCTTTGCATTTCCTTCATATCACAACATCTTTCCTGTGTTATGAATTGAATGTCCCTTGGAAAATCGCAAGTATATTTTTCAATTTTGTTCCTTTGTTTAATATGTATTATTATTAATATTTCTTCAAATTAAGAAAAGAGTTAAGATTGATTTCTTACTATTTGACAAAGAAAAGAGAATCATTTAGGCTTTTCTCGTGTGTTACTCCCCTTGAAATGATCTTAGCATGGGTAAGAATGTGGTGAGAAATGCATATAGAAAGGGACAAGAAGAGATAAATTGGAGATACCCTATAATGTGATCATATGCATTTGATTATTGATACACTCAAAAAAGAAAAAAGATTTAATATAAACATTCTATTCTAACAAAGTTCATGAATGTCTTAGAGAATGCAGACTTGTTTTGATCAGAGTAATGATTATTTGAAAACATGGTAACTTCTTTTTGACCAACCAACCCCTGGATCATCTAAAACAATACCCTTGTCAGGACCTTGTCATGGATATGGTACACAGATATGTCAAAATTCTACACCTTCCAGCTAAAAAACAATCATACTGTAGAATATGCTCTGTCTGCCTGTTAATAGACTCACGGGCAAGCCTACTACAGGACAAAATCGTATGCGCATTAATTTTGATCAGGGATGCATTCGCACGGGGGACGACGCCATGGATCTGGGAAGCCGCTCGGTGCGCAAAGTCACGGTGGGATGCTTTCCAAGATGCTTTATTCACGACTCATCGATGGGAAGGGGAGGGATGGGAGGAACGATGAAGGAAAAAGGGGAGGAGGAGGAGGAAGAGGAGGAAAGGGGAAGGAGGGGGGAAGTATGGAGTGGATCCCATGAAAACAAAATGACCGTGTGCTTTTACAGGGCCTACCATGGCTGGTGCCTATGAGTCTGATCCTATTGGACGTACCATTTCACTATGTTTACCCTACCTGCCAACCGACCCAGCATTTCAATTATTACAGACGGGGATGATTTATGGGTTGCGAATCTAGAGGATAGCAACCGAACTCAAAGAGAGAAAGCCTGGCTATAGCTAGCTGTCTAGGGCAAGGGAGAGGAGAAAGAAGGAGAGTATGATAACAACAAAAGCAGACAAATGAAGAATGAACAGCCTTAAGTTAACTATTCCTTTTAAATTCATCGTATTATCAAAGCTCCTAATGCTAATGTATTGCATGGTTACCACAGCCTGGTAAATTGCATTCACCTTGTCATCATACTCTTTTAGGTGTACACTATGCTGTCCTTTCAAACTACATGTATTATGACCACGATCTGACAATGTCAGATTGTCAGTATTTGAATTTTCATACCCCTCTACAGACAGAACTGGGTCAAAGCATTTTGAGAAAGGAGGGATCATAAGTACCGCTTCAAATTCTTTGAAAATTTTGAAAATGAGAATAGTATACAAAAGTAGATTGTTACATTTCTTGTCAGTTGTAATACAGAGAAAAGCCGACAACAACATACTTCAAAAATATATTTTCAATGTAGATCATAATTATATCCATCCAACATGAATATGCAAAACTTTCGAAGCAAAAATATAATGAACTCTGCAATTCTAAATAATTCTTTAAAAGTCAGTATGCAATGCACAAAACTTTGTCTGATTTAGCAGGAATAATATTGTATGAGATAAACTATACTCATTTGATTCTCTGATAGGAGATAATATAAGTATGTTGGGAATGATTTGCCTGACATAGTAACAATTAAACACATTAGGTGAATGCTTAGTTGCTTTATGAGATAAAAAACAATCCCAACATGATGCAATAAGGTAGCAGACTTTGTTGGAAGCCCTTTTGCATTATCGTAATTGTCACATTTCCATAACAACAGAGTGTTTGCAACAACTGGCATCTCTGCTCTGCCCATTTTCATCAGTAAGAAATTTACCCCTCTTTGAGCTGCACTTAACCCAGGTGAATAGAGTGGGTACCCAGCAGAATTAATTCTTTTAACTCATTGAGAGCAGGAAAGAGTAGCTCGAGCTAAAACCGGGGTAATAATTGTGCCTCATCATACATAATAATCGGAATGATGGTGCAATACAAATGCCTGGGATTATTATTGTCATACAGATATTGCATACTTTTGATATTGTTATTATATAAACAGAGCTGCTAATTTTGATATTCACCTTTCAGAGAGAATAAACTGAGGAAGAAGGGAGGCATTCCATAAGAAATCCAATTAAATAAATCAATGTATAAATCGGGGAGATGTTGAAAATTGCAGTGTTTTGCTTGAAAATCAGTAAATTTTCATTTGATTTGGGGGAGTCTCCCAGACAAACAGGGCAACATGGTAGCCCTAAATAAATATTGCATATTATTATCATTATTCTCTAACTGAAGAGGGATATATATACTACTTACTGTGAGATGCTGGAATAGCCAAGCCCTCATGATGTTGGTAGCTGATTTGGGAAAGATACCTCTTTTCTTTTGTCTTTTGGCTAGTCTGTCATCATCATCTTCTTCTCCTGTTCCATCTCCTGAGCCTAGACTATTCTCTAATCCTCCATCTATAAAAACAACGAATTGATACAAATTTAGGTTAAAATGAATAATCAAATAGAGATGGCTATTTTACAACAGAAGCGTCAATCAAGGCAAGTTTAGCTTGAAAAGCAAAATGCCTTTCAGACTGCATGAAGTTTGCAAAGTTGAATTCACGTTGTATTACATTTACAAGTTTATGAATTTATTCTGTACTCCGGACATGATTTAAATATTCTTTCTACATAAACTCTGTCATTTAAGCACATTTTATAAAAAGTGGTTAAAATAATCATAAAATAGATCAAATCTTTTTACATTACAGAGTGATAGAAGAGATTCAATAGGTCACAATTGAAGCTAATAGTAGACAGTATATATGCTGTTTCATTTACACAATTTCAGTTTCAACAAAATAAAGAAATAACAATATAAAATATCACATGTCCTAGAAAATCTTACACTTCGTAATGTTTTAAACAATAGGGACCAATCAGTAATCACCACTGAAAATTCACTCAATCATTATTGAAGAAATCACATCAATAAAAGAGTCAATCGCATTGTCTGAAAAGACAAACTTTCATTCCATCTTATTACACACGACTCCCCCAACAGGGGCAGATGAAGAAAATCTTAGATCTACATAGTGAAGAGGACGACTTTCATTAAACACAAAACAAGCAATTTAAGCTTGCTCTCAACAAACAATGATTTCCCCATCTTCCCTCCATGTCCATTGCCCGTGAAGAGCTAAGAAAATAAGATGTTGGAAGCAATTTGTGGCCGACTACAACCTTTTCTCATTCTTAATAAAATAAAAGGAAAGAGGGCCTAAATTCAGATTATTTAGCATATGGGGTGTGATTTAAAAATTCATTATCATTTGCATTCATTTGGTCTTGTTGTATTTGGTCTAATTCTCATACCATTTAACACCATCATGGCTAAACCACATGGTCTATAACCAATATTGTCTATTTGACAGCTGTCCAAATCATCTCTGTCTAATACTCACTCTGTCTAACTGTCACTTTGTCTAAATCCCAGATAGTCTCATTTCCACTTTGTCTAATAATCATTTTGCACTTTGTCAAATAAAAATTAGTAGGCCTATATTTAGATGAAATGAGTATAGCTAAATTGAAATGAATTGAATAAATTTGGTTCAAAAAAAGTTTATCGATTTTATACTGACTGAGTGGTGTAAGACAAAGTATATATAAGATGAAATGGGCATAGACAAATTGAAAATTAGACAAAATGTTAAATGGGCTAATTGGCAATTAGACCAAATGGTTAGACGACAAACTGATTGTAGACAAACTAAGACTACCATGTTAGGTGATACCAAATGGTTAGTCGACAAACTGATTGTAGACAAACTAAGACTACCATGTTAGGTGATACCAAATGGTTAGTTGACAAACTGATTGTACACAATCTAAGACTACCATGTTAGGTGATACCAAATGGTTAGCCGACAAACTGATTGTACACAATCTAAGACTACCATGTTAGGTGATACCAAATGGTTAGTCGACAAACTGATTGTAGACAAACTAAGACTACCATGTTAGGTGATACCAAATGGTTAGTCGACAAACTGATTGTAGACAAACTAAGACTACCATGTTAGGTGATACCAAATGGTTAGTCGACAAACTGATTGTAGACAAACTAAGACTACCATGTTAGGTGATACCAAATGGTTAGTCGACAAACTGATTGTAGACAAACTAAGACTACCATGTTAGGTGATACCAAATGGTTAGTTGACAAACTGATTGTACACAATCTAAGACTACCATGTTAGGTGATACCAAATGGTTAGTTGACAAACTGATTGTAGACAAACTAAGACTACCATGTTAGGTGATACCAAATGGTTAGTTGACAAACTGATTGTAGACAAACTAAGACTACCATGTTAGGTGATACCAAATGGTTAGCCGACAAACTGATTGTAGACAAACTAAGACTACTATGTTAGGTGATACCAAATGGTTAGCCGACAAACTGATTGTAGACAAACTAAGACTACCATGTTAGGTGATACCAAATGGTTAGCCGACAAACTGATTGTAGACAAACTAAGACTACCATGTTAGGTGATACCAAATGGTTAGCCGACAAACTGATTGTAGACAAACTAAGACTACCATGTTAGGTGATACCAAATGGTTAGTCGACAAACTGATTGTAGACAAACTAAGACTACCATGTTAGGTGATACCAAATGGTTAGCCGACAAGCTGATTGTAGACAAACTAAGACTACCATGTTAGGTGATACCAAATGGTTAGCCGACAAGCTGATTGTAGACAAACTAAGACTACCATGTTAGGTGATACCAAATGGTTAGTCGACAAACTGATTGTAGACAAACTAAGACTACCATGTTAGGTGATACCAAATGGTTAGCCGACAAACTGATTGTAGACAAACTAAGACTACCATGTTAGGTGATACCAAATGGTTAGCCGACAAACTGATTGTAGACAAACTAAGACTACCTTGTTAGGTGATACCAAATGGTTAGCCGACAAACTGATTGTAGACAAACGAAGACTACCATGTTAGGTGATACCAAATGGTTAGTCGACAAACTGATTGTAGACAAACTAAGACTACCATGTTAGGTGATACCAAATGGTTAGTCGACAAACTGATTGTACACAATCTAAGACTACCATGTTAGGTGATACCAAATGGTTAGCCGACAAACTGATTGTAGACAAACTAAGACTACCATGTTAGGTGATACCAAATGGTTAGTCGACAAACTGATTGTACACAATCTAAGACTACCATGTTAGGTGATACCAAATGGTTAGTTGACAAACTGATTGTAGACAAACTAAGACTACCATGTTAGGTGATACCAAATGGTTAGTCGACAAACTGATTGTACACAATCTAAGACTACCATGTTAGGTGATACCAAATGGTTAGTCGACAAACTGATTGTACACAAACTAAGACTACCATGTTAGGTGATACCAAATGGTTAGTCGACAAACTGATTGTAGACAAACTATAAAGACTACCATGTAAGGTGATACCAAATGGTTAGCCGACAAACTGATTGTAGACAAACTAAGACTACCATGTTAGGTGATACCAAATGGTTAGTTGACAAACTGATTGTAGACAAACTAAGACTACCATGTTAGGTGATACCAAATGGTTAGTCGACAAACTGATTGTAGACAAACTAAGACTACCATGTTAGGTGATACCAAATGGAAAAAAAACAATCAGGGTGTAAACCAAGAGTCTTTATAATAAAAGTAAACTGAATTCAACTCAGAACAACTTAAGGTTTCCTAACCTATTTAAAATGGATGGAATATATTCATACAAGGATTTTTGGAAATGTCAATTACTTCATTTCTTTCTCACAGTAACCTACTTATCTTGCTCATATTCATCTTAGCTTCATAATTCAAGTGCATTTGGATTGCATCACCGCTATTCTAGCAATATTAGTTTGTAAATTCAGAGGATGATGTATCCGAATAATTTTTTTTGAACTGCCATTTCAATTAAAAGCTATCCTACTTCTTCAAATGAACTATATCACAAAATTTCATTGTACAGTTATAATTATGACTACATGGTACTTATTGTGTTCTTTGAATGAATGATTAAAAGCCTGTATCAGTATCTAACATTAAACATTAAACTAACATTAAACACTATCTACCTTTTCAGTCCATCATAGATATAATTACACTATTCCCATATTTATTCCTTTTTCAAGATTCTTAATATCCAATGAACCACCAGAGTCTCCCATAAATTATGGATTAATAAATACTACTAGTACTTTTATATCCATTACAACAAATGCTTTTTTCTCATTACCTAAAAATATATTTATAAAGAGATATATTTTGAAGGTACAAACTGACACCAGTTTCTGGCATATACTGAACCATAGAGATATGAAATTGAGGCAAACACATCTATGATTTCACAATCACAGCACATAATCTCATGAAATACAAGAATGTTCCTTGGGTTAACAACCGCATACCAGTAATTGAACTTATCATCAGAATCCCCCCAAATCTGGGTTATGGTCGCAGAAAATAGAATAACAACGATGGAACCGAAATCAAATACAACCCGCTTTAAAAGGGCCTATTAAAAATGCAGAGAAGTCAAATATAAGTACAGAGGGAAAGGATTTATTTAAAAAAAAAAAGACCAGGAATTTTTTCCGCACAATGCCTTGAAGAATGGGTAGAGAAGAAAACAACCTCTTCGGTATCAAATTCAGGAATTCCTTCTTTCATTTGAAGGAGAAAAGTGACCTGCGTGTTTACTGCGCATTAGCGGGGACCTTCGTCTGACCTCTGCAAATCTTTGGAGACAGTCAAAAACAAATCAAGAGTGTTCCCAAGGAAGACTTTATCCCTCTATGATATATTGCCGTATGAAATATCCCAACTCTGACAGACGAATATTCAAGGGACTTCATTATTATCATTTTCAGCTCATGAATGTAACACTGGTAGAAGGCATGGTGGGGGGGGGGGGGGGCTATTTCTCTCCAACCTTTTTTCTCTCTCTGATCTTATGTGGAAAGTGAATTCATTTTTTTACTTTTAGAGATTAAATTCCTCGGAAATGTGTTATAAACCAATTGCCATGCAATCTGATGGATATTGAAAAATTCCAAACTCTCTTTTCTTGTGACTGACATGTTTAGCACGTTAATAATAACAACACTGATAATGACTACAAAAGCGACGATGATTGAAAATTGATAACTTAAAAAAATAAACAAAAACATGCTATCAAATTCACACTAGAAAATAAAAATGCAAATTGAAATGAAAATCAGTTTGAGAATAAAATATATAAAAAATCAGTTTAAGAGCAGAATGTGAAATGGGCATTCAATGCCCGATATCAAAATGAAGATGAATCTAACTTTGGCTTTTTCAAGACAGTCTAATGGGTACTTCATTCTCGGGGAGGGATAAAAAGGGTCACTTTTTGATGAGACATCAATATAAAAACATTGAAAGATGGATTTGCCCAGGTCGTGACAGCACATCAAAAGAAATCATTTGCGATTCCTGCTTCGTTACTTTTTATTTGGCAAATTACTTTAAACAATAGTACACAATTGAGATCGTGATATCATTGCCGACTTAAAAAAAGCTTTTGTATAAGAAAAGATCAGGGTTCTGGAACACAAAGGTTTGCGATGAATTGCAAATATGAAAGAACAGCACCGATTGGTTCCAGGTTGGTATTTTAAAAGTGTGTGCATCCAACGATTATCTTGATTTGTCATTGGTATTTAGCGATTGTTTGCACACCTTCGTGTTATAGAGCCCAGGAAATTGTTAGTTATCTTGATATTTCTACAGCTTAACAAATAATATATATAGATTCTAAAATTATCCTTAAAAACCCTCATTGAACAAACCTAACGTCTTTTGGTAGTATTCTGATAACTATACCTAGGTTTAACCGTAGTCTAAACTAGAATTTTAAACCATTCTTCTGTGGAATGCTGGACTTCAGAATATTTGTCCTATATTTGTTGCAATTATAATCTACAAATTAATTCATAGAAGTCCATTATATTTTTGTGTATTCCTGTCCTTTTCATTTCACAACTCAATTAATTTTTTGACATTTTTTGGAGCAAGGTGAAATAATTTTCAATTGATGAAAAGGTTGACAAGTAGCAGTCCATAAAAGCCATGTCTAATTTAACCTTGGTTTAACTAAACCATGGCTATCAGAATCCGGGGGGGGGGGGGGCACTTCCATTCACAAGTGGATACCATGGGTCTCAAAAAGCACCCTAAACATGTATTTTCCATATTCTAAAAATGCACCCCTTAACAAGTATTGGTGTGTGAAACCCTATCCTTAACAATAATTGGAACCAAAACGATACTATTGGCAAATATTCCCCAAATTGTACCCCTAAACAAGTACAGCGACACTTCAAACACGGACGTCGGTCGCCGGTTTTACCTTTACCTACATCATTGGATTTGGTACAGCCCACCTCATGCAAATCGTACTCTCAACACATAGTGTTGGGGCAAAAAGTACATCCTTTATAAAACATTTTAGTCTGGATTGTATACCCTCGTAAATTTGACCCTAAACACGAAAATTTCCTAGCGAAATAGATACCCTTTTTTCATAATTTTTGTGTTTTTGACACCCTTATTACCCCCCCCCCCCCCGGACCAGAATACCAAATATTTTGTTTTTCTTGATTTAATTAAAATGAACTGTCATGTACTTGAGTCATCATTTTATATTCATATACTTAAATTGAAATTTGTGTATACAAAATAATTTACTAGATATGTATTCTTGATAATCTTCTTGTTTACATAGCGAGGCTTAAATACATGTATATCCATGATTATTCTTGTCCTTTTGTTTTTGTTCCTGCTGCCTGTCAAATACTTTCCTCAAGATGAAAAAATCATAAATAATGAAGTCAAGGGTGTAAAACATTGGCAAAAGAGTCGCACAAAAAACTTGATTACCATTATTCCCTGGATTTTTTGTCAAAACATTGTAAAACATAAACCAAAGAGTGTCTTACTTGAAAACAATGCCTCTTGCAAATAGGTGTAGGGGTTCACTGTCCTGTAACAAATCCATGAGCAATGGTAGTAAAATATCATCAACAAGATGAGTCTACAGACAATGGGTAGAGGTATACTTGATGTATTCTTCAACTTTATGATGTCGAAAGAATATGTTTCTATGATCATCGCTTCATAAAAAATCAGTCTCCAGGTTATTCAACTTAACCATGTTCATAATTCAAACAAGATGAATCAGCTAGTCTGACTCCCAGGCTCTAGCTTTGCGTGTTTTTCACTGGAAAGTGGCTGAAAAAGAGGCAACAGGCCACTTTTCAGCTCAAATCTGAACTAGACAGAGAAAATCAGAGAAGGATGATGGGTTTGGGCAGGATATATGTCTGATACGATCTTCATTAACCTTAACTAACTTAACATGCACACCTACTATCCTTTCTACCTGTTGCCGGGCAATGTTATTCAATATCGTCTAAATATATCAAATAACAAGTAGGGATATTCTATTTCTGATAGGCAATCCTTCCATCTTTCTTGTTGAATTTTGTCTTTCTACAAGCGAATCAAGGTCAATGGCTGGCTGATGTTCACCATGTTACTCATCACGAAGAGGAAATTAGGAGCTCAGCATTAGATGACAGGCAAGCATGTCAGCCAGAGAAGGGTAGCGTGAATCACCGCGCCTCGTCCCCGGAGATTTGCCCCCCTCCCTCAACCCATACAGGTGATACGGCCCAGTGACGCTGCGTAAAGCCAAACCCAGCACCCTACAGAGGCTGCTGTCACAGCAGTAGCAGCTAATACTAGGACAGGGAGCAGGGATGCTTGAACTGCCACAACTGAGGATATCTCCTGCAGAGGTCAATCCAAGCAATTGACAGTTCTTCCTATTTCCTATTGCATAATACTTCTACATCAGGTGTAGATAGCACCATTTGAGAATGGTACAAGGCTATCATCACCATCCTTCTCTTCCTCCTCCTCATCATCAAGCATCATCATTATTACCTCCACCACTATTATCACATCAGCATCATAATCAAAATAAAAATCAACTCTATTAAAGTTTGTGTGTTAAGTTGCTGAAAATTGATAAAATGGCCATCATAGAGAAACAAGCTTGTCCTACCTAAGGAAATAGGTATAAATTCTGGTACCCCCCCCAATACAGTTCCATCACTCTCAGTCTTTTCTTCATGGTTCATCTAACAGTACAGGGGAAAGAGGAGGGGACATGGGCGGACCCCATCTCCTCCTAAAGTTTATCCAGTCCAGCCTAGCATATATCCAATGGCTTTCCTATGACTGCAACAAGAACAATCTGGTGTGACTCACCCCCTTCATAGCCCTATTATCCACTTTCCTGGCTTTAACCACTATGACCAGAAATTACTTGTTATACTCCTCCAGAACACAACAGCGGTTGATTAGGTCAATAAGAAGTGTTTTGATCAGGGTTTTTGACCTCATACTTGTCCTGGGGAGCGTTTCATCAACAGTTTTGTCCAACAAGTTGTCAGATCTAACAACTTTCCTTGAATCTGATTGGCTGAGGGGTACTGTTACTATGGTAACTGTCGGGTGAAACAGAACTTGTCGCTTGTCCGATAAAACATCCGACAATTCCTTTCATGAAACGCTCCCCTGAACTTCCCAATCTCAACAACTACAACTACTACAAGTACTATTGGACTTCTTCTTGTCAATGTTTTGTTTTTATTTAAATTAATAAAAGCTAAATGAGATATCTTCAGCAATTGGTGCACAAGACATAGGCTTGTCAAAGTAACATTAACAATGACAACAACAGCAAATACCAGTAAACTTCTCTTGTTGTCAATGTTGTTTTTTAACTGTTTTTATTACTTTCTTGAACAATTTAAATCAATAACTGCAAAAAAGGAATTCTGCATCAATTTGTGCACAGGACACAACCGTGTAATGGCACTATTATATAAATAGCAATAACAACATAAACAGCAACAAAAACAACAGAAGTGCACTGGTACTCTTGTTATTTTGCTTTGTCCTTTCTTGCCTTTAGATTGTTATCTGACCTTGGCAATCTAGAGGTACTTTCACCTTACCCATCTTTCCTCTGTATCTATATCTCAAATATGCAAGTTGAACTTTAGCCCCCAAGGGCATCCAAATCAGTGGAAGGATCAATGAAACATGATCTCAAAGCCCCCATTTTTTCTTCTTCGTTTGACCTTTTCCTCCCATTCATTGCAAATGCAGTGTGTGTATGGTAAAAAGGTATTAACTCATCATGCATGATTTTATGACCCTTTGGTTCTGAGATTATCAGAATTCTTGGATAAGAGTTAAGTGAAAGTGGAAGAGAAAGAGGAGGGGAGAAGTGAAATTTTTAATTCTGAAAGTGAAAAAAATAAAGTTTTGATCATTTTGATAGCAATAATGATTTCAATAACAGCAGATACAGGAATGGAGTAAAATTGGTTCTAAAGTTTTAAGAAGTTCCCAATAAAGAAAAGAAAATAAAGAAGGCCTGATAATGGAAAGTTAAAATTTTGAGAGCTACAATTTATAAAATATATACTGTACTTAGATCATATACCATTTTTAATACCCTAAAAAATGTATAATTTCATAAATAAAATAAGCTTCAGTTAAATAACAAGCCTAACATGCTTTAAAAAAGCTAGGAGTTCATAAAATCCATTGTTAAAGAAAGTTCCAAAGTATTTTTTTCCTGGGAATTCAGCTTTCAACAGATGACTTAACTGGGAGCATTTCAAAACAAAAAGAAAATTTCAATTTGTTTATGATATCCGTTCCGGGGGGGGGGGGGCACTCAGTATATAATGCATAGTGGGTATGTGCCGCGGAGGGGACCCCCATTTTTACACCCAAATTTCCGTTCCAAGGCATAGAATTTTTTTCTTATCGAGAAAAAAGAAGAAATCCGCTCCAAAGCATCGCATATTTTTCGTTACGCCGTTCCGGTCGCATTGATCTGCTGTAATTTTGGTGAAAAGCGGCCGCCGAGCGCTGTCCGACCATCGTGTCTGGGTGAGCGCACCTGGCGGAGGCCGCGCTAGCTGCATCATGCAGGCATACCCGTTCCATAGGGGTGCATACGCACGTACTCACACGCTGGCCATCTGTTCCAAGAACCCCCGTTTTCACAAAATTGTAGTTCCGAAGACCCTCCTTTTTACAATAAGCCCGCTCCAAGGCCCTCGGTTTTTTGTCTCGCCCGCGGCACACCCCTACCACTTTTTTGGTATCCCCCCCCCGTATCCGTTACTCAGGGGGTGAGATTATTAATAGCCTTTGTTGAAAGCCGTCCAGAACATTACTCAACAAATAAAAAGGGGGACTTTTTGTTTTTGGCTGTGCGCTGTGGGCATGATTAATAGGTCGAAGGGAAACAATGGAAGAAACCATTGTGACAAGGTACAATCCTGTTTGTCCTGGGACCATGTCAACCCAGATCATATCAAATTGCTGACCTATTTCAATTTCTTCCAGATTCTCTCCTCCTAGTTCAACTCCTCCTGTATCCTACATTCAAACTGAATGAAACTTTATCTCTATTTTTGATTCTCTGACTTTCTCTTAGTTTCATTTTCTCACAGTCTTTGTCCCTTTGCCCCCTTCCCTTATTCTTTTACTATACAACTCTCCCTCCCCTCTATCATTCAGTAACCCCCCCCTCTCTCTCTCTCTCTCCCTTCTTTCTCTGTCTCTCTGAATCACTCCTTTATTTTCTTGTCTTTATGGACCTAATTCCACCCCCCCTGGCATTCTCTCTTTCAATTTGTCACCTCCTGCCATCCTCCCTCTATTCACCCCTCCCCCACTGTATCCTCTCTCTCTCTTTCGGTTTCTCCAACTCTCCCCCCCTTGCATTCCCTCTCTCTCTATCTCTTCTATTTCTTACTTTTACTTTCTCTCCCATCCCCTCACATACTCCTAAATTTCTTTTCCCTCCACCCCACCCCTCCTCCCATCCCTCTCTCTGTTTTCCTCTCCATTTTTTCCTGCATATATTCTAGACAACAAGCCATCAGGGTCAGCGCCAGAGGACGGGAAGCCATATCTCCTCCTGAAGGACTACCAAGGAAAACTATAGATGTATTGATTAGGCGGCTCGGCCATCTTAAAGTCTCAATAATTGGGGTGATGACAGGTATTTTAATGAGAAGCAATGTCGTTAATCCAACTCCACGAGGTCTAAATGTACACTGGTAAGGTGGTAAAATGGAAATAGGGCATGTATGAGGAATATTTACTATGACTCATTAAACTTTCTAGTTTCCCCGGATCTTGCAGAGAGAAACAGAGCAGAGCAAAGGGAAGACATAAACCATTGACATATCTTGATCAATCTAATATGCAAAGTTATGCCAAGGATAAATCATTTTTCACATTTCAAAACAAATCAAGTATTGAAATTAATTTGTTAGGATTATTTAATGTGACCAAACAATCCTCTTGTAATCCAACATGGTGGTTCAGTGGTAGGGTGCTGTCTCATGAATGGGAGGTCATGGTTCAACCCCAGGCCAAGTCATTCCAAAGAATTTTAAAAGTGGGACCTTATGCCATCTTGTCTGGGACTTAACTTACTAGAATGGAGAAGGTTATAATAACACTCTTTTATGCAGGGCCCGCTGAGAGAACAGATCATGAGAGCAAAAGAGGCTACCTTGGGTAAATAAGAATTATTTTTAATTTATTATAATCCCTGCAACATCTTTTTAAGACCAAAAAATGATCCTAATTAAAAGCTGTAGGCTATAATATACAGCTTTTTATCAGGACAATTTTTGTTTGCTTTAATTAGGAAAGTGAAAGTAGGTAAATGGCCTAAGTGTAGGAGATATCTTCTTAACATCAAAAGGTTGGGGTGAATTGACTCTTCAGGAGCCAAGTAGGTGGTTTCAGACCGCCTCAAAGTTCGTCAGTTCCAGGTATTCTCTGATCGGGAAATTTACCCCGATCAGAAAATACCAGATATTTTGGTAATGTGAAAGCAAACTACGCGTAATATCCCCGAAAGAAAATACCCGCTAAATAGTAGGTACTTGGCGAAATTACGAGAACTTTCGCGGGGATTTTTCCAAGGTCGCAGGTATTTTGGCGATGTGAAAGCAAATTACGGGAACTTTTAGCCCAGTGTGTCGTTGGGCGCAGCGGCGTGGGTGGCTGCTGGGCTAGTGATTTTGAATCTCGCGTCTTGCCTGCTTATCAGACCATGCTGCGCATGCTTGTAACTTCGGGAACTTATCCCAAAAGGGTATGTTTCAGGGCGGTGTGAATGCAGGAATTTTTAATGGGTATTTTTTTAGCCCACAAAAGTTCTCGTAATTTAACGGGGATTCTTGTGATCGAGGCGGTTTGAAACCACCTACTGAGTCATGTCTCTACAATACATGAAAGTTAAAAATGGGAGAGGGGGAGGGAACTCAAGAAGCAAAGATGCTGCAAACAATGTCACCAAGCACCAAAGACAATATTTGGGTTAGGATAACCTGGAGATACAATATTTTCTTTGCCTGAATTTCAAATTAAGGCTCCGCTTTAAAACTGCAGACGGTTATGAAGGTGATAAGAATCGGGGGGGGGGGGGACTACAGGTGGGGAAATTAAGGCTGTCAAGACAATGAGTCTCGGCACACATGCAACCTGGCTGAAAGGAGGGGATTCCTTCCACTCTAAGCCCCTTGTCAATGAGTTATTCCTCAACTCCATGCCTCTCTGTCTTCTTGTAACACGTTGTTAAACTATGGTGAGGGTTTCATGTGGGGTCGAGCTCGGCACGGCAGGAGATACCATGCTAGATGGCGAACAGCTGAGGGATTTTCCTCTGTGGCAAATGTTTTGGTGCAAATGAACACTTCCAGGCATGGTGAGAACTTGAGAGATAAGCCTCGGTTAAGACGCTCCTTGTTTTGCTCCGACCCTATCATAAACAGATGACACAAGAGGACGAACCCAAAAGACCAGGACAGGCTGTCAATGGCTCTGGATGCCACTACTTTGAGTGGACTATAGCCTGTCAGTGGCTTACCAATCCTATTCATGTTCTACAATTGGCCAGTCTCAGCGCCGTTGACAGAATAGATCAGAAGAAATGCGCAGAATGCACAGCCATGGTGATGTGGAAGTAGGACAGCATCATCACCCATCATCAGAACTCCTTCCAAAGCCAGATTCTAGTGTTTCCCTAAGTAATCCCATATAGTTCTGTCATTGTCTTCTCCCCAAACGCCCTCTCTTAAAAGCGACGGCAACCAATTCTCCAGGCCGATGAGAGACCCAGTGACAGACTGGCTTCATATTGTCACAACACATGTCGAGGATAAACTAACAACGCTCTGTGCTGTTACCAATCATGACTGCCTAACAGCCATGAAAGTTCATGCATTTCACATCTTTGATAACAACTAATGACTCTTTAAGCACATGAAATCACATTTATTGGTATGAAAAGTTCAATTTGTTCAAATTTCCATCCAAATATCACAAGAAATCACATTCAATCAAAAAATATTTCAATGTTGATAAATGGGTGTCACCATGTTTAACGGTGAACTTAAAATTTGGTTGAAACCGAACAATCACGATCTCGTTCAAACCTTGTTATCCTCTTGATTGTTTCTCTAGCGTCTCACCAGATCCCGACACAGTCTGGATGAAAAACGATTCTTGATTTAATCAAAGTCATCACTAAATCCTACCCTTATCATTCCCCTGGATACAAAAAGCAATTACATCCACTGATATGCCCCATTGGAGTCCAGATGGATTGGTTGTTATTGCTACTACAAGCCTTTATCATCAACACTAGAATGCTAAAAATTGATCAAATCTCGGGACAATTTAGAGGATGTTATTGATAGAATTGCATTCCTTTTGGCATACCGCAGCTGGCATTTACTGTTCATTTCGATCTCATTTCTGATATCAGTTGATGTTACAGGGGAAAGATCGTTCTTCAGTACCTGGTAGTTTTGGTCCAAGGCAAAACGCTAATCACAGGCTTGAAGGCTTAACAGTTTGTTCACATTTGGGACATTTTATACACTTTTGTATGTAAACTTCACGAAAGAATAAGACTTTTAAAGCAATAGAATAATCGTACATAATGAAATCAGTTCATCATTAAAAGAACTTTTGATGGTCAGTATATATGAAAACCAATATTTCAAGAGTGCGTAGCCATAGCATCACTATCCTCACCAATTAGTTTGATTTTCAGGTAAATGAGGAATATATGCGTATTTTTATTTTGTAAAGTTGAAATGGATTTTCCTGTGAAAGGCATATCTTTATGAAGTGTTCACACTATAGGCCCTATTTGAATTCATATAAAGTGAACAATTCTCATCTGACCCAAGTTTCAAGTTTATTTTCAATCCTACAAACAATATACATGTCATCAATGAAGTAACAATGAATTAACAATAAGTAAAATGCAGAAGTGAGGTGATCTATTAAAAAAGCTTAGCTATTGATTGTAGAGCTTATTTTAAGATTGATATTACACAATAATCAATACAATCAATCATAAAAAACATCCCAAAGATCAATTGCTAATACCTCAGTCACATTTGCTCTACGGCGAGTCAAAAATGGCCATTTTATTAAAACCATCTATATATAGCTGGTAAAAAAAATGTTAAAACAGAAAGTTTTTTTTACTTGCCATCTATATGGCCACCACAGAGGAATTGTGACTTAGGGATAAGTTTGATGTTGAAGGACCCTGGGAAGGAGTATGAACAGATTTCTCCAGTCAATGGTCCACAGGAATCTATTCCTGAAACACAATAAATTTGATTTGTTTGGAAGAATTGGGCTTCCCCTACATGTTAATAGCTGGTCAAATAGGAAGGATGTTGCTTGTCTTGAAGAAAGAGAACCTGATATAGCATTGGCATTGACTTAACAGAATCTCTTAAGTTCTTATTTGTAACAAGTGAATGAATTGAGAAGTAAAGTCTTAAAAAAGATCCTGACATTGCATTGACATTGAAATAAGAATCTTCCAAGTTCTAATTCATAAAAGGTGAAGTAATTTCATGAGGTAATGTCTAGTAATTATATCACTTGTGAAATAATGTGAGGACTGAGGTGCATAGATAGTCCATGTTACTGTTATTTGAAGGAAGGACTTATCGGATCATGGATGATCAGATGAAAGGTATGCAAATTTACACTGTTAACTTGGGTTTTAAAGAGACCTATATTCCTCCATCAATAGCCCTAATTCAGTATTAAATTGATGATGGTTTAGGTTCATGATTATTATTCATGTGTAATTGAATTATTATTGAAATGTTCTGCCACAGAATATCATCAACCAAGTATAAGCTAATACAATAACAAAAAGACCCAATAATGCTTAGCTTTACTCATCATGGATATTGGATGTATGAATGTCAATAATGCATCAATACAAAGCAAAATTCATGTCATTACCATCCATGTAAGAAAATAATCCTTTTAATATACCTATCATCAGTATATGAGACAATTCAATATAGATAAAGCTTTATCACAGACAAAAGATTACATAATGGAAGATGGGGATTAATAGGGGGTGGATTAACAAGTCTAAGCACCCCTTTCCTGCCTGCTCCAAGAAACTGATGAGGAATGATTGGATGGATGCATGTTTTTAATACACCAGGTGACTCCATAATGTGTCACTAATGTTTTCTCAATAAGAACAAAACATCTTGTGAAAATGGAAGATTATCACTGGATGATATAATGCATGAAAAAAACAATATAATTAAATGGCAAACTGTAGATTTGATTATTTTACCAGTATATAATTAATTATACATTAGTCACAAATTATAATGCCCCATTGATTTTTCATGAACAAAGATTGGTGGAAGTGTTTTATAAGACACCATAATTTCCACTAAATATTGTATAACACAATAGTATTACTATTCTTCTATACTTCACTTTATCTCAAAATTTCATATCAATTGATGATGGAAAAAGCAATAATTAATTGATATAATATGAAGAAAAAGAACCCCAAATTTGCCCCCACCCCCATAAAAAGTCTTGTTCAAAAGAAGAGAAATAAAGATATGGATATTGATTTCTACTATAAAACACTGGAATTAGTTGACCAACCTACAATGTACAGTATATTAAGAAAGTTATAGAATACTGTCTTACAAAAATATGAAAGAAAAAATAATTAATTCTCCACAACCTATGCATGGTCACATACTCCATATCTCATCACATAATTTGGAAGTATATATTAACTTTTTTTTTCCTTTTTCGCAGCAGTTGTACGATGAAGTAGGAGTGCAAATGGAAAGAAATGCATCATATTTTGCGGTGATGGGGCAGACATGTGTTTAAGACATTAGTCTGATACAGCAATTAGATTGCAAGAGCTCATCAATAAGTCATCTTTAATTAATTCATCCTGAAGTTCAGATGTGAAGTGAAGCTAAGCTTTCTCTAATACACCTTAAAGGGAGTAATTTTTTATAATATTCAGGGGAATAATTTTATTGCAAAACAAATTGGATCATATTGATGATTACAAAATAGCTGTGAAGAGTTTATCTTCAATATATTGCAATAACAATTAGTAGAGCCAAGCGGAGAGGTATGTTGTTTCTACATCATAAACAATATAGCCCTGTAGAAAATATAGCTTTTTAAAAGAGGTCTTTAAATTCAAATATTCTAATTCTATTGTGATCTTTATTTCTAGATTGACTATCAATTACATTCCTAGAAAGTCAGATGCAAAGAATTGGAATAATCGCTTCGCTCTACATGAATAATCACTGGTTGAATTTCAAATGACGTCACAAAGGATATAGGTTGTGGTACAAGATTCAAAGCATGTATAACAATACCCCCCCCCAAAAAAAAGGACCCCTTATGAATACTGTATTTTACTATTTTATTTATTGTCAATTAATTTCACGTGTTGTAATTGGTAAATAGCTACATAGGTTAGAGTTTTAAAAGCCTGTCTTGCTTTGACTTCAACCTTACAAATTTAGTGACTGTATATCAGCCAAAAAAAAATTATATCCTGACATTTCTAGTATATTCTATGCTTGTATGGTCTACATGAAAAAGAAAAAAAAAGGAAATATGGTCAGGACAATGAAACAAATAAATTGGGTAAAACCACAAAATGCAACCTCTGGAATATTTTTTATCTTTCATACCATGCACGTTGGGATATGTACACATTCATATCAATTAGAGATGAACTGGAATAGTGACAGAACACTTTTTAGGGGGGTTAGGAGGATTTACCAAAACTTAAAACGACAAGCTAAGTTTAAAGAAAATATTTCTTAATCCAGAGGGATAACATAAACTGAAGAGGCCTCTGATCCATATAACCCTGAGAAAAGGAAATATGAATTGAATCCATGGCTCTTAATTCTACATCCAAATCTATGGAAATTTTTTTATACCTAAGTTTGAAGTGAACCTCTGTACCCATCATGCATCATCCTATATTTTCTGCCTCTTGATCAGAATCTAGCAAACACTAAATCTCCCTTCCTCTCCTGTCATTTTTCTATCTTGATGTTGTTTTAATCACCCAACTTCCCAAATTTTCTATCTGCCCGGGAAAGGGGCTGCTCTAAATTAGATTCCAGGAGACCATCTTCCGGTAACACTAAACTATATAGTGTTATCTGCACTTTTCGTGCTAATTAGTTTTTCATAACTCAATTTATAGGTGGTTTTCTGGCTTTCTGCACCGAGTAATGATGAAATTTATTTAACTAGCCCGGGTTTGGCAGACTTTTTTGTGGCCTTCCGGCACCTGGCAAAATGCTCAATAGGTTTCGAGGTGCATAAATGTCATCAGATCCCTTGCACGGAGTGACGTGTGTATGGATCAAACTCTAAAAAACACACGTCTGCGTGACTTTCACGTTAAGAGGGAGACAAATTATATAACAGCCTCGTAATTTGTTGCTGAGGTGTTTTATTTATCAGCATATCTTATGGCAGCTATGAAAAAATGAAAAATGTAAATATTGTACTTTGAAAAACATGTTCCAATTCCATTTGTTTTGTTTTGATACATGTTTCTAATAACAGAATAACTTTACATATATGTTGGTTGAAAGCAGCATCTTATTAATCCATAAGATTGAAATAGTTCAAAATAAAAAGGCAATTATAAATATCCTTTCAAATATGCTGACCAAATTGGTAGAATTCTGTCAGAAGCATACCTGCAAAATTATATAAAATCTTACTGAAAATAATTTTAAATCAGTATGCTTCAAATGAACATTTCCACATTCAATTATACCTGCTTATTTAGCACTTAGCACCTCAGTATCTAAATCACTATGTTTCAAGGAATAAATTCCTGCCAGGGACCCATTTACCTCAATTGTGTTGATGGAGTACAATATGGGGAAATATCTTGTTCAAAGAAATTAAAGTCTTAAGTAGAATTTGAATCCACAAGCCTCTTGATTAAAGATCATATTAAGAACCACTGACTATACCATGACATCGTGATAAATCCTTCCTACCAAAGGTAGGAGCACACATTACGCGTACTCTCCAATTGCAAACTTCATCTCTGCCTCCCCCTCCCATACACAAAAAGAAACTATTCTAAACTTCCAACCAATCACATCAATCAGAGCAGAGATCAATAGTATCACAACAAGCTTTCTTGCCTCTGTAACAATAACGGAAACTATTTATCAAGTCTAGGGGTGAGTCCTGATACTTCTGGGTCTCTCACGAAAGAAAGGGGTGGAAATGGAATAAATAACATCATTTTGAAAATTTTATGTCTATGTGTCACACATCCTTAACTTTTCCATTTTTCCTTTCCCCTGATGTTAAGCGACGAACCGTCTGCCCTCACTTGTGCTGGCTACAAGCGGAAATATCCTTAATATCATCCATGTGCATGGAATGTGAATAACTCCCTTTCATTCCGATTATATTATTTTTTTTCCTTAAAAATCATGAATGTTGTTCAGGAAAGTTGAGTGAAGTGGTTAAGATAAGAGGCAGGGGTAATAAGGGAAGTGCGTTTCATTTTTCTAAATTTGGGAGTGTTCCCTTTTTGGGGTTGGATTGGAAAGAAAGAATCTCTTGATAATGAAGTCGTTTGGCAGGATATTAATGACAGGGAGTCGAGTCATGCAAACAGGGGAAAAAGCAGACAGTAGGTAAATGGCCAAAAAATGTATTTGTACACAAAAGGATTTAGAGTTAAAAATCACAGCAGAGTTGATATTTTGTTAGTCATTTGGATATAAATGTCCTGTATAAATTAAGGGCAGGGAGAATTTACAGAATGAGTAAATGAATCACCATCAAATAGTTATTAAAGATTTCATAGTATAGTTTTATCAAACTTTTCCAAATGAAGGTCTAAATTTACTTGAGGGGGGTCAACATGATGGTTCTCCTCTTTTGATGATTTCTCGCATGAATAGATATCCATATAGATGCATGTATAACCTAATCTTAATACCATAAATAATTGCCCTTTATTAAACTCATCTCAAGACTATTATGTATGTTTTTAAAAACAAATTGTTTTTTTTTTAATTCTGGGATTTTTCCAACATTGTATCTCAGAGGATAAGAAGAATTCTACAGACCAAACATGACTTGATTCCATCTCCATTGCTTCTTGTGCCTGTATCTATATAGTGTTAACAGAATACAGCACTTGCATACAGACATGGGGGGCTGGGGGCACTTCACCCCCCCAACAAAAAAAAAAAAAAAATAATAATAATAAATAAATAAATGAATAAATTTTCACAATTAAGGAAAAAAGAAAGAAGAGTTAAATGCGTTAAATTTTCTGAATGTGTCAAAGGCTATCATAACCTTGTAATAAAAATTTGGAAATTCTTTGCTTGGTTGCTTGGCTTTCTCACAATTTTTAAAACAAAATTTACACAATAGGCCATATCTAGCCCCCTCAAAATTTATTGCTCTTTACACCACTGGAATACAGTATCAAAGTAGTAGGATTTTATTTTCCAAGTATTGAAAGACAAATTCAAAACATGCAATTAAATTACATAATTTTTTATACAAAGAAGAAATGCGGTCTATTATTGTTGAAAAATGGAATTCATCATTCAGCAGTCTTGAGGATATAAACTTTACAGATCTGTTATTTTCATACCTTCACTCTCACAGTAGTCTATGAACATTGACATTTGCTATTTTTAAAAATTCATATACATACAACAATGGTTCTCCTGAGATGCACTGACCAGAAAGGGAAAATCCCAAACTCATGATTCATTAATATCATGATTATATGGTACCCTAATATTCCCATCACCCATCTCTGATAATAAAGCTCGCTTCCATAATCATATCCATAAAACCATATTTTAGAGGTCCCAATTTCTAAATCCAGATATTTTATTACTCTATTTGTACATCAATAGATCTGAAAAGAACATTTTAGAGAGCAGCTATGGATCAAAGAAACAACAATGCTGCCCTCTATATGTGGTATAATGTTACACTTGATGCAAGCTTGATAAATGTGGTACATGGTTCATCTTGCAGAAAAGAATATAACTGTAAAGTCAAGTACAAGCCCAAAGGACATATGGCTTTCAGGCCTCACCGAGGATCATCTTAAAGTCTTTAAAATGATACTGCCTTGGACCCATACATATATGCATGTCACTTACTTGCAAGCAGATTAAAGGTAAATGCGAGTTTTGGTAACGATATCAACATGAGTTCGTACAGAATCCAATGAAATGACCACCAAAGTGTCTGTTTGTATAAATAAAACGCATGTGCCAAAGGATTCTGCAAGAAATTGTGTAATTGCTAAGAAATCAGCAAATAAGCACAGGATTCGGGTAGGGCGTCGGGCCCGACACTCTAAGCAATAATACATTGCCCCACGTGTGCTTATCTGTGTTGGGGATCTTCGGTGTGAATATTTTTCAGCGTAGATTTCAAGATTCACAAAGTTCAGTTGATGTAACTGTACTAGATCTAGATCCTCGATGATATACTGACAATTAATCCTTGTTTTACAGACTTTCTCATGAAATCAGTGTTTACTGCAACTACAGGAATTTCTCTTTAACTGCCCTCCGTGCGTATACATGAAAATAAGTTTAACAAAATACACTAATCATTTTGTTTGTTGTAGATTTGGACAGCAAGCAAAATCTTTCAAGCATAGGGTTTGTTTTACAGGTTTGTAAGAAAAAATGTATAACCAGTACTTAAGTATCTTTTTTTTTTAATTCACCCACATATGCAATATTTCTTTGGAATGTTAAAGGTGTCTTTTAAAAATATAGCTGTAAATATCAACTTGTAGTATTACAAAACATAATTTACAACTATCATTAATTCATACTTCAATAATTCTGCTAAAATTCAAATCTTACTTAATTACCATCCTCTAGTTTACATATTTCTGATTTTCTTGATTAAAGAAAAAAACACTTTACAATCTACTTTAGATAAGAAAAACTTAGTGTAATAAAAAAAGTCAAATCCATAACCAAATGAAAATGCTGTCCATATATTTGATCTACACAGAAAAGAAAACAACATGTGCATTATACTTAAGAATAGAATAATAAGTGTTTGTTAATGAAATGTTTAAAAAGAAATCCTATGACTATCTCAATACAAACTAAATCTACATCAGTATAATATAGACATTTTCATACACTATATAATCTCCAATGAAGGACTATTTGTGAAATCAGAACATTTTTTATTAGGGTCTCTTCATAACAATTTTTTCTAGTTTAGAGATTCAATTTAAGCTAGATACTGTTTCATAGGGGTTTTCACACATGTTTCAATGGACTATAATGAAGAATTTGGTATAAATACAAGTAAAATGCCTCACTCATGTCATCTAGAAAGGGTATCATAAACATGAAATTATCATATAAATTTCATTTTTATTTATTGATTTCAAAAGCACATCTACAAATCTTGATGACTTGGCTGTAAGAAATTATCAGCTTCTAGCGGCATCTTCCGTGTGACTTTTATTATTCATAAGGTTATGTACTGGAGCAGATATCAACTACACACATTTCACAGCCTCGATACATCAAATTATCAAAGACCACTTTAGATTATTAAAAGCTTTCACAGAAGAAAACCTGATTACTCGTCCCTTGTATCCCTAAGATGCTTTTTATAGCACAACCCCATTTTCACAAGACATCATGAGACCGAGCACCTTGACGATAATCAGTGATAGATTGTCAAGCTAAGCATTTTCTAGCTTACATAGTTCCAAGTAATATATGGTCTATCACAGTTTACTTCCAATAGATGGAGATAACAATACTAACTTTTTTTAACTTAATTCATAAGCTTGAATACAACAGACTATTTTTTCATAATATTCAAATAAGTTCTTTGCCACTCTCTCAGTACAAGACTTGATTTTAAAGGGTTGCTGTATTGTTTGTATTGTTTCTGTTTCCATTATTTAATGATTGAAATGCATTGAATTTCTAAAACAGACAAGTAATAAGAATCCCAATTTTTCTGCATCTATTCACTATAATATTCAGTTCAATATTGTAGATTTCAACTCATATCACTTTGAGGAAAACACCTCCTAATCAGGTCAAGTTCATTTGATATCCTCAGAATGAGCGCACATCTTTATATCTTATCACCATCAACCCATTTGCATTCATCTTTGTGTAAACAGTGCCTATAAGCTTCCCGCAATCCATGCCTTTAACAGACTAAACGCTTGGAAAAAAATAATGGCAAGGGAATGGCCCAATTGATTCTACCCTTATTGCTTCTAAGAGACATTAAAATCAAATTTGAATATGGGGGGAATCTCTTAAATTGCAATTAATCCTTGAGGGACTTCTAAAATCCTGTTACTAGCCGACCATCTGCAATCATATTTTCTTGCCAGCGCTGCCAATGCTCCATGTTTCACACAAGATGATAATTGTTGCCACAGACAGCAGTGGTTTTGCGCCAAAAGCCATGACAGGGTTAAAATATCAATGTAAATGATTGCTTTGCTACAAGAGATTAAGTGAAAAAAGGATTCTGGACTCAATATTTGTTGGAAATTTCTGATAATCAAAATTAAAGTGATACATAGCAGATTTTATATGAAGTAATAAAAAGGAAGCTATACTATATCTAAAATAAATTCATTCTTCAAATTTATGGATGGGGTGGACCTTTCACTTCAAGGTTGCATTATTCTTGAATAATAATGTATTACTCATAATTAAAGAAACAGAGTAAATAAATTAAATGGGCCATTTTATGTTCCCTTCAATTCTTTTTTTTTGGGGGGGGGTAAGATTATGATAGAGATATCTTTATCTAAGCAGTATTATGGTTGAATCCACGTCAGAATCTGATTGATGTCATTAACACAGCTTAGAGCCGCATTTCATTTTAGTTTAGATCAGGAAATTTAATAGACATTGTATTCTCTGTAGATCAATTATTTGCCAATCATTTGAAATACCCTTTGGCAGGTTGGACGAAAATTCAATTCAGATTACTACCAATCGCTATTCATTACCTAAAATCAATTCGGAATAAATTAATGAATTATTGTTTGTATGTTTTAAAAAATTCAGAAGAGCAAGAACAGTACTTAAACATATAATAGTTGAGCATAACAAAAGACCATGATGTTTAATTCACATTGAAAATTGACATTATGTACGATCTCAAAAGAAAAAGACTGCAGGGGATGCCAAAGTTATGAAAGTAGAATTTCCTATTCTTTTCAAAACATTGATGATACCAATATAATCAGATCTTGATATATTGATGCTCTACCTTATCAATTAAAACCTTTCAAAAGGAGAAACTCTCTCTTCTACACATTCTTGCTTTCCACTCATTTATCATCATCACCATTACATTGTGAAAGATTAGTAATCAATCATTTAAATATTGTATAGAATGAAGGTATATTGTTGTATTCATTCAGTCTATGTTCAACAAAGTAGCTTCATCTTTTTAAGTCCTTTTCCTGTATTGAGGACACTTCACTTACTATAAAATCTACATCAAATATATCATTCCTTGAGTATGATTGGTATTACTGCAAAAGTCTATTTTATTTCTTCAGAAAACTACAAAATTAAATCTAATACAGATAGTTGGGTTGGTCCCTGGTGTGAATGTGTGTGCTGGATGAACAATGCATGCCAGTTGTTCATGTAATTTTTCAAGTTCTAAGTATTATGAACTTTTCTGTAAATAAACACACTGCTACTGTGATCCAAGTCAAAATGAATTTCATAACACATTAGAAATGAATTACATGTACCTAGAAGTTATATGTGATATCTATTGAGATTGGTATTTTTTCTTAATAATCTTATTGCTTCGAAAAGTAGCCTCTGTCAATTTTGTGAAAGTTTTCCAGTGAAAACTCAAATAACATGAGACTCATTCTAAATATTTTTTTTTCACATTAACAGTATAATTTCACATAGCCCCTTTATACAAACAAGACAGGGAAAAACAAAAGGAAGAAAAAAAGATGAGACGAGAGAGAAATAGAGGAAGAGAAGGGTGAAAAGAAACAAAGGAGAGACGATGAAAGGAAGGCAGAAATAAAGATAAATAAAAAGAAATGTAATTGAAACTGAGATGGCCACAACGGAATTTATGTGATAAAGAGATATATTGTCTGAACGCAACAGAAATATATGTGATAAAGAGATATATTGTCTGAACACTCCAGAAATATATGTGATAAAGAGATATACTGTCTGAACACAACATAAATATATGTGATAAAGAGATATATTGTCTGAACACTCCAGAAATATATGTGATAAAGAGATATATTGTCTGAACGCAACAGAAATATATGTGATAAACAGATATATTATCTGAACGCAACAGAAATATACGTGATAAAGAGATATATTGTCTGAACACAAATCCTTGAACCCAAAACATATATAGTTTTAATTTGACTATTTCACTTTCTTGGTCCTATACAAGAAACTGAGTCATCTTATATAGCTAACAAGTGAAGATTCTTGATTCAAACCAATTTGGTAATAAACATTGCCTGAGGACAAGCAGGGACATACATTACAGGGGTGAACCTTTACTTCTGTATCATTATCAACTTCACCCTTTTCCCTCCTCCCCCCACAAAATTCTTTCCACATTACCCCCCCCCCCTCTGCAGTTGAACAACATTGTGTCATTAGCCTGGCACCACTTAATATTCTCACTCATCCCTTCACCTCCCCCCACGGTAACATTGCCCCCCCCCCCCCTCTGCAGTAGAACATTGTCTGCAGCATGTCATCTCTAAACATTTTCACTCAACCCCCTCCTCCCACCCACCACAGAATTCTGTTCACATTGCCCCCCCCCCAGCAGTTGAACAACGTTCTTGTCAGCCTGACATCTCTAAATACTCTCACTCAGACCCCTCCCCCAGCCTCCTCCTCCGCACCCTACCCCCAAAGAATTCTTCCCACATCACCCCCTTTGCAGTTGAACAACGTTGTTGTCGTCGGGCGACACCACTTAATATTCTCACTCTGCGACATTAAGCATACACATGCATTATACTTGATTGATGGGTTCATTGTAAATGTGTTGAATAAATTACCATTCTATAAGAGAATTACTGATGCACTATACACTAAAATACGGAGCAAAATATGCTAATACAGAAGTTGACACACGGTAACCACTTCAAAATGGTATATTGTGGGAAAAAAGGGAATGAATAGATGAATATAGTTTGAATGGAATAGTGGTGCTAATTGTACACTGCATGATAGACATGGGTTTGGGGATTAGGAATTCATGCAATAGTTTTGGATATAGTTTTATACTAATGGAATGCTGGAGTCAAAAAATTATAGTAGTACTAGAGGGGATACAATATGTTAGGTAAGTAAACTTATATAGCCTTACTTTTTATGTTCAGTATTTTCATCGCATTATGTAGAAATCAACAAATGACACTGATTCATTATGTGCCTCCTTGAATTTTCCTTTATTCACAAAAGGGAGAACTCTTTTAATTACTAAAAAAAGGTAAATACTTTAATGATTAAATCTCGGACTACCAAATAATATGGCAAAATATGGACACAAAATATCCATGAGTGAAAAAGGTTAAGAAAATTAGCTAGGTATTCTGCTTTTTCATTGCTAATAATTTGGTAATTATCCATGGAACCTTTGAAGTAGCATCAAGTTATAGAAATAAAATTTTGATTGAATATCAACAAAAATATAATTTTGTTTTTGTTCTATTTCTCTTCAAAAGTAGAATACATTTAGAAGATGTTCTCAGATTTCAAACTGTCTGGGCTGGGGTAGCAGTCCGCAATAACATCTGCCATTGTTTTTATCCCACGTAGTAAATACAGAGCGTTGTCAGTCCTATGTAATATCAGCACTGCTCCACTTACAAGCATTGCAAACAAGGATGCAAGAAATGTCGGGCAGATGTTTTGAGCATCACCGCCAACCAATGAGTGGGGGAAAAAATAGAAGAAGATTAGGAATTGGGTCACTGAAAGGTCACTCCGGTGGCGTTTGCTCCCTTGCAAGTTTTGCTTCGTTTCTCGCCCATGGTGTCCTGCACATCAGGTGCCTTTAAGATTGGGTCTATTTTTTGGTAACAATGGTTTCAAAAAATAAGAGCAGTAGTCCACAAGTGGCTTATCAAAAGAAAAAAAATTAACAGAGAGCTGAAGACAAACTTATCGCCAGATTAACTGCTACTTGTATTAGGCCTATATAAAATCAAAACAAATCTTCCACAGGCATAGACTATTATGCATCTCTAAGAACAATTTTCATTATAAACCGTAAATTAATAGAGTCACAAATTTTTCTAGGACATCATGTTTCAGAATCCCAGGCACAGAATGTTTTTTTCCTTCAAAAATTATCGGCCTTGCGCTGCACTCAACCCAGGTGAGATAAATGGATACCTGGCAGGATTAATCCTTTGAATGCAAGGCGCTGGAAGCAGCAGATCGAGCTAAGCCAGTTAATTGGAATAGATAACGTTGAGACAGATGGGGCTCATGAGAATTATTATTATTACATGAAAGCTTAAAACTGATCTTTCCTAAAATAATAGTAAATAATTCAAATTTAAAGAGGCTATAATTGAAGTCCCACTGGTTAAGTCATCATCAGTTTCTTTTACAAGGAGCATATTACTCGGACTTTCATGTCCTTGCAATAATGTCTGAAGAAGCAAAATTTTCACTTGATTATCATATCGAATATTTCTTTTTAAGACTTCCGTTAAGCGTCCTATCACCATCCACCATCTTGGGCGCTCCATGCCGTTGCCATACACGCACGCCAATGAAGTTATTGGAGAAGACTACATCAGACATAAGCAGTAACCGTGACAACGCTTAATTAGAGGACGATCCCACCGAGCGCAATCCAGCCGAGTCCCACATATACTCAGGTATATGGAGTGGGGGAGGAAGGCCAATCAAAGTTGCATGAACTCAGTCCACTCGCCAAGCTCAGCTGCCTTAACTCTCGCTTAGGTTTACTGCTAAATCATCCAAATCGCATCGTTCTTGCCCCTGTCATTTGAATTATGTGCCTAAATAGGATTTTTTTTTTACTTTTTTCATTAAAAAAAGGCATCTGATAAGTTCTTGTTGCAGATATCAGAACTTTCATATTTTCTTCAAGGAATACCCTTCCTTTCCTTAAATTTTCATCCCCGCTCCCCTTCTCTTTCTTTATCTTCGTCTTTCACTCCTTCATCTCTCTCTCTCCCTCTCTCTCTCACGAACACACACACACCCACACTACCAAATATAGATATCAATGACCTCATTACAAGCCATTAAATACCTGTCAGCAGAAATCACCTCTGCCACCTAATCAGTTCTTATTCATTGACAATAGAAAAGAATAAAAATATAATTCATCTTTTAGAAAGTATTTGCATACATTCAATGCATGCAATACAATAAACTGATAAAATGAAGTAAAAGGAATATGTTCATTTTGATTTTGATTGAAACTTAAAAATACCAATACGAAACATATTTTTCAAATAATAAAAATTAGAATAGCATAGGGTTGGATGGAGGAATAATATAAGAAACATATCTGGAACTGACAGAAGGCATAAAAGCAGTTGAAACTTCATTGTGTCACAAATAGTGTTTTAAATAACCTAGAAGGCATTTCATAGACAATGCTCATTAAACAACACCCAAGTCAGATTTCATATCATAGCGCAGTAATTATGCTGATTTTATGACACCAGAAGCAAGCAATTTTCTTGTAAGTGCCTGCATTATCAATAATGATCAAGCCACGCTGACGCACAGCCATGCGTGTCCGTCACGCTTCATTGGGCCGGAGAAACTAAGACTGCAACCGAGATGAGGAGAGAAGAAGAAAGAGATGGAGAGAGAGAGGATGGATCAAGGGTGGGATGGGAGAGGGGTTTCCATGATGAGGGAATACTGCGGCCAGAGGACGGAGGTGATGGAGGACTTTGTAATATCACAATGCCGTCTTGGGATTTTCTTGGAGTCTCTTTGCCATATGCTACAGATGGGAGGAGTTACGGGATGATAAGACAGATGGATAGAAGAAAACTCTGGAGTTCAAAATTACACTGGTTTACAAAATGTTAACAAAATCAATAACATATATTGTCAAAGTGACACAAATGAATGGAGGTATTTTATTTAATTTATTGTCAATGTTAAAGAGCAACAATATACCCTTATCTTGCCTAGAGGCCTATTTTGGTCCAAATAACACTAATCAAATACGAACTTCTGTACATAAGTGGATGTGTTAAAAATAAGTGACCTCTTAAGGGTCATGCAACCCACTGGGTTAAGACTAAATGCCATATCATGCTAACACCAATGGAAAGTTCACTATGTCATTGTCAAAAGGGCATTCAGATAAGGTTGGCTGCTCAGCACATATATATATATATATATGTAGTTAGGAGTCATCTGAGGCACAGGGTTATTTCAGGTCACGGTGAGAGAAGCAAAAACCATTTCCCCTCTCTTTTCCCCAATTTTTTTTCTCTCCACTCATGCTATCTCAAGTTCACTGGTGTGAAGATGCTATTGTCATTATACCTATACCCTAAGCTCACCAAACATGTGCTATGTATGTATGCCACATCATCTAAATGGTTTCTCCACGTTGCAGCTTGGCTAAGTACGACAGACAGACAGACTTGAACATAGCTGGATGGAACCACTAGGGCCAATATTACAAGAGGAATAAGAAGCACGTTCTCCACCAAGCTTGAGTGGTTTTTTTCAACGGACTTCCGCTTTTTTTCTTTAAGGAGATATTAACAGAAAACTGGGGCAGAAATTCTTTTTAATTTTTTTATCGCAGCAGAGTAGTAATTATGCTAGAGGATGGGTGGCAACAAATGCTAAACCAATGACATGCCCAGAATCAAAAGAGTTAAATAAAAACAATTAAAAAAAACCCTAAACTGAAACTGTCAAACTTCAACTACAAATACATGTATGTAGGCTTATTATACATTTAGAGCTTTTCTTTTTGTTCAGCAACATTCTTGAATATCAAATCAGACTATGAAAATCTAAACTCAGTAAGATTTATTTCATTTTTATTTTTTATGGATATTCCAACTTCGCAAGAACTGATCCTGGGTATGAAACATAAAAGGTCCCAGAATTCTGAAACAGATTATTATCATAGCTGGTCTTTCACATTAGCGACCCTATTTCTTTCTTTGTTTGTTTCTGTTCAGTAATGCTTCAAGTAAGACACCATTAAAACCATACATTGTCTCACTATCTTTCTCAATGGGTTTTCTCAAGATCTTACTATAGTAGTACTTGTTATAAATCACTCAAAACACCTGTACTTGAGTGATAAATTAGGCCTTTTAGTCCCACATATTAATCTTTGTGGCATCCTTTCACAGGCATTCCTTGGCAATTCAACTATGTATTAGCCCCATCTTCACTTCTACATGAAAGAGCCCACTTGTATTGACTGCAGAACATAGCAACACAAAACTTTTCTGGCAATCTGAGGGAAACTGGACATGGCACCACTGAACTCTACTCACAAAATGTTGACTTATTTTACCATGGTAACATAAAATACAAAACCTCAAAAGTTGAGGTATGGAGAGCCGAGAGCCAACTCAATTACAACAATATCTTTCTCTCCTCTAACAAACTATAGCCAACTTGATAATATAAAAATGTGGTATCAGTTGAAGAGGGAAAAAAATCATTTACTACAAATGGAATATCAAAGTATTTCTATTCAATTATATTAATGGAGAAAACCATGGGGGCAATTAAATGGTGGGCATTCACACCCTTATACTTGAAATAAATGTTGTACATAAAATGAAGTATATATATTTTAAGTAAGATTTAACTATGAACTAAAATCAAATAACAACAAAAACATTAAGACAGACAAAAATCAGAAGAAAATATGGAACAGGCTGGAGCAAGATCATTCTTAAGGAAAGATAAAAACAAAACAAGCAGAAAGAAAAAAAAAGGCGATACACTACCTATCCAAACAAATCTAGACAATAAATCAAGACATGGGGCAAAGAAGAGCTAAAAGTGGGTATCCTAAGCCTAATTCTATTTGACAAATTAGGTAGTGTTATAGAGGAGTTGGACAAATGTAGACCTTTTAAAAGTAGAACAGGTAAATATTATGTTTTGTTACACTTGGTAGGAGTAGATGAGCTATTTGGCATAGATGATGGATGTAATGTTTTGGGAAGGACTTAACTAGATAAACTTTACTGTTTCACCTTTTTTTTTGCAAATCCAGTGATGTGTAATTGAGTTCATGAACTGGTTGTTATAGCCTCTCTTCAAGAGTTGTTTTATTGCAATGACCTACCATACACATGATCCATATGCATCTGTACAGTCAATGTATTTTTATGCAAGTGAATTGAAGCCTTGAGAAACTTTGGTAAAGGTTACTTGTCAATAGTATTGGATTATTTGTATTTAACATTTAAAAAAGACACTCCAAACCCCAGACTCATCATTATCAAATCATTGAAAATAAGGGAGCGAATTAGATGGGAGGAGAAGTTGTATTATTGGAAGAACATTCTTAGTCATGTAACGTAATATGTTGCATTGAAACAAGACCACCTTCAGCGTGGTCAACTTTAGTACGATGTAGGTGTATTATGCACTTGGTCAGGCTATTAGTGTTCAGACTGATTTGATATTAAAGTATAGGTAGGTTATTCAAAAATTATTGCACTAACATGACATAAATTGGGCAGAGAGGAGAGAACCCAGATATCCTCCAGTCTCAGAGGATGTTACTATGGTGATGCAATCCTTCCATTAGTCACTATATAAACATATTTAAGAATGGTACACCAACACCACTCCTGGTGGAGGGAAGATCTATGATGTACGGGTGGGGTGGGAGAAGTGGGGCATAGAGGAAAAAACCAAAACAAGTAGCATTTTCCAAAGATGTTGCTGTGATCATGGTGATGCAACCATATTTTCCTAAAGAATTGCAATGGAGCCAGAGGAACATGTTAGAGAAACAACAATCCTGGTGGAGCTAAGATGCTGAAAGTGTGGGGTAAGAGAAGAGCCCTCAGTGATGCAATCACACCTCTCTGAAGAATTGCCATGAAAGCAGAGGTAAGACTGGCTCAGAACGTCACTCCTGGTTGCATAAAAATGGATGAATGGGTGGGGTAAGAGAACTGAAGACAGCATCTCCATGGATGTTGCTATGGTCATGGTGATGCAATGGGTAGTTGTACCAATACAAGTATAGTACCTGTATGGCATCAGGAGATGCTGCATTCTCATTAACTGGGCCCACACCCCGGGGAGTCATGAGGGGGGATGATTGATGGATGGATGCCTCATCACAAATGACTCAAGACAACTGCATCATCTTCAAGACAGTCTCTGCCAATGAGACGCTATCAAAGGATCTTGACATTCATAGTACTCTATCCATACATACTGCAGAACCACCAGCAAAAATATTTTACTGTATATGAACTAACTTCAAAAGAAATGAAAAAAGCTTATCTGAGATAAACGTGATCTAGATCATTCAAGACTTTTTTCATGAATAAACCATCTAATTGAGAAGGCTCTTTAAATAAGTAGGACAAACTCTGATCTCCTCCATATGAAATTTTGAGAAGGCACAGTAATATATGAATCTAAAGCCTAGTATGCATAATACATCATAAGCAATCTGTGAATTATAGATTGGCATGAGGAACTGTGGGAGTAAACAACTAAAATGATATCTTTAACCATTGGCCTGATGTAATCATACTTCACTGACTTCTATCTATGGTTCAATACATGTGCAGGACTCCATATCAGGGCAACCTCCTCCTAATGAACCTTTGAAATCCAAACCTTACAGCAGCTCTAATATTCATTCATCTCCTATTTTTTGCCTCCATATTTCAAACCATTATTTTTTATATGACACCTAGAAAGATCCTTGTCATTTGATTGGTTGTTTGATATCGATCATTCGCCCTATTTTACAATATCATCAACCATGCAATTTAGGATCCATTCATCATGCAATTTTGGACCCATATGATTTTGTCCATTAAACGCGCGCACTGAGACAGCAGGCACCACAATACCACTCATGTTTGAAGCACACATGTTGTATGTACGCAATAATCAACAGACCAAGCTAGCACTGCATGACCATATTTTGCATCGAAATACATAAGTTTCATATGAAAAAAAAATCATGTTTTAGGTGTCAAATAAATCCAATAATGAATGTTATTTTCAATCGTGCAATGGACAGAATACTTCATTCAGTAAGAGATGATCCATTGCACTCATTCATTATTTGTATATCATAGCGGGAACCTGTAACATAAAGCTTGGCGATTGATCATGGATCTGATAATTGATTGCATTGATTGTGTATGATTGATTGTAAATACAAGCCTCATGATCAGTTGTATGTCATAGATCACAGTTTAAATAACAGAAGTAGGAGTGGATCACTCTCTGTATTTGTCAATGATGCAAAATACTCTAGGCATCTTGATCTGTTGAAAATATCTGGTGTCCAATGGTTATAGGCCCATGCACTCCAAGATGGTCCGGATGAAAACATCTCTGAACACACAACTGCATGAGACAACACAGATTCACACAGAACCACTACCATTTGACTGTCTTTAACAATCAAATCCATGCTTCAATATGTTATAGTAAAACCAATATATTACCTTAGTCATATGAAGATAGATGGCTAAAACTGCACAACTTTGAAATGTATTACAGAGCATTAAAGAGAAATACTGGGTAGCCTGTGTACTTCTTAATTTGACCAAAGCTGTAAAACCCTATCAAGTCTGTTTCACGAAAAACTGTAACAAAAAAAAATTACCACTGATTAATTTGCTATACAGTAACCCAATATATCTGCAAACACTCCTAAAAGAAAATGGCTCCCTAATTGTCATGGCAACTAAACCTCACCTGTTTCACTTCCATTATCTCCTCCACCATGTATTGAGGACATCACATTCGTGAGAGGGGGCGGGTCTGAGCCGGGATTGGACTGAAGATCATCGGGCGGTCCATAGCCAACTGAATTGGGGCCACCTCCCCCACCGCCTCCTCCTACCAGAGGGGTGTGGGTGGGATTCTGGCTACCAGATTGTGATGACTGTAATGAGATGAAGGGGAAAAAAAGAAATAATGATCTAATCACAAACTGCCTTTTCAGAAGATATAAGAGCATTGAAAGGAAAAACACAAACAGGGAGTCTGTAAGTACAAAACTAGAAACATCATATGGAAATAGTCAATTAGACTGAAAGTTTTTAGTCCGCTTTTTAAATATATCATGAGTTTCTTTCACTGGCATAAATCCTTGCATCACAACTATTGTTCAGGGGGATGATCTATTACTCCACCCCTCCCCAACTTGAATAGCATGATGTTGCATATTTATACCCATGATTTCTTTCATATATATGCTACATGTATAAGACTTCTTATACAGTGGATCTTAGTTCTAGTGAAATCCATGGTATAAGTGAGATAGTATAGATATTGTTATCAATAATTTCATTGTATAAGTGAAGGCATGAAATAAACTAATTTCACCCCTAACTTTAATTTTATCAAAGAATGTAAAAGAAACTTCAAAATTGTTCTGCTGGTTTCATTTTCTTGTCCCTTTCTTTTGTTAAGTTCCTAACCAATTTATATTAAGGTCACACTTTTGATGCATTTACATCATAAAGTTGAATAATCTGCCCGCTTTCAATAACTCTCCCAACCATAATTAGCTGATGCAACCTCATTACTATTGTTGGGTTATGAAAGCAAAATCTGGAATGAAGCGCTAAGAAAATGTGTGTCAAAGAGTGTGCAAATTGTCGGGTAAATTATTCACTTGTTCTTTGCGTGACTAACGTGATGAGCCTAGTAAACAGCGTAGAACTCATAAAAAATTTAAGTAAATTAGGCAGTGAGATGTGTAGAATTTGCGGTAATGAGTATGCTCAATGGCTAATGTATGCAGGGAAAGTGGGGAGGGAGGAGAGATTCTGTACAGAGTTTTAGGAATGTTCCCACTGACATGCTCTCTGACTTCTCAAAAACCGATGTGGTGTACAACCATCAGAGAGTTTGACAGAGTCAGAGGGGTATGGATGGAGAGGGGAAAAGCTATTACAGTGTTAATAAAAATGATTTTAATAACAATACTAGAAATTCTTGATGAGATACGAACTACAGAGTGCTTTGCAATACCATTCCTGGCTACCATAAATACCATTTTGTTATTCCATGTATTTTTCATGCATTTTCCTTAATTTTTTGTAGTCTTTAAGTGTATATTATTCTGTATTCTGTTACTTGCAATTTTTGTCTATGTATCCAGCGCTTAGAAACAACGCGTATTAAGCGCTTTATAAATGTTGATTATTATTATTATTATTATAAATACAATATGAATAAATCACAATATATCAGGCAGCAACATTAGTCTACTTCAAGTCCAGTGCCTTTGTGATCGGGTTAACAAATGGGTAGGTCTTCAACTTTTTTTGGGGGGGAGGCAGGTGATGAATTTTCAATAAATCTTCAGACATCTAGAGAAACCTAATACTTGAAACCATTTTAAATGTAACAATTCACAAAAATTCTATTCTCGGATCTGAGATCCTACAATCACCATTTTCTTCTTTCAGGTTCAACTCTTCAGAAATATAGATGGCAATACAATCGGTTAATGATTCAAAGGGCATTTATCACTGCTTTCTCAGAGTCAATTTTGAGTTCCTGCGCTAATGGCTACATAGTACTCTCGCATGCATGCACCAAGCATCCATAAGATGGACTGCGTAATATGGAGTGGGAGATACCGCATCAATGAGAACACTGCAGGAGAAGTGGCTGCAGTAATACTCCATTAGATGCCACAGAGTCATTAGACAAAGACAAGGGCCTATCAATCACACAGTCTAACACGAGCAAAGGGAGACGGGAGTAGAGTGAGAATGGGGGTAAAGGTGGATGAAGAGAGAGAAACAGACAAAGAGAGAGATAGAAAGCCAGACAGATAAAGAGAGATAGAAAGAAAGACAGTGATAGAGAGAGAGACAGAAAGAAAGACAGTGACAGAGAGAGCAGAGCCTCTTGAGAAAACTATTGCAAATTCATGAATTGGTATATTCCTATGATACATATTCACGACAAAGAACAGAACAGGAGGGGATATAATAACACAAAATAAAATAAGACAATTTATTGTAAGATGATAGAAAAGAGGATGGCAAGATGAAATGTGACAGCACTACATATACTTCTTTATGAAAGAAGCAAACGTGTAGGAATGAGGAAAACCGTATCTCATTATTAAAATAGTATAGATGCATTGAAAACTAGATGGATAAGCTATACTTCCACTACAGTGGCCAATACCTGGCACTGAGGGTATTAAAAGTAATTCTTCCACCTGACATTGTGGCTCTGTGGAAAGGACAACCACACAATGTCAGTTCATCCATTCATAAACAACCTGTGATAAATCTGAGGATGGGATGATAAATTGGGGGAGGGGGGGAGGAAAAAAGGTAAATGAGGGGAAACTATAAGAAATGTTGGGGCTAAGACAAGGGGTCTTTCTTTCTCTTTTTTTTTCCTGAGGCAGAGAGCCACCACATCATAGCCCCTGGGCCAATTTTGGTCAAGGCCAGGAGATTAGATGACACATTCTTTCCTATTTGACATTTCCTCCGCTCTGCTGAGAGAAATAATGACTGCAACAGGAATACACATAGAACTATTATGTACGTGGTTCTTGTCTTGTCGTTCCACTTTTAGATTTGGGAGGGGTGAGCAGGGGTGATAAAGGGGGCAGAGGTGGGCGGAGGAGGGGGGTCAATTCGTGCTGTAGTCAGATAAATACAGTGGATGAACCTGAACTGATGGACTTGATTTAATAGACTTTTCAAAATTTATGACACCCCTGATATTTGCACTCTAATAGAAAGGAAGTCAACTGTTTAATTCTAGTAGAAATATTCATATACCAGATAATATGCACTTGTTTTGGAAATGATTGATATCAGAAGAGGGGACGAGTTGTACCCATATTTTCATGAAAACTTTTCCCAATTGATTTAACCAGGCCTACAAATAGGACAAGGATTACAATAATTATTTTAGCCTATATCCCACACACAAAATATATTGAAATTGTTGAAAATGAAAAATTTCAATTACTGCTTCCCTTCTAAAAACAATTACTTGTCTATAGTTTTTACTTGAATAAATAAAAGAACACAATTGTATTAGCTTATAATATTGAATTTTGATAACAGTGTCAGAAAAACCTCATCCGGATCCATTTGCTGGTTTTGAATTACAACCATTGGATTTGTAAGTCTTATCAATCATTCTCTAAAATCACTCCATTGATCTAAGTTAGATGTAAACATCTTTTTTCTGGCTGTCTATGCTATAGTTTTTCTGATTCATGACATTATTCCCATATATCAATAGTCAATGCATTGATCAATCCACCATGCACTTTCCTATACATAAACCCCATCCTTAATTTTACAAATTAGAAAATAATCTAAAACAATTACAACTAGGCGCAGGTACAACAATCTCATTTAAAATAGAATATTTCATAACTCTATTAGACTAAGAACTTCACGCAAAATAAAAAACTATATCCTAATACAAGAGTCAGTCCAATCCAAGGAAATTGTTCACAAAAATAAAGTTCCAGAAGATCTGCAAAGGTGGAGATGCAACTCCAAAAGTACTCTGGCACATGTACCCTATATGATGACCACAACTCAGAAACTAGCTCAAAGGGATTAAGTAATTACTGCCTATTCAAGGGGCTAAGAAACAGGAAAGAGAGATAAGAAATGACTACTATTAAATTTCCCCTTTCCCCATGCTATTTGTTTTCTTCTTTATAACTTCACGTCGCTCCACTCAGGGATGTATTTGAGTTATTATTATGTAAGAAGTATTAGTCAGAATGACAGTAGTATAATTTTGACTTCTAATTCATTTCTGCACTTTGTCAAGAATACCAATGTTATGTGTTGACTTTGACAGGCTCAAGGATAGAAAAGTTGGTGTAAGCAAGCTTGTTGAATGTGATCCAAGACAATTCTCAATATTGCCTTATCCAGTGGCTCATTCTTCATTGATATCTAATAATCAATGGATTTGCAGCAACAAAAGGAAAACAGATTCAATGAATTTAAAATACAGTGACGACTCTCCTAGTTCAAAAATACATATCTTTGAAGGCCTATTTCTTTCATAATTCACCAATGGATAGCAGATTATTCAATGAATATCCATCAGTTGAAAGATTGCAATTAGGATAGAATGTAGGCTATATCAAATTCTATTGTTTAGTGCACACATCCACCTTGCTCGGCTCTCCTATATTACCCTGCCTAATCTAGTCTATGATTCTGCTGCTCACAGCTTTTGAAGAATTCATCAAGGATAGAGTACTTTCCTTAAAAGGTGCATTTTCCTTGATTTAAATGACTTATAATGTTAGTGTTTGTAACCAAAGTTGACTAAACCATAAATATGGCATCTCTATAAACCAAACAAAAATGAAAATATGTCATTTTGCATGTAAAACAATAGACCTCTAAACACGTTCAAATTGCACAAAAAACAGGGGGGGGGGAGTCCATCCATGATCAGCCATGTTTGCATCGTTCTTGACGTTTATGATGACTATGTAGCTGGCACCACATGATCACTTATTTTTGGCTATTCTTTCAATCTCTAACCTTGAATAGGTTCTCTTCTGTCACGCACAGTCTGATTCATTCTTTCTTGAACTCTTTTGCTTTCTTTATATTTTTACTTTCTTATATTTTGTTTTTACAAGGAAACACATCTTTCATATTTCCTTTATGTAGAATAGGTATAGTTACAAATTGTTGATTGTGTTCATTTTCAGATAAACGAGATCAAAGGAAGTACTTTGATTTGTTGAATTGAATTGAATTGGTTAATTGAAAAAAATATCAAACAGGCAGCTCACAGGCTGAAAATGTTCCATTTACAAACAAAAAATCAACAGAGAAAGTATAATTATACAATGGTGAGAGATTAAACATAAATTGAATTAACATTGATAAAATGCAGAATGCAATTCATAGAAATGACGATAAAGTTATTTTCTACAATTAAGTTTGAAATCAAAATACAGAAACAAACAAATAGAGCTAAATGGACAACAATGAACAAAAGCAGAAAATGAGTGGTTAAGTTGAAGCAAGGGTCAAGTGATTGAAATTTATTTAAAGAAAGTAATTCTGTTGTGTAGATAAGAAATAATATAAAAAGAAACAGTAAATTTCAGTGTGCAGCAAAGTGTCCATGTTAAAGGAAATTTGATAAATAAATATTTTAACAATTTTGAAATATTGCAAATTAATTTACAGATAAAACAAGATTGAATAAAGGGTAATAATAATAATAACTTAAGTACAGTATAATTAAACACAATAAGAAAATGTCTCAGTATGTAAATATGATTTGTGCACTAGAAATGAAAATATATTTAGATAAAATATCAATATCGATAGCTAAGAATACCTTTTCAAATATGCCATAAGAAATCTGTACTAATTATTGACTGTAATTAGTATCACATATTGATATCAATCCTCCTCAATCTTTGATTAAGAGAATAATATGAAATCAATTATTAAAATCAATGCAAGGCTGTACTGGTTAATGCTAAGAGAATGAAGGTGCACTTACCTGACAAAAGGCAAAGACTTATTAATAAAATGTGAATTTACCCTAAAAATATACTATTTATTTTCAAATTATCAATCAAACAGAACTATATTTGATGGTAAATTTGATTAAGTAGATTTTGCAATCATTACATCTACTAAATTGTAATCTATTCTTGTCACTCTCTATGGATCATCCAATAGTTTGAGAAGGTAACATCGCCCCAGATATAAGCATATCACGTAGAGTCAATGACTCAATATATCCAATTAAAATATTGCTCTCACAAAAGAGGAATTCTAAATCAAGATGCAATACAAACAGCTACATAAGATCCATAAAACAGAAAGAAGACCAGAAATAAATCGGAAATTACATTTCAGATTGCAGATCTATGGCAGAACTGCCACTCTTCATCAGCGGGATTTTTTCGCGCCTTTTACTCCTCACCGTTTCACTTTGACGAAGAGAAGAATTGAGGTCATAACGACTTTTGGCTTTCCATGATTTAACTTGTGATTTCCTCACTGCATTTCCTCCCATGCACTGACAGCTCATTCAAGCATGTACCACTCTCATTTTGCTTCAAGATTTTTGTTAGATTCTGACACTTTCATCTTTCGATCACGTGCATTCCAACCCATTTCTTCAATATTTTTTAGTTTGAACTGTTCAAGTAAGCACTTACAAAATACTTGGCTGAAATTATCCTCGGCTTTTTATACACAGGTCTATTATTTGAAATAAAAATAAGAAAACCTTACTCTCTTAACAAATATTTCTTCATAAAACAAATAATATGCATCTTTTCAGGACTTTCATTTTCCATCACATTTCTTTAATATTTGAGCCATTCATGAATTGTGTTTTTTTAATATAGAACTATAATTAATATTTCTTGATACAACAAAACAATGAGCAGGCCAATGACATGATTATGAAATCATGGTTATGAAAATGATAAGTAATACAATTCTCTCCATTCAATATTGTACATTAATTTAAAACTATAGTTGGCTACATTTTTTTTCAGAATAACTATATGCTCTCATTATTTTTCCTCAAACTAGATGGACAAGACAGAAGTCAAGCCTCCTTCACCATCATATGTTTTTAATAGCCCTTTACATTGAACAATTTGCAAACTTTAAGCTGCAAGTAATGATATAGTGCTCATAACAAAATAAAAATTATACAGGTTCTCTTTTGAATAGTAGTATACATTTCAAGTCAATAAATACCATTTTTAAACTGAATTGATATCATGTAATTAGTCTGTAAATATCTGCATTTTTTCTTCAATTGCACATAGTATTGCCCATGCTATAGCATACATCCTCAGCGATTACTGTACAAAATCCAATTAAGTTGATGCTAGGACCCAGTTTAGTGCTTCAGGGGTGTTACTAACAATTTGATAACCCTCAAATCTCAAAATTTAATTCCTGCATATAATGTTCTCATAGATTGTTCTATCCATGTTACATTCAGCACAAATTTCATTAAAAAAGAAAAGAATTATGTCCCTGTCTATCTGTGCATAGGTAGGATTTGCATATTGCGTGCTTATGCACAAGGTCTGGGTATATGAGCATAAAAAAGGGGAAGAGTGAAAAAACCGCAGCAGTATATTAAGCAGAATAACATTGTTTCTCTAAGCTCCAATAAGGAAACAGACACACTACACATCTTCTCAAAAACTAACTTGAGAAAATACACCATATACAGTGATATAACAATCGTATACAGATTTGATGAAAAAATCAAGAGCGTCATAGAATTTGTGTGAAACTCTAAAGACATAAGTCCTACTAAGTGGCCCATATCAATACCAAGGTCTCAAATAAAATGAAGAATACCGAATATAAATTGAAATGTATGTTTTATTATCACTGAAGATTCTGAATTGTTTGGAGTTTACAATTGATAATATTCATAATGAGTGCAAAGAGAGAGAATTCATGCCAATTTGTAATAAACTTGAACAAGTACTACTCATTTACGCATTTTTCCTGACAGCTTGACAAATATCGAAATTTCCGCTCATTTTTTGTTTAAATATCAAGGAGAATCCCAATGGGCTAGCCATACTGGAGACCTTTATTCAGTCCTATTCATTCAAAAGCTTTATGAAACATTATCTGAACTTTGAAAATAGAATGATTAATAAAGTAAATGAACTAACTGAACTGGCAATGCTGGCGTCCAAGACTTTATTATTCAAGAGTAATTATTTAAAATTTTCTCAGAGGTATAATAAACATGCATGATACGCGGAATGTTTCTCACAATTCAAATGATCTACAATTGCAAACAAAAATGACTAGAACTCCTGGTAAAGATTGCTCATTGATATAGACCTGAATGAACGAAGCTGAGCAGTAAGTGTGGGAGGTGGGGTGAGGATGGAGGGTAAAGGGGTGAAGGGGGAGAGGAAAGTGTGAGGGTTTGAAAAGAATGTGTGCAGGGGGGACGGGGGCAGGGGGATGGGGGCAGGTTTCAAAACAGGTTGAAAGGACATGAAAAGGGGGAGACAGAGGGGTTAAAATCAAATCCATTTTAAAAAGCTATTAGGGTGCTATTTTTGGCGTTACTTTTATACTTAGAGTATTGAATCACCCTCCTCCTGGCTGTAAAAAATGGATTTATATAAACAATGAAAGGAAAATTTTGATACAAACACAAGAAAGGGATCGTATCCTCTTTTTACCTAGGCAATCAATCAAAAATCCCTGCCATTAGTACACTGACTGAGTCCACAGAATTCAAGCTAAGTGAATTTTAATGCAATTTACAGGCGGCTGATGATGCTGTAGCAGCCACAGCGCTCGGTCTCTATGAAATTACGGATTCCCTTTCCCTCCCAATTTGTCAGGAAATATGGCAGAGGAAAAGGACAAGTGCCTAAATGCAAGAATTACATACACGTGAATCTAAGGGAGAGATAGAGTGGGAAAGAGAGCCCCTGTGCCTACAGCCACCCCAATGCCTTTTTCTTTGCATTTCAAAGCGTAGTCCGGCCTTCCCGCCAGTCAATGCGCTAACTTAATTGCGAGAAAGTCAATCTGCGGAAAACAAGAGGAAGAAGAAGGTAACAAATGTTTTTACAGCCTAGAGTGGGTAAGAGATGGGTGAGAGAAAGAAGAGATAGAGAGAAGGAAGAAGAGAAAGAGAGAAGGAAGAGTGATGGTTGAATGCAGAAGAGGCTTGGTAAATCTTGTGTTCATGTAAAGGAACTGAGAAACTCATGAAGCCACAAAGTGAATGGAGATCATGGCGAGTTCTATGGCTGTAGGTGAGGGTACATGCAGCCAGACGTGGCTAACGAGCAAAACGTTCTCATCAACATACCAAGGCCCTGTGACATGAAGCTCAGTAATTGTTCATGGGGCTACGATTGATTGCATGGGTTACTATGTATGATCAATTGCAAAATTCAACCCAAGGATCGATCACAAAGCTTTGTGTTACTGGACTCCTTTCCTTTCACCTATGGTATCATTCCAACTCTCATATCATTTCTATCCTCCATTTCTATTTCTATTTCTTTCCCCTCCAACTCCTTCATTATAATTTATAGAAAAAAAGGTGCCTTTTATAAAGGGGTAGGGCCTTTTGCATTCAAACCATCCCCTACCCCCACAAAAATAGAACAATAATAATAGTAATAATCAAAATAATAATAATAAAATAAATGAAATAATGAACAAATAAATACATAAATAAATAGGTGAATAAAAATAACAATAAAATTTTAAAGTGAATTTTTATACACTCTTTCATTTTGTCCTTTTTTTCCAATATTTCTTTAAATCATCCAACCTTCATCCTAGATATTTCTCACACTAACCATCTTCTTGTTATTCATCCCTGGTTCTGAGGGAGCTATAGCTTGCCTGAAAGACCCCCGGCAAAATGACCCCCACGAGTTTATCCCACCGATTGCTGCACACTTCATAAGCTTTACAATATACATAATTAATTGCAACTCTTTATGCACAGGGCCCACCAACAGTAAAATTCATTCTCTCTCTTTCATTCCCTCTCTTCTACACACAGGGATCATTAACATTATACACTCTAATCCGTCTGCTTCACTCTCCATATAAGAACAATATGAAGTCATAAATGTGCAGCTTCGCAAAAGACCCAAATATGATCTCAAAAACGTCATTCCCAATGGATTCAAAGATTTATTTTCTTGGCCTACATATTTTTTTTTCGTCCCTAGTTGAATCTCCTAAGAGAAGATGAGTCAAGATATCCTTCTGCTCAACTGCACTTTCCCCACAAGTCAAATAAGCAATCCAAATTATGCTTAAAATGCAATCGTATTTCATCATGGAGTCCCTCTGTAGTTGTCATGAATTTACTACTACAGATTACTGCAGAAATAATAATACAGCTACCACTTAAGAAATTTCATTCTTTCAAGATTATGCAATCACATACCAATAAAACATAAACTGACGGTAACAGATAAGAAAATTTGCCATTTTATGATATTTGGACATCTTTGCTAATATTCGTGTAGGCAAACTTAACTTCATTTTTTACAATGATATTGTTACCAGGGTGATATATGAAATATTTCTAGGGATATTCATTTTTCACCAACTTCTAGATATTTGGTCCTGTTGGTTACATGGGTGCAGCTAGATCTTTCAAGAAATTTGAAAACCTAATCTCTACTGAATCTTTAAAGAATTATTCTGAAACAAACAGCATGGTTTCTATCAGACTTGATTTTCATAATTAATAATTGAAATTTAAAAACATTTTAAAAAGACACCCAGAAAATTCATCAGCTATAACTTTGCAGCTCAAAGAAAAGAAATCAAATCCCACAATTCATTAGCAAATTGGAAACATCCACCAGATTACTCGCAACACATAACACCAAGCGAATAGCTTTATGATAAGCAAATTAATCGCTACACCGATCGCAATGAAAAGCAGTCAGTCGTCCTCTCCATGAAATTGCACTTGCATTGTTGTGGATCGGGAGAAATTTCACACGCACGAACCACGTAGGACAATGCAGCTCGGCAGATATGGGCCACACGCACCGCCACAAACGGTTCAGGCTCGTGAGCACAGCAGTGGTTTAACTATCCTTGAGCGCTAATCAGCTGTCATTTAATCACATTCTAAGCATGCTCATTAGAGTAAAAATGCTTGCATCTATGGCATTTTCACTTTAATACTTGTAAAAAAATTAACATCAAAGTAATGGTTGGGTAAAAAAAATTCAATATCACTAATGATTAAACTCATATAATTTTCAGCATGTGAAATAATATTGCAAACATGAGTATGAAAACAGACAAAGACTAAAATAGTCATATTTTCACCTTTATTCTTTCATTTTCGATATAAGCAGGTAGTAATTGAAAAAAAAATCCCCAAATGATAAATTAATATTTTCTGCACTTGAATATCTGTGGCATAATAAGTCTCACTGGTTTCAAATGATGATGATAATACGTAGGTCTACTCTGAATTGACGATGTTATTAAATTTGTCAATAATGCAAGGTGTCTCTTTAAATTCATGACTTTTTTCATAACTTTGACATTGAATAATAGCCTTGAAGCTATGAGTAATGCAGTTGCATTCTCTTTCAACAATATACAGATGTTGTTGGATTAAAATCAACAACACTCCTGCAATCTCCAACCTTTCAAATTTGAAAAAGAAATTAAAAAAAAAATATTCTGGAGTAAATTTAAGATTACTTTAATGAAGAAAATACATACAGAGGCATGCATCAAGCTTGAACAGTATGCCTTCACAAATGAAATCTCTGGGTTAAAAAACAACATAGAAAACATGTCATAAAAATAAATACCATTAATCCAGAGATACATCATCATATCAATTTGTAAATTGAACTTGTAAAGTAAACATAATAGCATTCATGGGAATATTTCAGAAAGTGCCACTACTCTTTTTATTTGCTAGGGATATGCCTTCATGGTAATCTTACATTATCATAGTTTACAAAATGACACATATTTAGACTCTCCTTGGAATAAGCTTTTTCTGTATATTCATCTCTCATCATTACACACCCAGCAGGAGGTATATACTATCAGTCTGCATGCATAGACAAAAATATACACCAGCATGGCTGTAATAATACATCATATAAACACACATAAATATTAGGACTCCATTGTGGAGCCACTGCTGCTACACAGATGGAGAAAACAAGAGGAGTAATGCCTACACAACACCACAAAACCTTCCAGGGATAAGCCTCATTTTGAAACAACACAATAAGGTCAAAATACTATTGGTGGATAGCGACCTTGTGGGGTCATCGACCCAGTCAGCTTGGCCTCTCTAGAATGAAACCCCGACTTTGTGCTCTCTCTCATGCTAGCAGTGCAGCAATGGGGCGTACACCACCCTAAAAAGCCAGCCCTACCCTTAGCCTAGCCTCAGCTGGCCGCTTGGGGTCTACTCCCTATGTAGTCATCTCACCGACCACAATCGCTATGATGTAAAAACCTGACAAGATTCCACATGGTTCCTATTATGTTCATGGAGATTTGTAGTAATACCAGCTCCAAATGATATTTCCTGGCAGTGCCAATACGTATGGATACCTCTAAGGCCGTGTTTATGCTTCCACTTTTCAGGCCAGAATCAGCGTTTCCAAACGTGATTAGTCCAAAACACCGTTGCGTCCATGCTTACTTTCATTTAAACGCTGTTTCAAAACGCCGATCGTAAACTCACAAAAAGGTGCGTTTGTAAACGTCGTTTGACCAGAATCAGGCTTTCTGGGGAAGTATAAACAGAACCACGATCGTAAACGTGTTTAAATGACGTCATTTGGTACATGCTTCCGGTGAGATGAAAATCCGCGAGCAAATACAGTCGTATTGCTCCATGTTATCTCCACGTAATAACAACAATCGGAAAAAAAACACTTTCGAAAAAAGGCGCGCCCAATTTGACCTCGCTTTACGATGCCAAGCCAGCTGGAGATCATGATTTGCTCTGAAAAGTTGAGCATAAACAGCACTCCCAGAACCATGTTTACGATCGGCGTTTTGAATCAACGTTTGAAATCGCTGATTCTGTCCTCGCAATGGAAGCATAAACACACCCTTAATTGATAAGGATCACTATAAAGTGCAAGTGCAATTATTATCATCGTTTTCACCTTGGTTTGCCGAGGGTGGGGGAGGGGGTCCTAAGTATATCTACAAAAAGACAGATGCAAAATTCTTGATTTGTTAATCCAGAGGACTGATGGGAATAATTACAACAAATGGAAGGGTCTTCAGAGAGTTCATACTGCTACAACCAATCTTTACTTGAGGTCATTTTTTACTACAAAGAAATTCCTTTCTAATGCAATAGTCATATTGATGAAGCAGACTCTGAACCAATCAACACAGCGACAGTACGTCATTACAATAACGTAATAGATTTAATCTGTCCAGAGTCGATAGTGTAAGTAACTGTAGCATAACTACACAAGAACCATCATGAAACAAGTTATTGGTGACTAGAGGGCCTGGTAAACATTTTCAGTTTTCTAGATTTTAAATACATTCTTGTTATCACCCAAAACTCCACCATTCCATCCAAAGTTGATCTGGTATTTACTCTGAACACTTTTCCATATGGCCTACAGTGAAACCTGTCTGTAGTACCCACTCAAGGCAAACATCAAACTTGGCCATTAGACAGGTGGCTGCAATATACAGGTTCTTACACACCATTCTCACTACCTCCCTAAAACTAGTTTACTGGAAACTAGTCTAGTGGAAACTAGTTTCAACGTCAAATGAGAACAGTCGAAGCAATCTTGGAAGCGATCTTCCAAACCAGTTCATAAAACCACCTCACGATGTAGTTTTCAAGATTGCTTTGCATCATTAAACTGGTTTTAGAGAAAGTGAGGACACAACTTTTCTTCTGACATTTTGAGCGCGCTCCTCTACACACTGTGTGTAGAATGCCTACGTTGCAGTTTCGAATTTTGTGTGAAATGTGTCATCCCACTGAGAGCATTCCCATAGCAACAAGATCGCTTTATGTGAAGTGACTTTCGTGTGTTGGAACGCTAGCAAAGTGATCTTCCAAACTGGTTTCCTGAACTGGTTTCCAGTAAACTAGTTTTATAAAGTGTAATGAGAAAGGGGTCTTATACACACACATTCTGTTTTCTAGGAATCAGTTTAAGAGGTCACAATAGATAGGTGACTGCTATAGACAGGTGGCCACTACCACCAGGTTTCACAGTATCCTAATTTCTTTCTCTCACCTTCATGTCCCCCTTCCCTTCAAACTCCCTCTCTTACCTAACCCTCAAAGAATCCCAGATCATTAGGACTTCACTTTTCTTGGAGATCTGCATACCTACCACTAACTTGGACCCTTTTACCACCTCCCCCCCCCTAATCCTTCATCCTTTAATCACCTAGCCCTCAGGGGTCTAGCCGTGGTTTGTCCTCAGTAAGGCCAAGGCGCTTGTGGTATTATAATTTGCTGCCAAACAAAACTCATTGGCCTATATTTTTAACTAGTTTCATTGCATCATGTTAAAACTATTGTTTTCATCAGTTGTTTGACCATAGAAAGCCAAATGCAGCACAAATCTTAAAGTTTCATTTATCAGTGCATTTTGCTTTTAAATTATTAACTGCCAATGAATTAGTCCTGTAGTAGTTTTCCTCAGAGTTAAAGGGATGGTCCAGGCTGGAGATATTTCTATCTCAATATAGAGTAAAATTCACAGAGCAAAACGCACAATCAGATAACAAATGACGAAGTTACTGAATTTTAAAGGTTTGCATTATTCCAGTGAAACAGTTCAGGCATGTCGTCATGAATATTCATTAGGTGGGCTGGTGACGTCATATCCCCACTTTTTCTGAGGTATTTTATTATATGAAATTAGATTTATTAAAAAAATTTCGACCAAAGAACTAAAACAATTGGATTGACAACTGATTAAGTGCATTTATTGCCGCAATTTGTTTCATCAAAATGGAGACACATCATTTACACATGTATGAAAAATTAAAAATTTGATGTAATAATTAGAAAAAAGAAAGTGGGGATGTGACATCATCAGCCCTCCTAATGAATATTCATGATGTTGTGCATAAACTGTTTTCACAAAATATTTCAAACTTTTGAGTTCAAAAATAGTTTCAAGTTATCCGATTTTGATGAAATTTTCAGCATTCTGCTCTGTGAATTTACTCTAGTATTAAGATAAAACAAATTTAGCCCGTACCATCCCATTAAAGCATTGGATCACTATTTGTTTTATGAAACACTCGAAACATGAGGTGACTATTCTTCAAGCTTCCTTATGTTGACAAAGAAACAGAATAGATTTATATATGGTGGTGATTTTTTACCTGATTGCTAAGCATGAATGATGCTTGTAAGCAAGCAACCAGAGGAACGACGGCTTAAGGTCCTCTCCGAAGGACCTGGTACTGAGGATTAATGCCTTACCAAAGGGCACTAGCACACCAAGTGGGAATCGAACCCGGGTCACTGGAATACGAATCTCCCGTTCTACCGACTGAGCTATCGCGCCTCCGACAAGCTTATATCATGACATCTCTTAATTTGTGATTGTAAATTGTAAATAGAAACTTTCAGAACTAAAAATTGAAATATTTGTTAGAGAATCTTTTTTCTTATCAATCTAATATTACTTCTAAACCAAAAAAAGCTTGGTCCAATCATCACTGAAAATTGGCCATGCACCCTCGTGTTTTGAGAAAAGTGCCTTTCTGAGGTCTTATGGGTAGTAACAATAAGATTGTTTAACCACTCCACCACACAGTTTGATCTGACTGCAGGCAAAGTTTCAAGGACTAGTTGTCTCTTTTCTTGTTGGCTTTCCAAGTCAGAGCAATTCAATGAACAGTACATGGCACCAAAAGAAACAGTTTGCATTGCAAAAAAAAAGAACAAGGTTTTTTTTTTAAGTGTTCTGGAGAAAATGAAGATAGCCACTTGACTTTCTGCTTCACTTTGTCACTCTTGTCTTCCACCATATTTACTTATACCCTTCCCATATTGCTTCGTCTCTGAACCAGGAGTATAACGGCCCTTGATGTAAACAGGTGTGGATGTGTCCTTAAACGAACTCTTCATCTAGTACCCTGACAACTTAACACAAAGTTAAAAGATTGGCTTGAAACAGACAAGCTGTAAATAGCAGGCAAACATTGGATTTCACCTACTCCCTCTCCCCCATTCCAAATGATACAGTCAATATTGACTCTGGGAGTTGCATGTAAACACTGCATGTATTATCTCAGATGGAAGAGGACAATCACCACTTTAAATTGGCTTCTATTCTCTCACAAAGTTTTTTGGACTGCGAATGGAAATTTGCTACTCCTTTGTGAAAAAAAGTTTGATTGTCAAGGGTTCTTGTGACTTGACTTTAAAAATCGTTTGTCTTTTTAACATGCTTGCACCTGGTCAAAGAGAAAGATGGACAAGGAGAACATGATGCCGCAGAATAGACTGATTTTGTCACACCAAGATTGTATGGATGACTGGATGTTCAAAAAATAATCTTAGCTAAAAATCCACAGATTTGTATGTAAATCTCTAAAATTGCTCCTTTTGGCAGCATTTTTTTTGTTGATTTTCTTCATTGTCTGTTACTAATCAGAAATATGGTAGGTTTTTCCCATAGACTACATCACCTAGCTCAACCAAAATATCCCTGATTAATCCCCATTCCCTCAAAATAAAAGTACTTACTGAAGAACCATTTCACAGCATTTAACAAATGTTCAAAGATATGTATTTGAAATTAAAGTATCTTTAATTTTTGTAATTACTTGAATAATGTGTAAGTAATCATGGTAATGCATCCCCACAAGATGAACATTCCCAGGTCATCTAATAATCTGGAATTCTAATTTTAATGCAAAGAAATAATTCTGCAAATCTATTTTTGTCCTGTTGATAATTAAGTCAAATGCAAAAAGTACTTGTTCCTTTCAAAATTAATAAAAAATCGCCAAAGACTTCTTATACGTAATTTTAAAACTACATAAAACCATATAACAGTCATGTCACAAATGAAAGTTTATAGGAGATTAAAATCACAATGAATGATGAAATTTCATGTACTGCACCTAATAAAATCTGTCATGAGAACTGCTTTTCTCAAAGATTATAACATATGCCCTTATGGTAAATGTTCATAGGTTATTGTGTAAATCTTATCCCTATATTCCAAAAGAGAAGTCATATAATGAACTTGCAAGAGATCTGACCGACCAAAAGCAGATGGGTACGGGAACGTCTCTCTGACACGGCCAAAACAAGGAGCGTTACGGAAACGGTATAAAATATTCATGACAGATGACTAAACACTCGACGGTAAACTAACATGATGACTTCCCTTCTTTGCTTTCTTCTTGCTTGGTCCTTTGCGAGTGAAGGGAAGCGCTGGGACAGCATCTGCCTGGCGAGATACCCCTAGCCACTCAACAATATTCAAACTGTTTTCGCACGCAAGATGCAAGCCGAGCATACATTTGGGGGCAGCCGGTGGAATAATGCATATTTTTTTCTCACTCCCATGTTATCAGGAGAAATGTAGAGAATAAAAAGACAGGTTGGAAAGGCTAACTACTAAGTATCTCAGAAGATGTGTATACAGGCACATAGGTGTTTTAAGACAATAAAAAGCTCTAGGAAGTGCACATTTATAATAATCTGGAATACTTCTTGTAAACTTTTTGCAGATTTCCGAGTAAGACCTAGGTAGGCCTACTCTGGTTCTGTCATAAATCTGGGTACCTTAATTAAAAGATAGGTATTCAACATTGATTGATCACTATTTATTACGCATTAAGACATGATCCCCCACAGCTCAGTTTCATTTTTTCTCTGATTTATATTCATTAAACCAATTATCAGGCACTTAATGACAAATGTTTCAGAACTGATAGTGATTCAATAATTGACTAAATGGGGAAACTTGAGAATGTTAACCGCTCTGCAATCTGTGCTTGATTTGTTCAGTTAATTCACAATTTGCATTGAATATATTGTTACAAACCCTTTCTATATTTCACATTAAAGAAAACCCCATAATTAATGATGTTTTAACATTTTGTCAAGTCAAGATCTGACACATAAACCTCAAATAAAATTACACAAAAGCAAACATAACCAACAAAGGACCAATGTCAACAATCTTCTAACCCTGATAAAAGGCTATGCAATAAAACCAAATGATATTGTCATTATTTGGATAATGATATTACCTCCTTATTAATCTTGGGTAAACACAGATTATCAGCTGTTACTGTCAACAAACTAGGCTGCAACTGTTAAAGACAGATGCAAATTAAAGCTCTCGAAGAAAAGTAGCCAAATGGCCTCACCATGCAGCCTATAACCAGAGACTTTTGACATCAATTGAGAGCAAGTACGTGTAAAATTAGAGGAATCTCATTATTATGAATTAAATATAATAATTATGTGACTTACAAGGCACCAAAACAATTATGTATAGTGCTCAAGGCATATTACCCACTACTATTGGTTTATAGGGTACTCTTGGTATATGCAGGGTAATAAAAATAATAATACTAATATAAACATTTGTAATAGGGGCAGATCCAGGATTTTCCAAAAGGGGGGGGTGTGCCGAGGAAAAAATTGACAAGCAAACAAACAAAAAAAATTTACACTACAAATTTTAATAGTGCCTCTCAAAAGGGGGGGGGGGCACAGGCCGGCTGTGCCTCCCTGGATCCGCCAGTGATTTGTAATGAGCTGGTATCCATAAATAGATGCTGAAGGTGCACTAAAGAAAGGGAATATAAACTTGTAATTAAAAAGGAGGTAAGAATAACATTTGCACTAGAACAGTCTGAATTGCCAGATTTTCATTGAGATTTTGAAGATGTTAAAAAAATATTACTGATGTCTGTGGAAATTTATTCCATAGAACTGGGCTGGGCAAATTGAATGTAAGAACTCAAAAAAGATGTTCAGACTTCACTAATTCCAAACCAACATAAAACCAGATGGATAACAAAAATTGGTCAACAAATAAATAAGCATTTTTTGTGATTATGAATAAATTTCGCATAAATAAGCATAAAATAATCTTCTTTTAAAAATTTCAAAACTCTGTGAAGAAGTTTGGTAAAACTCATGAAGCTCTACCAGATGGAAGAAAAAAGAATCAAAATCGGTCAACAAATGAAGAAGAAGCATTTTTTGTGATTTTGAAAAATGTGCATAAATTAGCATATTCAATGACTTTCAAAATTCTGTGTAGAAGTTTTGAATCCCCTGCCTAATGCTATCATATAAAGCAAAAAAAAAATTGAAATCGGACTTGAAATGACGAAGGAGCATTTTTAAATTCGGCCAACAAACAAAGAAGATGACGCATTTTCTGTGTTTATGAATTTCACATAAATTATCATAAATAATTTTCTACACAAAATTTCAAAAATTCTGTGTAGAAGTATGTTGAACCTAATGAAGCTCTACTAGATGGAAGCAAAAAAAATCAAAATCAGTCAACAAATAAAGATGAAGGATTTTTTGTGAATTTTGAAAATGTGCATAAATTGGCAATTTAATGAGTTTCAAATTCTGTGTAGAAGTTTTGAATCCCCACCTAGTGCTATCATATAAAGCAAACAGAATTGAAATTGGACTTGAAATGACGAAGAAGAATCATTTTGAAATTGTGGATGGACGACCGACGATGGACGCCACACCACGGCATAAGCTCATCTGGCCCTTCGGGCCGGATGTGCTAAATATGTATTCTCTGAGAATCATACAATATAGGAAGTCCTGCTTATAAACAAGAATGGATGAAATATGAATTAATATCTTGACTCGTCACGTGACGTGAGAGTGCGAGCGAATACCCTGGCTAAAAAAACGCATGATGCAAGCCCTCTTCACCCTCTTCCTCGAGTACCATTCTAATTTACCAACCAGGGGCTCAATGATGACCCCCGAGGAGATGCGAGAGATCACACTCGTCCTCTTCCCCGTGCCTGACACCTCCAATCTTTGATCGTTTGACACCCTCAATTCAGGAAATGTTGAGGTAGAATGGGTGCTGAATTACACCAACAGGTACTATGAGGAACACATAGCTGACTGCCTGCCTACAAGGCTTTGTACCATCCTTGTAAATGGTGGAGAGTCTGTAGCAATCAATTAATAATCTTCACATTTATTTAAAAAAACAATTACAGCACTATCATAATAATTTTTTATTTGATAAGTCAAACATAATGAAGAAAATAAAGGAAAAGACTGCCTTGTATTGCCCTACATATGTTACCATGTTTATTCAATTAACTACAAGAACTAAATACTATATCAGATTAGATATGACATACATTGTATATGAATATTTGTATAATGTTTTAACAAAGTATGTTTGAGATATGGATAAGCAGAAACTGATAGCTAATGATATTCATGTTTACTCAATATTTGATTCTAAACTATATCAAATATAATTCATAATTACAGTTCAACAAAAATATTTTGCATAATTATGTTTCATGAAATTGATATGAGATGCAGATAATATCAAGGGAAATCCCATTACACAAGCTTTGCTATCTAGATTTTTATTATTTTTAATCTGGAGAAATAAAATATTAAAAATTAAGACTCGATATATATACTCGATACTACCAATTCACATCAATTATTTTGAAGCCATACATAGGATTTGAGCCTATAGGGATAGGAATAATATAGGCCTACAGCCTACATAATGGAACAGAAATTTTGCACTTTTTGAAATATAAAGTATTTACTCTAAATATACCATGACAGGATAGGCCATATCAATGTAATGATGATAGTTCTTGTTGAATGAAAATGTTTGATATGATATCAACAATATAATGCATTAGGGGAGGGAGTATTTCATGAAAGTTTTGTCAGTGATTTCACTGACTAATTTGCTCTGAGCCAATCAGATGCAATGATTTTCAGTAGCTTATAACATTATTCAGTGAAAATCATTGACCATTTGTTTCATGTTATGCTCCTCTCCTCATGGGCAAGTCCAAAGGCTTGTCTGCCTTCAGTATGACCTACCTGCAAGAATGACAGAAAGTTCAGTTTTTACAAATATTAAAATATGGACATAGTATAAAAAAAAATCCAGGATTTACCAGCTAAACCCTGATAAAGGTATTGGGTTTTATGACACTTAAACTCATGTATACCTGCATTTCATACTGAACAAAATCACATATGTGCCCTCTGTAAGCAATAATGTATTGCTTTTATACTTGACCATATGGTTTTACATGGTACTAGACAAAGAGGCTAAGTACTCCTGCCTGAGGAACAAACAGTATACATATTTGTAGGGATTTCCTTTTTACAACAAGAGAAATATATATTGTTTTTAATATTTTCACTTCATATAATTAAAGGTTATTATCGCTTTAAAGCCAGGATTGTAAATGTCTGATACATAACATAATATGGGATGAGAGAAGAAAAAAACACTGTAACAAAAGAGAAGGGAAAGCAAGTGGAATATAGGCCTTATGTATATCTTATGAGTATAAAATACTAATTCCATAGACTTACCAACCAAATATAAGGTTTTAAAAGAGACTAAGGATTATAAAAGTCTTCATGAGATTTGGATTCTAATTTACCTTGGCTCTGGAATTAAAATGGAACACAAGGTGAAATTCAAAATTTGTGCTTTCCTAATTCTTTATTTTCTATGATATAAGGAGTTAGTGAGAATACATTCTGGGAATATTGATGTTTTTATGAATAGTTCAGCTTTGAAATGTTTCTAATTTTGATTGAAATGAAACCAGCCGCTCATTTTCCCCACCACAAAGGCCAGACGGACAAAGGAGCAAATTCCATTGTCGTGTCATAGCCAGATTATGGAGGGAATTTACAACCGATACCGATCCTAAAAAACTTTGAACTGGTATTGCATTTCAGAATAAACAGTTAAAACCACTTTTTAATTTAGCACAGGGGGCCCATGACTTGGCTTCCTGCTCGCAAACTTGATTTCTGAGCCTAGGACAAACAGCCTTGAGTGAGCGCTTGTGATTTCTTCGGCTTTGACTAGGTGGCTAATCCGCATTTGGACCTTTGTTGTACTTGGACACATACTTGGAGGGCATTGTGTGATACCATGTTCTACAAGCTTGCACTGGTTTGTTTCGCTCATTTCAATTTTTATACCCACCCCTCCACTCCCTCTTTCTCTCTCTCTCTTCAGGCTTTTTCAGGAGATTTAACTGGCGACTGACTTCTCCCTCTCACTTTATTTTCCAAACCCAGCTCACTCATGGAGGGCAAACTCCCATCTCCCTGGTGTTTGTTCTGTCAACTTTGGCAGGCAGCTGGGTTCGCTACCATGCAGTTCTGCACCCCCTACGTACCCATGCCCACTACCTCCCTCTCTCTTTCTCTCTCTCTCTCTACCTCTATTTGCGCAATCCTCTTCATGCACCTCTCCCTCCTTCTCTCCTTACCCTCTGTTTGAATAAGACCCGAGAGCAATTGCGGCACAATTCTCCTGCACAAATACATAAAACAATTTCTTCCCCTTTCCCTCTATTCTTTCCACCCGTCTCTTAACTTCTTGGGAGAAGTGCAACCCTCTTGTACAAAGCTTCAAGGTTTATTAGCACAACTCTGGGGCGTTTTTTGTTCCTGGACATGGTGCTTGTTAGCAAGTGGGAGCCGCTGACATTCTTGGTCAAAGTGAATCCAGTGTCACAGTGGGTTTGACTTTCTGACTGCGGTTGACCCCTTTGGTCTGTTCTTATGTACTCTGTACACAGCTGCTCTACAATAATTCAGTGCTAAGGGGGTGCTTCATTCACACATCATACAACCAATGATAACAGAACACCTGCTCCTTCAGCCTGGATAAGGGAAGTTCAGGAAATATTAAGACTTTTCCTTTCATGTACCTTGTTTCCATTGTATACTATTAATCACATATGATCCGTCCTCTTCCGTGAACAAGAAGGGTATTAATCAACCATCTATGGTAGAATTGACCAAGTTCTTTCTAAATCTACATATAAAAATATTTCTAAATTTTGTCATTTCTTCAAAGAAGTGTAGATGATACCATTATAAACAAATTTCATTACAAAATATGAACCCATTCCAATAAGCATTTGATAAAATAATGGTAAATCCTGATGTAATATGTAAACTGAGGTTTGTCTATTTTACAGAGTTTCTAAATTATTTCAGTTAATTTTTAAAATGATAATCTCATCAAATCATAGTTTACTGACGACCCCCATTGGCGTTAGCCAAATCATGGCAGTCTCCTTTATGAAACATTTGTATGCATGAAATACCCTTATAATGAGCATTAGTTCTCCTAAGCTAGTTTTATTCATAAACATGTGATCTGATGTACAAAATTTATGTACACATTAATTTGACTAAATTTCTTTCATCATCAGTTCAACAAATTGAGGTTTTATACTGGACAGCTAAAGGAAAAGACCACAGCGAAAACAAAATAGATCCATTACACCGTGGTGGCATCGCCCCATCAGCCTGAAGCCGTCACATACAAATATGAGATCAGAATCAAATCCGCAATTCAATTACCTTCCCATTTATACCTAAATCCTGAAATGATAGTCCCTGTACAAGATTAGGGATTTCTCCCAATGCTTCCCAATGAGCTAGAGATAATAAAGCAATCACGGCCCCAATCAATTTATTACATTTGTCCCCTCTTCTTTCACTGTAGGTGTTAAGCTCATAGACATACGTATCAGGTTTACAATGAGATGGGCCGCAGCAATAATCAACGGTAATAATACATCGGCTTGCTGCTTCGGATGTAAAGTGTGTAGGTCCGCCTCCCGCGTATTGTTCAACAAATACCACATAGAGAAAAGGAGAGTGGGGAGCCGATTTTGATGATGAGTTAAAGAAAAAAGATTAGAGGAACAAGTCATGACTTTGAATTTTCTATTCTGTATGAGCTGCATTTTGGCACCCCATCCCTCCCTCCATTTTTTAATTTCTCAAATGGGATGGACCGATAATCCCATAGGCTGGCAATTTAGAAAATTGCTTGCATGATTTGCCCTCTCCAACTTTCTTTCCCTTTGCTTGTTCGCCTGAGTGGCCTGATGCCCGATTAAATCCTCCAAAACGGCGGCTAATAATCCCGTTAGTTTGCCATAATATACACATACACTGACTTAAGAGCATACCCTCTCCTAATGCGTGTATGCAAACAATACAGATATGCGAGAAAAAACAGATCTATCTTGTGTGCAACCCCTCACCCGCAAATTATCTTCGTCTGTCCCATGGTGCAATGTAGCCACAGGGCTCCAGTAATTTCAGTGACAGTAGAAATATCACATTCATCGGAGGGGGGGGGGGGGGTGCCAAGATGTGACAAGGAAACCTATCAAATATGATCCTTTTTCAATTTTTAAGTTTACGTGTGAACATTAACAGTGTGCAGACTACAGAAATGAAATACTGTGATGTACATAATGGTTGATAACAGGACAGGTTTCTAATTGGAAGTTACAACTCATAAAATGCTTTTCATTCAAGACTTTTTTTAAAGCTCCAATTATCATTTTCACCCTGTATGATGAACTCCCTTTTTTCTTTCTTTGCCTATTTTCCCCCTTTCTCTTTCTCTCTCATTCTCTCTCCATTTCTCTTCTCTATTTGTCACTCCACTCTTCAATGGCTGTCATCTACTACCTCTCTTAATATTATTTTTTCACCTCCCCATCTAAAAAAAAATTATTACAACCATAACACTACTTAGAATTAATATTGTGCTAATTGGGACAAAAAAAGGGCAGGTTGGGGGAAAAAGTCGAGCCATAAAGCATAAGAAAAACTAGACCTCATTATTTCAGCACACTGGACACCTGTGCCTAATTGAAATTTGGCGTTGCCTGTCCAAGTAGACCATATCGGGAGTTTTCGCAGCTGAATCTAATTGGCCCAGTTCAGCTCTCCAAATGAGCATCCTGCAGAATTTTCAACATTACTCAGCTGAACCAGGCATCAACAAAACATTCAGAAAATCAAGTGATGTTGACCTATATATTCAAGTTTCTCATAATAACCTTCATTTCATTTTGTACAGTGTTTACTTTTATTCTTATTAAATTCATAAACAAGAGGAAAGAATTTAAAGGAGAATAAAACCATTGGAACAAGATAGCTTGTGTGAAAACAGAAAAATCAAAGAAACAGATCAACAAAAGTTTGAGAAAAATCGGACAAATAACGAGAAAGTTATGAGCATTTGAACATTGCGATCAATAATGCTATGGAGATAGCAAATTGGCAATGCGACAAAGATGTGTGATGTCACTTGTGAACAACTTTTCCCATTACTTTAGTACATATTTCACTTGAATTGCCTCTTTTATCACATCTATCCATAGATCATGTGTTCTTTCTACATGAGGGCATGTAATACATATTTTTTAAGAATACATCATAGATAGAGAGTTTGTATCATCATAAGAAAAAGCAAAAAGAGACATTTTGAGGGTATTTTATAGTCCACCAAAGGGAAAGTTGTTCATCAGTGACATCACACATCCTTGTCGCATTGCCAATGGGAGGATCTCCATAGCATTAGTGATTGCAATATTAAAATGCTCATAACTTTCTCATTATTTCTCAGATTTTTCTCAAACTTTCTTTATTCATATTCTTTGAATTTTCTGTTTCTACACAAGCCTATTTGTTCCAAAGGTTTCATTTTTCAAAACGGAACATTAGGCTATTTGAAAGCCCAAGATGGTTAATTGATACCTTGAGTTGTAATAAATAAATGTGTTGTTTTTATGCAAAGTCAACCACAAATGATCAAACATAATATCATTCATTCTCCATTAATATGTTAAAAATATAGAGATAGACAAGATTTATTATTCCAAGCTTTTATTGTTAGTTGAATAATCTACATAAAATGTTGGTTATAAACAAGAAATTAAATTGATCAATCTTCTGTTTCATTTCAATTTTATCCTCTGCATGCAATTTAAGTAGTGATCCAAGGCAATCTCAGTCTTTTTCCCCACAAAGTAATTATTCCTGTAATAACCAAACCCCTTTCAAATTCTTTCTCATCAAGGGAGGAGGAGGAAACATTTTATCAATACCTGCAGTGGTCACAAACCAAACGCACTGCAATAGCATTGTAAATATCCCCAGCATTATCTCCATGCTCATCGTATTTAATCACTGCTTCAGCAACAGAACAGAAAGCATGATGACGATAAGAGCTGTAATGTGGAGTGGAAGAGATACACAAGCTCAGCACCAATTTGAATCGCATACCCTTTAATTGCTATCTAAATCAATACGATCCAAATCGTGCCAGCTCATCTCATTTAGGAATCGCCGCCCAAATATTGGGGGTCATTATGATGCATTTGTATTCTGCACAAGCAGGTGAAATATATACAGTGCCAGCCCAATACCACTCATCGTATCAATAATACAGCAGTGCTCACATAAATATTCTACTTTCAATCTAAACCAAAAAAAATCTAAAATAGATGATCAGCAGCAGTCCATAGAACTTTCACGTATTCTGAAAATGTGAAACGAGTGAGGTTAGACACTTTACATTAATTATAGATTGCATCATAAAGCACTTTGAATGGTTACCACATCAATCTTCATTGGATAACTAACAACAATATATATAATTTTATTTTGCCAACAATACTATTGCAGCTCTGCTGGTCACTAATCACAGTCTATCATAGGATTTACTAGCTTGAATATAACTATTTTCATATTTAAATTATATTTTTAAAGCTTTGAATGCTTACTAATATTCAAAGCTTAAATCTCAAGGCAGGTATATAAAGCTTTGGTAATGAAAGTGAATCATATTGGGATCTATATCTAATAATATTAAAAACAAAATCTTACAAAAAGTGCAGTGACAGTCACATCTTTATCATCTATTCTTTGTGAAAATTCAAATATTACATTTAAATATATTTAGCAACTTCTATCTAAGTGTTTTTTTTCCTTTTCAAATGGAAATTTAAAGGTTGTATATCAAGAAGCTATAAACAAAGGTTAAATCCTGAAACTTTTAGCTTACTCCAGGACTGAAAAATGGTTTTATAATTCATACCAAACAACATATGCTGTTGTTTTCATTTGGTAGGTTTATATTAGCTCATAAATTTTGTAACATTTTAGCATAATAACAAAAGGTTAATGAGGTTGTCTAATTATACAATTTATTTCTACTCTCTCAGAAACTAAAAACAAATGAACTATTAGTGGCCATCTTTCAAAGGCTGTATGTTTATGTAATAAGCCATATTAGACTTTCATGATAAATCATTCACTTCAACTTCATGTCTTGGCTGCTATCTGTACCCTTATATTTTTAATAAATCTGAATGATTTATTGTAATATATTTTCAACACCATAATTTATTAACCAAACATATCCTCATCTGATGGATGTTAAAAAGAGAAAATCAACTATAAAAAAATTAGTTTATGCTTCTCATATGCAATTATATCAACAAAAGATTTACACAGCCTATTACAAATAATAACAGGGGAGGATCAAAAGGGTCGTAAATTAATCAATTTTCATAATTATTAAATCTTAACTCTTACTATATGATTTGATAATAGGTAATAAAAATGGTCAATGATGTTGGCTTTCATAAAATACTTATTTTCATAATCTACTTCTATTTGGAGCTCCTATACACCCACATTCACAAACTACTTAATTATCAATCTTTTATGATCTGTACATAAATTATGGTGATATTCCTGTTTTATGCCAATACCATGATGAAGTTAATCTCCTATTATTTTAATCAGATAAGAAATGAAAATAAAACATAACAAAACATGTACCTGAAACTTAACGTTATTTTCATATATATTTCAAATTTATTGAACATTCCCTCCTTTAAATTTCACACACACATGAACTCATTCTGCAGGAAATCTAGCCCATGTACCCCCTCGTAATTTTCTCTCTTTTTTATCTTTCCTTTTTTTATGAAGACATGAAGAAAAAAGGCCAGGCAGAAATAAAAATCACATCTCTGTCGCTGTCACGACGACAGACGGGAAGATCTCGGAGTGACAGCAGAGCATTCATTCAAAGTGAGCAAGCAGAACCAAAGAAGAAAAGAAGATGATGAACAGAAGACAATATTGGAGCGGAATAAATTAAATTCTGCATCGGAGGGGGATTTGATCAGAAGATGATTACGCTTTTCTACCTGCCAATAATTACATGTTGACCTGCTCACCGATAACAGATATTTTTCAAACAGAAAACTCATGCACTTGCCATCTTACTTGAGAGTGTGTTGGAGGATGGAAAGCATGAAAGTGAATAAAGAGGTTTGGATGAAAAAAAAAGGCTGGCTTGATTTGAAGGGAGGAGAATATAATGTAGTACACTAATAGATATAGTGAGTTGTCCACATTGGGTATAGGGGATAATTATTAGTCCATATTGTAGTGAGCCAATGTTATATGCTTTTATTTGCAAAATCAAAGATACTGGTCCTTCAAATAAAAAAAAAATTAAATAAATATACAAGGGAAAGAAAGGATACTTCTTGCATTTTCAAATTATTATTTTCAAATTATTATCAACAATATTTACAAGTCAAGAAAGTTATAATACATAGACATTTTCTTGTCTTACCACTCTGGGGATGATATCTAGTCTTGTTAAAAAAATGTAAATCAAACTGAGGGCGAATCATTGAATATTACTAGTCACAGATCACATCAGAGATAGGAGAAAGGAAAATCCAGCTTTAAATATTTATCAATCTTAGTAGAGAAATTTTCTTTGCCTAATTTGCTAAAAATATAAACAAATTATAAGTCAATGGAAAATGAAAGAGAAATTAAGTTGAATCACTTGACATTAAGATTTTTAGTTTTAAGTGTTAAGGATAACAATTCTTGAGCTTTTATTTCTTAAATATTTAACAGAAAAATCACATGATAATCCTGTTGCCATCCACTTAATATGTATTTGCTATCTGTTCATTTTTTGGATAATAGATTCAAAACCCCAAAAGCACTTGAATGATACTTTCATTTTGCTCCATTTTCCAAAGTTATTCAAGGGGTACAATCATCTTTTAAAAGTTAGAACAATACACTGACTGATTTCTTGAAACCAGTCAATTCTGTGTTCGCTCCGGAGAGAGAAAATCATTCTTTTATGGTAAATGGGTGGGCCTATACTCTCACAACTACAATAACCTCTTTGACAATAATCAAGGGCTTTCGCTTTCAGAGTCACAAAAAATAATGTTTCCATAATATATAATGGAGGTGAAATATTACTTCCTTATTCATACAGAAGCATTTCCTTTTCTCTTTCTATTCCCTCCCATTCACAAAGAAATATTCCCTTTTAAGTCAATTTAAAGTTTTAAAGGAAAACTTGAAATAACAATGCTACTGATTTATTTGAATAGATAATAAATGGTTGCAGAACTTAATACAGTTAAAGTGATGACCAATGAAATAATTTCACGTCTTGTTTAATCCAAGTTATTAAAAAAAATCTTTGTGACATTTTAACATTCCTTGACTATTGATTACCACTATGTATGTTTCATCTCAAAGTTTGTAGATGTAAATGTCTAAATTCCTAACTAATGTAGACTTCTTTTAAAGTGATTGGTTAACATCGGTTTGACTTTTAAAAAATCTGAGCTAGAAGGTCACACTTGTCACCTGTGTCTGTGATATGTTCCAAAAATGAAGCCCAGGAAAAATTGCGTTCGAAAATGATTATTTAGTGCTTCAAAAATTGAAATATAAAGTGATCGGAAACACCATCTTAATTTCATCCCATACACTTATGTCCACTATTTAGGTGTCTATAAGACGCCTAATTACAAAATCGGGGTTTGCCTTGTAGTTTTAGCTTTTTATTCTCAATAATGGTTGTTTTCAGGGTTTATTAGTTCTAATACATGCACTTGTACACATGTTTCATCTTGGTTTGAGAATTTTTTAAATCGTCTGCTCACAAAGTTAAACAATACTTTTAATATCCTTTCAAATTCAAACACTAAATACATAGCCTCGAATAGATGTACTTGGATGGAAACTTTATATCAGTTCAATGATAACAGCTTGATATTTTGCTTTTAAAACCATAAAGTTTTATTGAACTGAATTGAAAGCAAAATAGACCCATGATGAAAAATATGGCCTTACTCCTTTTTTTTGTTCACTCCTGCCCTTCATAGAGGCATGCACCAGTCAACAGATTTCACCAATGAATACATGTTGCAACTGATATTTACCAGGCGCATCCAAAGCAAATTGCCTAATAAACGTCTCAATTGCACATATTTACTGGGACGTTGAGTTCTTCACCTACACTATGGACAGCATGCTCATATAAAAAAAACGAGACCACTTCTAAGGCAAGATGAGGAAAGGGAGGCAGGGGGGTGGGGAGATTTGGGGCTTCATTTTGTTGAGCTACGAACATGCCTCCTCTTGTGGTTTTCCACTAATTTATGCCGCTGCGAAATTGGCCCATCTTCCATCGTCAAAATGAGCCAAGACACTGCTTAGCTTTCTAAATCTAATAAGGCAGAGCTTGCTTCAATTTTCTTCAGGATGGGCAAGGTAGAATTGAAAGAAAAAGAAGAAGGTAAAGAGGAAGATGCTCTCAAAGATCTAAAGTGGAGAAGAAAAAAGATAAGAAGGAAGTATGGGAGAAAAAAGAGGATGGGATCAGAACGGAGTTGGGAGCCATGTTGCCTGGGGCAATGCAGCAGTGGGCCAGGGAAATTGAAACCATAGAGGAATACATGTAGCCAGGTAAAAAAAAACCTAAACAGGCAGAACAACTGTGGCAAGAAGATGCATGGAAGGGTCTCAGATTGGGGTTATGAGTTATGGCATTTTCTTGAAGATGTCCTCAATGCAAATTAGGCGCAGCGTATGCAGAGAGTCATAATTTTCGCTCATTTCGACTACTCTGGGTCTCATGCCAGGGATAAAAAATGCATAATTGTTTGTGACATCCGCCAGAAAGGTGACTTTTGGCCTCCATCAGTTTGGGAATACCATGCACATCAACTTTCTCAGTCATTCCTCTAATATAGCACCCATGAATATCATCAGAGTATGACTGACATATCAGACATTCAATTGCACATTTTAACCCAGTCACACACTGCCAACCACCATACAAAGCATTTGTATCCAAATACCTTCTAATATATCATTTCATCTTCTTTTCAATGTAAATGTGACTTCATATGCTACTTTCTTTGGTACTGTGATACTCGACTTCCAATTTTCTGCATGACATGGCAGTATAAATAGAACAGCACTCATGAATGAGGCACTTTGACCTCATGGCCCTGGTTTCACATGCATCATGGTCTTTGTCTGGGGTGGGGGAGACATAAAACCAAACTATTTAAATCAATCTTTTTTTATTTTGTCATAATTTTGTTATAAGAAATTTACGGACAAATAGCAGTGAGTTCCTATCCAACCATTAACATAGGCCTAAGTCATCTGTATGAAAGGGATATTTGTTTTGAAGATGTTTTGAAAGGGATATTTGTTTTTAAAAAAATCTTTATTGCCCGTACATGATGCAATTCTATAATATATCAAATGAAATAAAAATGTGGTATCATGTTTATTTCTATGCAAGAAAACATTCTTATGACAAGTTCACATTTTATCAAACTCTTTTATTTGCACTTTGCAAAAATATTTCCAGATTTATAATAGATTTTACTTTATAGGAGAAAACTGAGGTGAAGTCTTCAATAAAATGATCATAAAGACTACATCAAACCATGACATGTTGGAGACAGCAAATAATGCAGGCATAGATAATATTGTTGCTACCCCCCCCCCCCCCCCACTTCCACCCACCACCACTATAAGAAAAAAATACAGAAATATTCTCTTTCTATATTTATCTCTTCCTCACATTCTCTTTTTCTTTCTTCTCCATTTCTTTCTCTTCAGTTGAATCCTATTGCCCCATGTCTCTCTCTCTCTCTCTTTCCCTCTTTCTTCCTCAGTGCCTCTATTATCATCTCCCATTCTTGTCTTTTCTATTATTTTTCAAGAACACCATAATGGGGGCTGAACTTAGAGCAGTAAACAGTACTGATCCCAGAAGGCACTGCAAGGTCAGCGGAGGTCAGCAATGGTTTGGGTTCTGTGTCTGTGCCTTTTGGTAGTCCTCAAGAACTCTTGAGTTTAGAGGGGCTTATGTTCGTCAAGCCACCCCAAGTAGTGGCAGATTACAACCTCGGAGCCTTATGGACATCACAATGAGGCATCTGTTTTTCAATTCCCTGGCAGTTTGGGCATGCCTTGTTGGGGTACATTGTTGTACACAAGTTTCAATAGGCTTCAAATAATTATAACAATAAGAAAAGAATAAATACTTTTATGAAGAAAATTTGATTGATTTCACACAAATTATATAATTTTCTTGCCTTATTTTATTTCTTTGGATACCATGAAAAAGAGAAGATTTTGCATGGGCAAATAATATGTGTATGTGCACTCTCTAATTGCAGTTTACAATCATATTCCTTAGAATTCTTGATTCATTTCTAATTTGGTGATTTGATCACAAGTACTTGCCATAAGTGAAAGTCATGGTATAGGCCTACTGTAAACTAGATGCATCTTCGGAACAGTAAATTCTTGAGCAATGATTCATACATTATCAGAGATAACGGTTGCAAACCAGAAACCATGACATAGGGTAGTATGTTCCTTGCAATCTCATTCTATATTGGATGAAAGGGGTCATCACACCTGGATGTCTCAGCAAGCATATGCCAAAACTATGGCAGGCTATTTTCTCATTTAATCCTTTTTCTTCATATCAAGCAGGCCCATAAACATTGGCCTATTCCAATTCCATTCTTGATATCAACAATTGCCTTTCATAACAACACAAAAAATCAAGAATCAAATTCTTTTGATCCATAAATCAAGAAATAATCATAATACAATGTGTTGTTCACAAAAGGCAATTCCTGATATAAGTAAATATAATAAAGAAAGCAAGTGGCCTGCCATATTTACACAAGCGTGTATATAAATAGCCCCTTTAGTCATTGTGAAGCAACTATTTTATCACAATATGGAAAACTGGTGGAAGACTGAATAACGCTTGAATTCCGAATCCAATAATTTCATCTTGCTACAGTAGGTGGTTTCAAACCGCCTCGATCACAAGAATCCCTGTTAAATTACGAGGACTTTTTAAGGCTAAAAAATACCCGTTAATTATTCCTGCATTCACACCGCCCCGAAACACATCGTTCGGGATAAGTTCCCGAAGTTACGAGCATGCGCAGTATGGTCTGATAAGCAGGCAAGGCGCGAGATTCAAAATCACTAGCCCAGCAGCCACCCACGCCGCCGCACCCAACGACACGCTGGGCTAAAAGTTCCCGTAATTTGCTTTCACATTGCCAAAATACCTGCGACCTTGGAAAAATCCCCGCGAAAGTTCTCGTAATTTCGCCAAGTACCTACTATTTAGCGGGTATTTTCTTTCGGGGAAATTACGCGTAGTTTGCTTTCACATTACCAAAATACCTGGTATTTTCTGATTGGGGTAAATTTCCCGATCAGAGAATACCTGGAACTGGCGAACTTCGAGGCGGTCTGAAACCACCTATTGAGCTCCATGATTACAGATTGAACCCAGTCAACATGGAAAGCCCACAGCTGACATTCCAAACACCAAAGGTCATCACCTAATTTGGTTTGCCCAGATGACCTCACTGACCTTGGAACTAACAATAAGGGCCTGGACATTCCTTGTTAGTCTGTGACACAAGACCCATTACATTTTCATCAAATGCAATTATTCAATGCAGCATAAACAATAGTTTGGTTTGTAGTCAATATATATATGTGGCCCTCAAGTATTTGCATACAAGAGTGTCTTGTTTCCTATCAAAGGTATTAGGCCTACCAAGGTATCAATGCCACGTACCCAGTTAATTATAACAATGATAATCAGCATTCTGGTCTAACTCTTTGCACATAGATAAAAATTATGCATACAAAATATATTTTTTTGCACAGAAGGCCTCATTAGCAGATCGTCATCTTATTGTATTCTAAAATTAGTTGGGTTTCGTACAATTACAGTCAATAATTTTAGAGCCATGACATCCAAGCTATGCTTTTTTCATTTTTTAATCTGTTTCACAAAAAAAACTACACATGGACATACATTATCTAGCTCAAACTATCTTTATGCAATTTGAACAAAAATATTGTCTCATTATTCCAAAGGATCATGCAAAGTCAAGAGCCGCTATTTTAAATGGGCATTGATTAATGTGACTCCAAATCCTAGACTAGCCCAGAAGGAGCTTCTTATCAAGGTGGGTTGGAATCCATTTTCTCTGGGGTTGACTGACCTTAGCTAAGGACATGGCCTGAAACTTTCCTTGACCTTTCAGACTTTCTGGAGTGCAGAAAGATTTATTATGAATATGAAATTGGAAAAAGAAAGAATTTGTGAATGATATACAGAACATTGTATGGATACGCTATCCCTTCAATCATAATTAATCTTTGACAGGCCTTACAAGTTTGAATTTGCAATGGAAACACTGGTTTTTAAAATTCAATTAGTTGTGATGAATATTTGCAATGGAAACACTGGTTTTTAAAATTCAATTAATTGTGATGAATATTTGCAATGGAAACACTGGTTTTTAAAATTCAATTAATTGTGATGAATATTACTTTGATATGTTTAGGGATTAGGCTACATCCAATGTAGACATGGTTGTACAAATGCTGCTGTAGCTTCACAGGATAACTCAAAGTGTTCTCCCTGCACTTTATAGGTACAATAATTTCAATATTATAATGGCAAATGAACTGAATCAATTAAATAATCAAATTCATCTGAGGAATAATTTAGGATTTCTAACAAAATTAGGTCTTGCATGATATGTAGGCCTACAATCTGCAAGAATATAAATGAGCAGTTATACTGTTTCTATTACAGACGACTTGTGAATGTCAATTCAAACTTTTGGGATCATGAGTAAAGCCTCAAATCTCTTACCAATTTTCTTGATATGCCCTTTAGGGATAATATCTTTAACAAGTTTAAGGCCAACATCAAATGAAGGTCAGAAAATTTATCTCCCTTATTTGGTCTGTGATCATAAATCATTCACAGAACCTAAAGATTCTCTTCAAATTGGTCCACAAATTTATTCATTTTTAAAGATTTCTCTGACATCCAAATCTGTATAAATGATGGATTGACAACACGACAATAGCTATCAGACAGACAGTGGATGTCTGCCGCTCATTTAAAGTGTTATCTTCTTCTCTTTTTTTTACTATGGAAACATGTCATCATTTGAGGATGCCCCTCTTCATATTTAAAACGAGAAGCTGTAATTTTCCAAGCAAACATGTGGTCTCTTTTGATCTCTTAATCTCTCCTGAAACTATAACTGTCAAGCCGGACACAAAAGGCCTACCCCCTTTTCTCCTCTTCAAATGGGAATTAATGAGATGAGATTCATCCAGCGCATCACTGCCGCACATCAGGGGCAGACTGGTCGTGCCTGTCAAAGGGACTCCTAAATTAAGATGCATGAATATAGCCCCCATTTTTCTCTCTTTTGCACGGCACTCCCCGGGCATCAGGAGACATTAAGGGAACGCTCCATCTTCCATTTTCCCCCCCATCCCAAACCCAATTTTGCTGGAGGACCTTCCCATCCCAGTGATGATGAACAAGGGGCGAGGATCAAAGCTATCTCTCTGGAGCCGTCAACCAAATTGGAGCTGTCATCTTTTAAGTTGCCCCCCTTAAACTACTCCACTCCAAAGTGAGCATTGCTCTGGAGCTTCTAAATCAACCTACATTGGTACAAGAAATGAGATTGATGAGATGTTTTCTTCCCACCCCTCCCCCCTTCTCTCCCTCTGTTTCTCTCTTCACAGTAAAAGAGAGTAGAATGGTCTGTATTTGCGGAAGAATGGTTCTGCATTCCCACTTTTCTTTCATCTCTTCTTATGTTTTTTCACATTTCTACCATGTCTCCATCATTTAACTTGCAGACTGGTCGAAAATAGATCACTTGCAATTCTTCTAATGTCACTGGGCAGATCGCTCTCATTCTCTGGACTCCACTTGCTTTCTTTACCTATCACTCTCTATCTACATCCATGTCTGTCTGAATCTACAGAATTTATGTTTCACTTCTACCCCATCCCATTTCTCCACAATGTGCATCATTTCCATCCCTCAGCTACCCAAGATCTCTTCACATTTAGCAACATTGAGTAAGGCTTATATCAATCAATTCAAAGTTGTTTTTGTTGAATGAATGATCATCAGAAGGGAGATAGGGTCAAAGAAAGAAATGGTCAAGAGTATAAAGAAAAGAAGGGCCCTGAGTTGCTTGATGAATTGATGTTACAGGTTATTCTCCCTTTAAGACCCCCTTACTCTGTTTTGTCATTGTTACCCCTTGAATGGATTTTATTCTGATCTGGTCTGAAAAGAGGGAGGGCATACAACCAAACAACACAATACCTCATGATGCGACATTGTTCATGGAATGCTATGAACTCCGAAGGTGATAGTCTCATCTTTGCCAGACAGTACTGGAATGCTTCATAGCAGAATTGACAACGACGAATTAAGTATATAACAAGGGTTGCCCAAATGCAGGAGATATATCTGTTCATCACCTCTATGACTATGTTGTTAAATTCTATGTAAGTTGCTGAGCAAACACAGTAATAGCTTCAGGGGTAGAGAAAAGATTGTGGGTTTGGTAAAAGAGCATACAATCCTCTACAGATGACCATCTTAGACCAATCCAAATTATTGCTCAGAGGCAGTGCCATAACTAAGAACAAAGAGCTCCTAGATTTTGGATCAAGTAGAAGAGCATAACACATTGATATATTAAATTGATTATAGGAGTTAACTTTAACTTTGAAGATACTGCTGGTAATACGGTACATTGATCTATACAAGATGATCTCAGAACAACCACTCTTAATGATGGCACAGTGGTAGAAATTGGACTAAGAACACTATGCTCCTAGGTTTAAAACAAAGTTCAAGTTATTACTTTGAAGATGGTACAATAGCTAAACTCGCCAAGGACTTTGGGAGACCATCTCTGAACAACCACACTCATGATGGCTCAGTTATAGAATCAGAACAGTCTAGTCCCAGGGTTCATTACAAAGTGGAAAAGCACTTTGCCTCAATAGGGAATTCACTGGCTTCATAAAGAGACACTGTTCAAGAATTAAAAATTCCTTGGTCCGAGTGTGTTTGAGCATGATGCTCCTGGATTTGGTACCAAGTAGCATGGCACACTGCCTCATGAAGTGGTAATGTTCAGGAATTAATTTTGAAGGTGCATGATTCTGATCGAAAACTAAGACAGACCATCTTAAAACAACCACCATAAAGATGGCCATACTATGGAGTCATCGAACAGGAAGATTTTGGATTTGGGACCACGGAGCAGAAAACAAACTAAAAACAGAGGTTTTGACATCACTTGGCATAGATCTAAAATTTATTACATACTCATTTGGATTTCAGCTCCTAATGCAAAGAAAATTTTAGATATTATTTTTTTCAATGAAATAAACAAGTAAAAAAAATTGTGATGATGTCATTTTATGAAATCTTACATTAAAATATCAAAGATCTAGTAACATAATACACCTTTTGGGGCATCCTTGTAACTCAATGTCTCTCCAAACAATGCAAGTTGTTTGCATTTCTTGCTAAGGACAAAATAAACAATGACAACAATCTTTGCAAAATACATCAAACTCAATTTCACTGAAATTGAGTAGCAAATTTTCCTCCATCAACTTTCGCAAGGAAATCATATCAGTGGCGATCATGATGTGAAGATAAAGAACTTGGGAACATGCCATATCAGTGATCCCCCTCTCCCTCATTTTCTAGAAAAATTAGTAAATCAATAGAGACGGGAGGGATGGGCAAAAGAGCTTGAAACAGTGTCAACGATGACTTTATAGAAGTATCCATTAGAGGTATCTCCTGTTACTTATTTGATGTATCAAAGCACACCACAAGACCTGTCAAAACTAACAAACATAGGAGTCAAAACTGGTGAGTATCCAGTGCCACATGTCTTCCAAGTGTCCAGGAACCTCACATTTCTTTTGACTTTCTGCCCTGTTCTTGTAACGGGCTGGGGTAATTAGCGCAGGAAGTTCCGCAATGCAGTCATTGCATGTAAAGGAAGAGGTATCACCACAGGTGTCGTGGGATGAGTCTGCCAAAACACCATCCCCTGACCTAGCAGAACCTTGGCAAGGTACTGGGGCGGCTAATATGGAAGGGTACATTGTCACCCTTTTCTACCTACCTGCCCAGTCTATAGACCCATGGTTCATCATATAAGAATTGTGCTAGGGCCCATAAACTCATTCATGATATCAAACTTAAAAAATAACACCTGCATTTAATTTCTATTACTTCAAAATTTGGCTTGTCTTCATACTGATATGATAATTTTCAATTCAAACAAATTGTCAAATTTCTTATAATTTTGCGGTTATTGGAAGGAAAAATAATGTGAATTGAAATGATTCAAGTTATGAAAAGAACACCAATAGAAGCAAGGTAATTGCAAGTTAGTCGCAAAACAAAGTTCATAAAGTTGAAATAGATCTGTAAAGCCGATTAGATTGCAAAAGTCGCATTATCGGCAATGAAAACCTCTAAAAATCATCTTTCTGCCCAGGACTTTAAAGAGGAATTACGCACAACCATGGCATGAATCATGTAGGCAAAGCAAACAGAACAAAATTAAATTTCAATTACACAAAGTAATGGAAAAGTTGACTTTGCCTGTTCTTTTTGACAGGAGAATGGCTTGTCATCTATGGCAGGGTATTGCTCCAAGTAGGAAAAGAGCCATTTTCTTGTTTGAATTTATATTACTTTCGTTCAGTGAAGTCAACAGAATTTCTCAGTTAATATCAAAATGGGTTTTTGGCTGTCATGATTTTGACATGCAATCATGATTAAATGGTTTCAGAGATTTGGTTATCCAATCAGACAGCTCAAACTCATAACGCTTGTGTTTTTAGCTGGAAATTTGTGAAGGAGAACTGCATAAAATGAAACATTGCATGCACGTATAGCCTACCATGGACAAAAGAAAATGTAGCTTTATTGACCAATAGAAATTAGTATATGTGCTACCCGGACATGTAGTCTATCAAGATCATTATTCAGAATGAAACAGATTACATGAAGTATTAAAAGGGAAGGGGATCCCTCCTTTATAAATTAAAAAAAAATAATTCTTTCCACATAAAGTATATTTTTGGAAACATAATGAACAAAGTGAAAAAAGAACTATGATACAAACATTTTTTTACTCCAACAGCAGAAGCTCACATGTGAGTGGTCACATGGATACTTTTAACCCATTTAACTCCATGCTATGGAACCTTCCTATGGAAAATGTGTATTCTACTGAAATCAATTGTGTGCAATGGATTCACGCACATTGCCACTCTCCCTTTAACCTGTCCTTCCTCTTCAATTCCTACCTCATCTCCTACTCTGCTGAATTTTCTTTTCCTCTGGTCATCCTCAATCTGACAGTACAGTACATAATATCTGATTGTGCTACAATATTGTCAAAGAATGGTGACATTGTGTACATGTAATGCAATTCAGAATAATAGGCTTGGATATTTTAAAACCATACCACATTTCTTTCCAATCTTCTTCCACTTCATTCTACATTCTCTGTCAAAACAGTATCCTGGGTATTCAGCCGAGGAAAAAATAATTATATTTTTTTACACTGACCTGATCCATAGGGCTTCTGGATTCACTGTGGTTATCTGAGCCCCCATCTGTCGGTGATGCTGCCCCGGTTTTGATGGCCCCGATACCCTCTCTATCCTCTATGACGAGGTCTATGGGCATTTTCCCTTTCAAACAGTTGATATACCGATGGCAGAAATTGTCACATAGTTCATGTACCTGTAATTGAAAAAAACACAAGAAATTCAAAAACATGATTAGACAACAACTTCAAATTCAAAGTACATTTGGGGTGAAAAAATGTTTTGAGAAACTTGCAAAAATGCAGTACTGTGGAATTACATATGGTTCCTGTTGCATGGAGATTACTTTTACAAATTTGTCATCTAATGGTTTATACTTTGATGAAACCCTTGATTTTGATTGGCTGTTGAGCATCATTTCCATGGTAATTACCATTGAAAGATACTTCTATATCTATAGTAACTTTAATGCAGCTAACTTTACTTGTCCTTGGGTTTTGCTGCTATTCAAATCCATAATTTTTGTAAAATTGAACTCTAGATCTCCTTCCAAGCAGTAATAACTGTGCAAATATTCATAAAGTTTTTGTGACTCTGTTGCTTTAAAAAAAGTGTGAATGCTTGTTTTAAACTTCATTCTGAGTGACTTAGCAAGAAAATAGGAATATTACATGAACAATATTGAAAAGGCAAATATTTGAATTGAGTTGAGGGAGAGTGGAAATACTCTCATTTATTTCTTTCAAAAATATATACATGTAAGAACATACAAATATCATACATTTGAACATTAATATACCATACAAATATAATCATGAAACATTAAGATGAGATTTTTTTTTTAATTATGAAAGAAAAAGGTGTCCCAAAAAGTGTCAAAGGCTTGAAAAAAGGGGAAACCAAGAATAACACAGAACAATGATTATAGAAAATGATTCACAAATACAACAGAGTACCGGAATGCATCGCTGTAACAATAACATTAACCATCATCACATACAGAGCTGGAGACATGAAGTAACATTAACCATCATCATACACAGAGCTGGACACATGTGTAAAGTACATCATCATACACAGAGCTGGACACGTAAAGTAACATTAACCATCATCATACACAGAGCTGGGGGGTGTTTCACAAAGATTTAAGTATGACTTAGGTCGCACTTAAATGTCGTCGCGTACATGATATGCAACGCGCAATCTTATTGATCAATATGCAGTACGTGCGCGTCCTCTTGGCATGATCTGACCAAGCTATCATGCCTTTTATACTGCGCGCAACTAGACATTTAAGTGCGACTCTAAGTCATACTTAAATCTTTGTGAAACACCCCCCTGGACACATGTGTAAAGTAACATTAACCATCATCATACACAGAGCTGGACACATGTGTAAAGTAACATTAACCATCATCATACACAGAGCTGGACACATGTGAAGGTAAAAGACAAGTTTCATTGCGATGATCAGGCATGTCATCCATACTTTCTTTTGAACCAAACACTGACGACATGCCAGCCGGCCACTAATATGCTTTTCACACTGCACTTTTTGTCCTTAACCCCAGGAAATTGGTGGGGCTAAGAGGGGGTCTTAGCCCCACCAATTTCCCGGGGTTAAGCTTAGCCCACTTCTTTTCACACTACGTTTAGTAAAGTGGGCTAGCCGGCTTATTGTGGTGCAGCACCACAATGGCGGTGCTAAGAGATGAAGTGTGAAAACAAAACGGCTAAGGAAAGTGGGGCTAAGCATTAGCCAATTACAGAAGTCGAATTGCACGTTAATCATGCTCTGTATGGTAAAATCATCAATATTCATGAGCTGAGGGATAGTCCGGGGTTAAGGCATTAACCACGGTTGAGCAGATAGTGTGAGGTTAAGAAAGACAGTCGAAAAAAAGATAGTATGGGTTTAAGGAAATGCAGTGTGAAAAGCATATAAGGAAACCATCAAGAAAAAAAAAACAAGAACATGAGGCTGTGGTTGATAACATGAATTCACACAAGTAACAAGTCTGAGAGGGATTAAGAAAAAAAAAACACTGATGTGATGCCACATTCCAGCCCTCTAAAATGCCAAGTGGAAAAATTGTTTTTCGGTTATTTAAGTTGGAGAGGAAGAATCTTTTCAATTGTTTTTTTTTAAGTGAATTGAAATGAGTGTGTAGAATTTCAGAAGGTAAAAATTCCAAATAATGGTTTAAGATCAGCTCTGGTATATCAATATAAGACATGGAGGCCATTCTCATTACGCTTTCTAATACCCCTTTCATAAACCCAATTATGCGGCTAATAGCAGCATAATTTGGTCGTAAAATTGGAGGAGGACCAGAGTTATCCGCATTATTTTGATGCTGCTATTATCCGCATAATAGCAGCATCGGGACAAGATTTTTGAGTTTATGAACGCATTTCCAAATAATGCGGATAATTGCCATGGTGCGATCACAAGGTCACCCTTTCCAACACAACCACATCGGAGGGGGCGTGTCCAGTTGTCATGACAATTATCCGCCTCTTTCAGGACGGGCGCTCGTAAAAATTATTTTTGGAGTTTATGAACGCGATTTTTATTGAATTATCCACATTACTCTTAGGCGGCAAATTGGAGGATAGGTTTATGAAAAGGGTATTTAACTAGTTTACTGGAAGCCAATTCAGGAAACCAGTTTGGAAGATTGCTTTGCTAGCGTTCCCACTTGATAACATGAAAGTGGTTTTCTAAATCACTTCACGTAAAACGCTTTTGTTGCTATGGAAACGCTCTCAGTGGGATGACATGTTTCACGGGACATCCAAAACCACAGCATAGGCATTCTACACCTGTCGTGTGGAGTAGCGCGCTCAAAACATGCGAAGATCGCTTCCCGAAGAACGCTTGTGTCCTCACTTACCTTAAAACCAGTTTAACGAGGCAAAGCGATCTTGAAAACTACATCGCGAGGTGATTTTCCAAACTGGTTCTGAAGATCGCTTCCAAGATCGCTTCTACCGTTCTCACTACGTGTTAAACTAGTTTCCACTAATATAGTTTTAGGAATGTAGTGAGAACAGCCTCCTAGATTTATTTAAGGTCAAGTCCACCCAAGGAAAATGATGACTTGAATAAAAAGAGAAAATCTAACTAGCATAGTGCTGAAAATTTCATTAAAATCGGATGTAACATAAGAAAGTTATGACATTTTTAAGTTTTCGCTTATTTTTCATAAAACAGTGATATGCACAACAAGGTGAGTCAGTCTATGATGTCCATCATTCACCTCTTACAATATTTCATTTTTTATAGATTTAGCAATTTAAGGACCAACTTGACTGAACCATATAGTATTAAACAATGCTAATTTCACATGTTCAGGCAGGAATAATCGTTATATCACTTGACAATGAGGAGAATATTATAATATTTTATATTTCATATAATAAAATACAAAAGAAATAGTGAGTGATGTCATCAGACAGTTCCCTCATAAACATACTAGCCAGGAAGTGCATGTGACTGGTTTGTGAAATAAAGCAAAACTATTAAATGTCATAACTTTCCTATTTCACATCAAATTTTGATGAGATTTTCAGTGTTATGCTTGTTGAATTTTTCTCTTTTATTCAAATCAACTTTTTGTTGGGGTAGACTTGTCCTTTAAAAAATAAAGAAAATGGAGTAGTGTCCTGTTTATTGAAAGTATTATGCTTTGAAAAAAATCTATGACAAAAAGTGCTCTACATTATTGAAAGTGTTAAGTTTTACTACAAGATCTATTTGAATTCGATCCTTTGAAAGGTTTGTGGGAAGAATGGCTTTAGCAATCTATATTGCATGGCATTAAGGCATCCCCCTGTATGTTTATTCATCTCCTGGTTTATAATCAGCTCTGGCATATTCAAAATAATTCAATTATTCCAAAAAGATATACATACAGATGTGACAAATAGATTAATAATACTTTTGAGAGTACAATGTTAATATATAAGTATTGATTGAAAAAAAATAAAAATTGCATGCCTATATATTTAGATCAGAAAAATAAGCAAGATATGCCAGGGCGACATGTGGATTGGTATAAAAGAGAATTTTTCTCTATTGCCCATAGGTAAGTAAACCTGGCTGTAGGTCTACACTCCAAAATATAGTTATAATGGAATGACATGAAATAATACACAAATGTACACATTTTTTGTCCATCCATACACAATTTATTCTTCCACAAAAATGAAAATGGCACTAATGGAGACATACTACCGGTAGGGGAAGGCGGGGTAAGTTGTGACAGTTTTTACTTTTTGCATGTTAGAATTGATATGATTAATAATCTTGTCGAAATAAGTACCTTGCCTTGAAATTTAATTCTTCTGAAATATTTTCCACCTATATATAACTTTCTATCCCCACACTGAAAGTCATCGTGACCATTGAAAAAAACGATGTCAAATGGCTCAACTTGCCCCATATATGGGGTAAGTTTGAGCCACCTTCTGGGGTAAGTTGAGCCACAAAAACTATGTACAAAATGTATGGGGGAGAACCAGCATGTCAATTTTTTGTCTAAAGTCTTTTCACTTGCTAATTCTCTTTAAATACTAACATCCTGTAAAAGGAAAAGAGCAGTCATGTAAAATTGCTCCTTTCAGCTTGCATTTCAATCGATTTTTATGGTTTGTTTGTTTTTTAAGATACATTACCATAGGAATTACCATGGCTCAACTTGCCCCATGCTGTTTGGCTCAACTTACCCCAGTCCGAACTTAGTGCGATAATTTTGTATCCACACATTTATTATGCATCCATCATATAAAAGACTATGACAAGAATGAAGATCCATACCTGGACTAATAATGTTGTTATCATGTCTTTATTATATTTAAAGATGTGTGTGTTTATAAAGCACTTATCTATTTCACACTCTTTTTTACTTTTTTGGCTGAAATTCATATTTTTCCCTCTAAAAAACTACTTTTTGTTTCAAAGTTGGAAACAATGTGGTGGGGTTAGGGTTATGCTATGGGTCATCAATACATGACACCACCACAATGTCTGACTCATTCATTATTGGCCTGGGGCTGGTGGCTCAACTTGCCCCTATGCTCAACTTACCCCGCCTTCCCCTACTTATTTTTCAGTAACACACACACACACCCTCAAACTTAAAAGGTAGGAGAGGATATTATCTCAGTGGGTGAGCAAGGAGTTTATATCATGTCATTGGAAGCCAAAAATGCATCTAAAATCTCTATATAAAAGGTAATCCCTTCATGATTTCGCATTTGTATTCATACAATTATAATAACTTTGTAAGCTGCTTATGGATGGGAGGCCCAATCTGGAAGGATAGTAGATCTATAGATAAATCTTTCCATTAAAGTGGTTGATTTCACTTGCATTATCAGTGTTTGAATTCTAAAGATCATCAATAACTTCCTTCTAAGTTCTAATAAAAAGCACTTGATTCTTTTATTTTGTTTTGAATATATATGATTTTGAAAGAATATCTTATCAGAGCATTACACTCATGAAAGTAGGCATTTCTTTATCAGTCCCTTGCATGAACATTATCACTTTGCTTTAAATAAGACTAAAATCTCAATTTCATGCTATCTAAGCAGCAATAGAGGAGCAGAGACTAGCATGTAGGCATTACTATCATTTTCTTTCTTGATGCATTCTATACATAACATGTTTACTCCAACCAAACCAAAATACAGCTTGACAGTTAGGTTTTCTTTGGTAAATAAATGACTTCTGACCACACTACTAGGTATGTCTTAAACTGAATAAAAACATAGCAAAAAAAATTGCCCCATGCTTCAAAGCTCAGCCCTTTAAAAATAAGGTAAAGTTCCTGCAGTACATGTAACAATGGCAGTTAAATGTAACCAATATGCCTATTGTTGGGGTTAGAGGGGCTGCGTCTTAGGGCTTATTTTCTGCATGTCTTCCCTCTTTATTCTCCCAACAGGGGTCTATGAATGGGTCCAGTAACCTACATTGATCACTTTGATACCTGGGATCTATTCATATGTCACGATAACCCTCGCTTATTTGTCTGACTCCTATTCATCAATACTAACCACATTCTCTATTCAAGATTCTCTTTTTCTATTCCCCCCCCCCCCTCCCTCCTACCATCTTTTTCTCCCACTATCTCAATTATAACTCCTGTATTTTCCATTAATATTTCTTCAAACTTTTACTTTCAACTACACTATTCCAGTTAGAGTCCAATGACCTGGATAATAACGTACCTGTTAAGTGCTTAGTCTTTAGAGTTAGTCTTCCAAAGTGCTGTATAAAAGTGGAATATTATTAATTTTCAAATTCTTCTGCTCTTGCTTCTTCCACATAATCTTTCTCATTCCTTTTCTCACATAAGACTGCACACACACACAAAAGCACATCCATATGCCTACATCTCCTTATCAACATCTATATTTTTTACAGACATTCCTCAATCTAATCATCTTGTTAGAAAAAGAAGGACGTTGATCAATAAGCACTTTACATAGAATTCAAACCCTTCTGGCTTGCAATAGATATAAACATAACACAATGCACATCTGCATCTAACTGGCCATTGTCTGGAGGAATATCTCCTTGCCCCCACTCCCTGCATTGCAGTGTCTTCTTATTCTTCCTCTTCAGATCTTAACAGTATAGATCCAAACAGATTAAGGGAATAATAAAAGGAAAAGAAGGGTTATGGATCACATAAAGAAGTGGACAATACCTCCCTACCCCCTTTCCAGTGGCTTCTAAGCACTGACCTCAAAGGCAAACAATTTGCTGGGGTAAAAGAGCCAAGGTAAGGATGAATAGCTCTCATTACTCGCTATTCAAAACATACTGTCTTGGGTCTAGACTTTGCCAATTTTCCCCAGATAATAGATTCCCCCTCTTTTTATCTCTGAGAGCTCAATGATAAACACCCTGGGACTTTCTATGGACAGCCCTGAAATCGACTCTCACTCATCCGGACTTTGAAGCTCATGATACTAGCCCCCACAGGCCAGCCAGTGTATGCAAGGGGTTGAGCCATATTGCTCCATGGCAGAAGGACCCAGATGGATACCTTTGTTGGACGATTACAGCTTTGCCTGTTTAGTGTGCATGGTCGATGTGAGAGTCGAGGGGGGGGGGACGACCTGAATATGTGTACAGAATGAAAGTGTCAAAGAGGGCGAGAGTCGAGGGGGGGGACGACCTGAATATGTGTACAGAATGAAAGTGTCAAAGAGGGCGGGTGGGCAATGTGAGCACCCGGTACTGTTGACATAGCATCTACAGTGAGCCATTGATGGCCGTGTGCTGTGTCCAGTGTCTCACACCTAGTTGTCTTATGTACATTTCAGATTATCCCTCATCTAACAAGTTATCAATGGCCAGTGTGTATTGACTGAGGTGTGTCTATCCTTTATTTGCGCATCCATTTAACACCAAGATGGTGTTACAAAGCAGGGCTTAGATTATCACTTTCACCTCAAGTGCTTGGTTTGGTCTGCTACTAGTCCCAGGGAGGAGGGGGGGGGGCTACTCGAATTATTGTATGATACCTATGCGCCACACCAAACTAAAAAAATAGGGGGCTCTGGAACTAAATCTTGGTCTTAAAATGGGGGTCTCTGGAACAGCTCTAGGATCAACGATTGCTAAAAATGCAATGCTCCGGAACTGACCACTAAAAAAAATGGGGATCTCCAGAACGTAGCATGGTAGCGGCTAGCGCTTATAGAGGCAGTGTAAAAGCTCAAAATCATAAGAAACCACACATTTGAGGGTCTCTGGAATATGGAAAAATAAGAAATTCTATGGCATTCTAAATTGGTGATGCTTTGGAACGGAAATTTAAGCTGAAAATGGGGGTTTTGACTGCGGCACACATGTATCACACATTTATACTGAGTAGCCCCCCCCCCCCGGAATTGCCCTGGAACAGTTTCAAGGACTAGTCTCTCACCTCCAAAAGAGATGCTTTTGTTTACCTTAGGAAAAGTGCATCAATCTTTGGTTTATTTGGATGCAAGAATTATACATCTGAGCACATCTTTTTCTTAACATAACACAAAAAACAAAAAATAAGCCCTCCCAAAAAAAAACAATAAAATAAAATAATGATAATAAAAAAATAAAAAATACATGTGACTTTTCAATGACAGGTTTTGGGCAAATGAATTTGAAGAAGTGTTTATTCACTTATTGACCATCAAGTCATCAATAAAGTCATGCATAAAAATAAAATTGTCATACTTTTAATAACATTGTTAGAAATCACAAAAGACATTTTCAGAATTTATTTAAATTCATTCAAGTGCAGTTGTTTCTTATTTTCATCAAGATACCAAGTTGAACCTATCCTGATGCTTGTAGTGTTTTGCAATGACTGATGAACTCAGCTTCAGGGGAATATCTGATGTTCAGCCCTCTTAAATTTGGAACTGCTAAATCCATCCAGATTTTTATTCAAATAAAAACAGATTAAAAAAAAGTTTATGCCATGCATCTTGACCGAAGATGTACTTTTTTAGACTTATTGGTTAGTTTGTTAGAAAATGAAATTTAAAAAATTAAGTTCCTATTGTTCCAAAATTTTAATTAGAATAGAAATACAAAAACATGGTTTTAGAATAATAATCGAATTTGAGGCAGCCTTGTTAACAGTTCTCATACAACCTAAACTCCTGCATAATTTAGCTCTGTACCCATCCTGAAATATTGAAGGAAAAGCCATTTGGAAAAGAAAGCAAGAAGTGAATATATAAATGTCCTTGAATTTCTTTATATCATTGCTGAAATTTATCCACTAGAATTTTTTATTCATATACACATTTTTTGTTATATATTTGGTCATTCTTATGCCTGCTCTTTTAACATTCTTCGAAAATGGTTTTTCTTTACAGAGATGAAATACTGAACACATTGGCTCGTATTCTGATAGCAGGTTTAACTTAAACTCAGGTTTAAATTTGTGGTTTAAGTATGGATGGCCAATTGTTACATAAATCACTAACAGTAGAGATATCATACTTCAGCTCAATTTGGCTCTCAAACCATTCATAAATGTCTAGGAAGTATAGATGAATCAGGAAAGAGCACAGTAAACCTAAGAAACATACAACTTTATACAAATTTTGATACTTTTGGCTTTCCATACTTAAACCACAACTTTAAAACTGAGTTTCAGTTAAACCTGCTGTCAGAATACAGGCAAATTATGTTTAAACTAACTACGAAACATCAGAAAATTATTGAATATCAATAGGAAAAAATGAGTGTTTCCTTCAAAGATAAATTGACACGTTAAGTCAATTTTAAAACTCGCTTCCCCATCTGTTTAAAATAAAAATGATTGCTAACTTCTGATACCCTCCTTTTCCCTTCTATCTTTATATAAACCCACTCAATGCCCCGAGGCAGAATACAATAGAATCCTTTGAAAATAGAGAAAGCTTAGAATCGTCCTATGCGAGCAAAAAACACAATACACCTTCTTTCCAAAAGAGGCATTCATAAAATGAGAGAAAGAAAAGAAAAAGCTGGTATCAAGTATGCTATGCCATTATGGCAGCGCCAAAACGCAAATGATCCAGAAAATCACAATGAAATACATGATATATATGAGTAAAGCCCGTGAAAACGCATTAGAAACCTCAAACTGGGTCTGCCTATTCTGACAGCTTGAAAAGAAAATGGGCATAAATGGAATAAGAGAAATAACTAAAGCGCCGATTGATGATAATATGAGAGTGGCGGAGGAGTTGTAGAATAGGGGATCAAAATCCATTTTTCAGATGAATTATGATTATAAAGGTGATAGGATGACACAGTAGGCTTTGGCAGCAGGATGATTGAACGATTTTTTTTTACAATTCGAAACTTCAACAACTGGTTTGGTTATGCTCCTCACCCATTCAAAGAAAAAACCTCCCCTTGTTCCCTCTCTATTCTTCCTTTTTGCTGGTTCAATGTATGGAACGGGGAATATTGAAACTTTGTTCAACTCAAGCCGCAGAAACAGCGCATAGAGCATTAAAAGGCATTTAATGGTGGCAGGGAAAGGTCAAAGCCGCACAAAGACTCGCATGAACCCAGTTCGAGGTTATGTCACTGCCTATGAAGGGGTTTGTAGGAGTCATTGACATCTGCAAAGAAAAGATTGTCATATCACATGCTGCAACAAGTCACTCAAGATCCAAAAGAAGCCTTTTCTGCTTTTCTCTGCATTTTTTTAGTTTTTACCCCTCTTTTTTTTGCAGGGCTTTTAACAGGTCAGTGGGCTTTAAACCACAACTGAACTTCAGCATCATCGCTATTTTTTGCTTGCGTGTGGTAAATTAATTCAGTGCTTACACAATTTCTGTTGTGCATACAGAATATGTATTTGACCCAATTGATAACAGCTCAAAACCAGTTGGCAACAGGTCTGTTTGCGAATCAGCTTAAAAACCCGAGAAATTCAATGTGTACATACATAGTACTAATTTCATATACATTAATAGTATAGTAATTTATGATTTAACTTTTTTCCATGAAACCATCTTGTGAATAATGAAAAGATTCAGTGTATTCATGTTGCAAATCGACAATATACAGTTTCTTCAAGAATGACATAAAACCATACTTTTCAATTGCAACTTCATTTAAAATTAGGTTATTTTTAATGATTACATATATCCTTGCTTGCATGATTTGCAATTATCCAATTAAAGCTTTGCCTTGTGGATCTAAGATATATTCTACTTTATTTCCAGGCATTGATTTAATGTAATAAATAGCAAACAAAACTAAATCAGATCAAAATCACAAAAAAGTGAGGCAATTATCTTTCCACAACAAATGGAGTTCACACAAGCAGATGAGTTGTAAAACAAAATGCATCTAATATTAATATACCAATATCAAAATAACAAAAAAAGTAATTGGAAGCCTCATTTTCATAACTACTATACAGAATATTTCTCAAGGAAAAAGAAATCAACAGTTTACCACATCATTAAGGACCTACATGTATAGCATTGGGTTATGTGTTTTGTCATCAATAGGTGGTTTCAAACCGCTTCCATCATAAGAATCCCCGTTAAATTAGAACTTTTTTAGGCTAAAAAATACCCATTAATTATTCCTGCATTCACACTGCCCCGAAACATACTCTTTGGGATATGTTCCTGAAGTTACGAGCATGCGCAGTATGGTCTGATAAGCAGGCAAGGCACGAGATTCAAAATCACTAGCCCAGCAGCCACTCACATTGCCAAAATACCTGCGACCTTGGAAAAATCCCCGCGAGAGTTCTCGTAATTTCGCCAAGTACCTACTATTTAGTGGGTATTTTCTTTCGGGGAAATTACGCGTAGTTTGCTTTCACATTACTAAAATACCTGGTATTTTCTGATCAGAGTAAATTTCCTGATCAGAGAATACCAGGAACTGACAAACTTCGAGGCGGTCTAAAACCACCTAATGTTGTTTTGATATGGTGATATCATGATCCATGTTGGCTAATGAGCTTCTACATAATTTTGGCAATCTCTCATCAAATATCGGATGTTATAGGTGTTGAGGCAGCTACAAGCAGGAAGCTTAGACAATATTTCCCATGAAAATATTGTTTACACTCATGTTCTACTTAAAGGATTTAGTTTCCTTGTAATGACACAAATATAAATTATGCCATTTTTTAATCTAACATGAGTTTAGACACCCCAATCTCATCTTCAATGTCCCCTTCCCAGTTACGATCGAAGGGGTGGATTAGTGACAAAGCCAGCATAAGTCCACATCATGCACTCTACTTTTTATAAATATCTTATTGATTTTCAAAATCAAATCATAATGTACTCATAATTTTTTTTTACTAATAAATGAAATTAATACTAATTTCTCATAACATGTCTGCCCAGATCTGCTAATGTACCCTTGCCTAAGCTCCAATGTTTAATTGTACCCCTGGAAGTTAACCTATTACGGAATTTATAATTTGTTTATCTTCCCTCTTCCTTCAATAATTGGGGTACTTTCTCGATATAGTCCCCCACCCCCACGCCCTCACCTATAAGAGAAGAAAATGTAACTACCAAACCAGGGTAATGCATGCATCCAAAAGCATGATGTTGTAAAACAAGCCTTCACCCATGTTGGCATGGAGCTATATACTGAGCGCATGCATGGCATATAGTCTGTAACATTATACTAGACGAGGCTTCCCCATCATCAATCAATATCAATGATTGTGAAGAGCAAAACACTTTAGAATTTTACTGCCCCAGATTCAAAATTAGTGCAAACACACATAGATAAAAACAACAAACTGTTTGGGTGGCAAAGAAGTTATTATATAGGCCTATGGGAATGAGTATGTTTATCCTGTCAACAATTTTCAAAATGTTGGATGTTCTGCATAAAAAAAAGGATTAGACAAACATAACTACAAAGTAAGACACAAGTTAACAAAATGAGCAAAGAACTACGACAATGATCATTGATTCTTCACATTGTTTGCCATTTTTTGCCAATATAATGATATTTCTCAAACATAATTATTGTAGACATCATTACAGCGGATAAACCATATCAAAGCAATTTCTCTTGTTGAAATTACCAAGATGCAAAGGGAAGAAGCACACTAGTTTGTAATTGCTATGGCCTATGTTGACTTTATAATCACAACAGACAGGGAAGCAAGCAACAGCTACTCCAACCCCCCCCCCCCCCCCCCAAATTGAATTGCATAGGCTTGATACAGCATAACTTCAATAGGTTATGCATTACAGAGCTAGTTGGCTTGCTAGCAGGCCTGTAAATATACTGTGTGGGTGAGGGGAGGTATGTGACCAAGTAGAACTCTAGCAGGACTAGTACATTGACTGGCTCAGAGCAGCAGCATCTCGCAATCGAAAGTGATTTACAGAGGTGGGCATATGGCCATGATATTGTACACCATAGGCCTGCGTTTCTGCACCCCCTGTATATTCTACTATGTCCACAACACATGTAGTGTACACTGCCAGATAAGACAGTCTGATGCAAATGCTAACATGTGCATGCAGCGTTGATTTTGGTCAAACTTCTATCATGTTCAAAGGTCTACTGTTGAAATACACTTTAAATTGCTTATCATAAGTAAAACTCTTTTGTCTTCTTCATTCAAGATGAACTCTATCAATAGCATGTATATAGGGTTGCATGAAAAATATTGCCTTAGCAATCAATTGAAAATTTCTGTACACTTGATATTGATATACTAATGTTAGCTTTGGCAATTAGTTTACACTTCTTGTTGCAAAAAGATCAGCAATTAATTACAAGTAATATTGTGATTGATTGGAGATTCAAAACAAATTTATAATTGATCATATGCTTCTTGCAACACCCCATAAGGAATTTAACAAACAAATAGGACTATCCATTTAATATAAATCATTCAAAATTACTCTGATTAACATTTGAAAGTTATCCATTTTTAGGGAAAATTTCAGCCATCAAGTAAGAAAGTGTAATTTTCATCTATAGGCATTACTTGACTTGCATAACAAATAAAAAGAAATTGTGCCAAAAAATGAATATATGTTTTAAATAAAAACTGACATAGCACTTTGGATTTGAAGGTAAGCAATGGTGAAATAATAGATATTTCAAACAAATCTAAATATCAATTCAAGGATATCAACATGTGTCCCTTATATAAAAAATAAATTGATTGAATTTTTTTTTTTTTTTAATCTTTAAAAGTTTAAACTTGGCATCAAATGTCAGTTATTGGATGTGAAAATCTTAACATTATTAATATTTCTGTGTGAATTTTGAAGGAAAGAAAATGAAACAAAAATGTTGTTCTCAAATATATAAGTTTATATAATATGATATATAATTTTTGGGTTTTTTTTCTATAAATAGAAAATAGAAAATCAAATAAAGCATTTATTTGCAAGAGATGCTTGGTATAAATGCATAACAACATAGCCAATAAACTAATCACAATTTAAAAAAAAGTAATCATAAATGAGATTTTTAAAAAATAGTACAGCTATGAGTATAAATCAAATGGAACATAGTAATTTCAAGGAACAATAAAAAAATCATTTGTCTTACACCATGCTTTAAGAAAACTGTCCTGGGTGAGTGTTATATTTATATCTCAATGCATGACAGTGTCTCGCCTCGATTATGCAAGTTTTGTACATTGAATGTCGCTGGTAGATTGAATTAAACCTGAACATAAAATATATCCAATTCAGCACAAGAGATGAGGGGTGGGGGTATTCATTTTTCATGCATAACCAGTTTTGTTTATATTTATAAACATGCTCTAGATTTTCTTCCCCACAACTCACGTCTTTGCCTGTGTATAGTGGCTTACTCAGAAACAGAGACAAGAGCAGTGCTTTGGGGAAATTGAAAACAGCAGTGATTGCCGGAGCCATGCGAGGTGATCTGCCTAATGTCGAAGATTACCGGCACAACAAGCCACACAAAGGAATCAGGTATTGATAGTCATGGTACACTGTATACTGCACAACACCCTCCATAGAAGAGAACTCCCAATTATTTGGGATTATTCTTGGGCAATATCGGACAGCTAGACACCAAAACTTACTCATCGCTTAGCATTTTACCAAAAGCGACCACAATTATTTCTGGCCAGTTTGTCTCCTTTTCATTCATATCAGGGGATATGTGGTTGCTGCAATGTCCTTGAGCATTATCCTATGGAATGTATTCTTTTTTGACAGTCTTCTACATTTTTACTCCTAAATATTGATGATTTTTCTTTCTCAGGTGAATTTATTCTCCATCTTTCTACACAACTCTTTGTGATAATTTTTGCACAGTAATACAATACAAAGTTTCTTCAAAATTTAGCTCAGACAAATCGGTGATTGCATTGCATTTAAGCCATTTACCTAACATAATTCCAAATTCAATTAAAAAAATAAAAACATGTTAAGCATGTGATATAAGAATGATAGCTTACTTGTATATATGACAAAATTCTATTAGGAAATCATTGAAGTTAAATCCTTAAACTCATGAATGATTAATTGATGTTATTTCTTCTATAATTTCAGCAAAAAATTACATTTTACAATTTCTGTATTAAATAATATGCGAATGGCTTTTAAATCTTCAGTTATGTCTTTATTAAATCCATTCTCATTTCTGGCAAATATAATTTGACCAAAAGATATAATTTATTTTTACAAGTCTTTTTATAAAGACTTGTAAAGAACATTAGATCCAATCCCATTTTCATCTAAACTTCATTTTAAAAAATACATCTTTTTTTAAATAAAAGACTGAGAGGGTGTTGCAAGAAAATATTTGCAATCAATTACAAATATTCTTTTGCAATTTTAAAAGTGATAGATAAATTTCATTTGTAGCAAATCATATCACACTCCTTGTTTCAAGGAGCAGATTAGCAATCAATCACTAATTTGCAATCCATTGCCAGACATGATTGATTTAGGGACACAAAATAGACTTGTAATTGATCACAAGTTTCTTACAACGCCCCATTAAATAGAACCTACAACTTTCTCAAGTTTTTTTTTTATAGTTCTTGGTTTTGTTGCTAAAATAATAAGATTTATTAGTATACACCTACAGAAAAATTGTAAATTGTGAATACATGGATTAGATTACTACAAAAGAGAGAGGCAGAGAGAAAAGGTCACATGTCGTAAATATAATTCAGAATTTTCTCATGTTCCCCAAGTTTTGAAAACCAGCAACAATTATTCAAATTGACCCGAAGCATATGGTCTGCATAATATATCTCCTTTGTTTACAATCCCTTTTAACCCTGAAAATTATAGGTTCTTCCCTTGCAGACTTCCGATAATGTTCCCTGGAAAACTTGTTACACATGTCTAATTTCAATGTCTATGTGTATACCTTGTCAATTTTAAAACGCGGAGAATGGAGTTGGAGAAATAGAAACTATTCATGTTTCCGTTAATTACTATCTTAAGCCAGACATGGGGGATCGTAGCCACCCTTGGTTTATACACCCCCAGTCCAAGATCTCAGCATTGGTGTTCCTCCCTGCTTTTTCTTCACTCCCTTCCCAATTTTTATGACATTATCAGTATTCTCAATTAGGGGCTAACTGACTGCACACTGACAGAGGTAGATTCGTAAAATTCAACCAGACATTTCAGGATTTTCCATATCACTGGATCTAATGAAATCAAGGCGAGAATGTGATTCTTGGTACTTGTCGTTTTTATTTCATCAGGGAGATCCACCATAAGGGGGAACAAGTGGAGATGGAAATTAAATTGGGCAGAATTTGGTATGATTGTTATTAAACCATTATATGTTAAAATCCCAGAAGATATACATTTTTGTTTAGAAATCACTGCACAGCCAATCCATTCTCACTGCTCCGTGGAGAGTGCATATATCTTGTACAGACATCACAAATCAAATGGGGGTAGGGTTCTTGCATCTTAATCTTCAGTGTATATGACCTGTACATGGCAGATAACTGTTGAAGCACTTTCTACAATTATGCCACAATTTTTTCTCTCTGTTGACATCTTTTATGGGTTATTTTGTACATTTGATTTGTCACTCAATGCTTAGGAATACTAGAGGTCATGATAAGTAACAGGATTGCCTTCAAAATGACCTTTTGATCATCTTGAGATGATGTTGTATAACTTTTTCTTGAAAATGAACATGACATCTTTACAAAACAGAACAATAAAAAGTTTCTTAAAACGCCATTTAACAAACATCCACAGGCAAGTTTCCCCTAATCCATTACAGAAGTTAAATGTACTTCATTCTGGCATTTTAAAGAAAATTCTAAACCAATTTCAAGAGCTGCCAACCCCAATTGAAAACAACCCTATTCTTTTATTTTTTTCATATTTTCAAGCCTAAAATCCTTTTTTTATTTCAAATTTTGAAAAAAAACATACAAAAAAATATCATTCTTAAGTTTAAAAATCCTATTTCAAAGGGAAAAATCATATTCAGTCTCACCATCCTCTTTAATAAAAATCCTACTTAATAGGAAAATATTCTACCATTTGGCAGCTCTGAAAATCTAATTGATAATAATACTTTCACAGAAAATCGGAATTTCACATAGGCCTACATGTAATTACAGAAATTTCATAAAATATATATCAAATCACATTTTGAAAATGAAAAAAACAATTCTATGAATAAAAAATACATGGAAAATATCTATAAATTGAAATTCTTGCAAATACATCTTGGAAATGTCCAATAAATAAGGAAGCTTTTGATTTATATTTATTACATCCCACCTCTTTCAAGAGAGTTTTTAATAAATAAGTCACTTTGTTGTTACGTATTTTGTAGAAATAAATCATCTTTACTTATTTTTCTTCAATTAATTTAGCAAACTTAAATTTACTTCTAAAATTTTTGCGTATCCTGTTAAGTTAATAATTGTTTTTCTGCTTATCTGTTATGTATTGTAATGCGCAGCTGAGTATATCCAAACAGAAATTGCGCTATATAAATTATTATCATGAGTTTGGCATACATTTATACATATGCAGATTGAAATCAGATATCAACCGTCATTCTACAAAGTTATTCGGAATTATATTCCCAGGTAGAATTAAAAGCTTGTTGATGTTATTCAAATTGGCAAATGAAAAAGAAAATCTGAACTAATATCATAGGCTGCCAATGCTCGACTGCCAACTAGCATCCACTTTCTCTTTGTCCAAGATGAGAGGGGTTTCATTTTACAATTTTCCTGACTCCAACTCACAAGACCATAAATTTTTCCTTGCCTCCAAAAGGAGGCCGAAATGAATAATTCCAATATTTCCATGACCAGAGCTTAACAACAACAAAAAACTGAAACAAACTCTGGGAGGAAAGCGCCCATCAATGAGAAATGCATAAGATATCATGACATTTCAATTAAATAGGGATATAGACACAGATCTGTGGTTTTGCAATTTTCCCTTCTCACAAGCAACTCAAACCCATCTCCAAAGCCTGTCAAACTCAATCTGATGTTTATTTCATTTCAATGCTTTTTTATTTTAAATTATACCTTCATTTGCCATGATTATGAGATGGTTATATGCATTATTTTGTACAAATTTATATACATTTTTCATTAGAGAAGATACAAGGTTTATTTAACAAGAATTTGAAATCCACGGCAATACAGCATGCAGACAGGACAGGCTCATCCATGATTATGGATTATTATTTGATATGATATACCATGGACCTACATGGATAGGGGCAGGGGAGTTGATATCTCAAAGAATTTAATGATTTCAACTTAAGCCAATCAAGAGATCCTCTTTTTTATCTAAAAAATAAGAAACTAATAGTCTTTTGGTTCTGTAAAAATCAAAGGGCAAAGATCACATTGGCCTATAATTGAGTATAACATCCAATGACTACATATGATCAAATATCTGGGTTGTTTGTTTTGATATTATTTATTCTCTAAAACAATAAAACAGTATGAAATTACTGAATTTTTTTTCTTTCCATTCATTAATGATAAAAAACTTTTCAAAAATATTTCATATGATACAAAAGTACTTCAATAATAGATTTTTGTAATAATACAAAATTACAAATTTTAAGTAGTTTTCGACCAGGCAACAAAAAGTCATAGACAATACAAACTAATCATTTCACACTGCACAATAGAATTGTCATTTCTGAACTTCTAAACAATAATAAATTATTATAGTAATACAAATATATTTGGTATTAAACCATGCAACAAAAAGGTTAAATCACATAACATACAGATTAACTGGATTCATTTAACATTGTAGTATTGCAAAAGAACTGTTATATCTGAACTCCTGAACAATCAGTTTATTTTAGTAATAAAATTATCTACAGTAGACTTAATGCATGCAACAAAAGGTTCAATCACATAAACCCTACAGAATAACTGTGGGTTATATAAAATTGTAGTATTGCAAGCACTTATTCTGAACAATAATAGAATATTAAAGTACAAGTAATATTTACAAATATTATTTAGTATTCTCAAGACATGCATCAAAAAGGATAAATCTAATCAACGGTACAAGTTAATTACGGTTCATTCAACATGGTGTATAGTTGCTATGGATTATATTACAAATATGTTTTTCTTACCTTTTCTAGCTCCAGAAGGTGAAATCTTAATACTTGAATGGCTTGGATCATCTGATGATAACATGGAAGGATAAAAGAAGCAGTCAATCCTGATTAAATCTTCAGTCTTTAGTAAAATTTAAATAGACTTTAGAAAATTAATCAATTTGCATGAATAATCACCCAAAACAAATAAAAAATCATTCCTTTCACAATTTTTACCAGTTTAAAACTCACAAATGATCATAACGATATTCAACAAATCAATACAGGTGTGATCTATACACAGATCAGGATAAATTACAAATATGGTCAGAGTAAAATATACACAAGAATAAGTCCAGGAATTAAACAAATAATTTTGCTTTATATTGGTAAATTTGTAAGGTTTTACTTTAACAATTCCTTGAATTGATCAATTGAGAAATCATAAATGAATTATAACTTAAGGGATTGTCTTGAAAATTCACTTATAATCCATTACATTTAGAGCCATAGGTCATTTTATTAATGAATTTGGAATACTTGGATTGACTTAATAAAATCACAGCTATAATACTTAGCTTTGATAGCTGATAAAAATGACCCACAAATAACCCGTGATACAGGGCCAATTCAATTTTACTTCCCTCTTTCCACCAAAAGAATAATGAAAAATATCAGAAAGCATTTGTATTATTCAAATAACAAGTTTATTTTAGAATTGGGTGAAAGGAACTGTCCCTAACATGTAAACATATACAATTCATAAAGACATACATGTAAGCATTATGCTTACAATGAAAATGTATATATACTGTGGCTTGAATCCACAAGCACTCCTTATAAAAGAACCTTTATAATTACTGAATGTAAACTACATCAAATACAAGAGTAGGCCTATATAATGCACCAACTTCTATCATTTATATTCTTTTGTCATTTCCATTTTTCCAAACTTCCTTCTTATAATCCTCATCTTCGTCTAATAGATAAAAATGAAACCTGGAATTTAATTTTGTTTCATAATCAAATTGTTTCATGATTAGGCCTACATCGCAAGAATTTTCTGTGAATTGAAGAGGAATCTATCAAGTTCAATGTTCTCAAACAACCTGTAGGTATTAATTACTACCATTAAGTCTATTTTATGATTAGGATACCCTGGAGAGGATTCACTTTACTCACCAAACTATCCAGTTCCTCATTACTGGAAAAGTACTGTTTATCCGCCCTTGCCTAGCAAATATCAACAAACAAAAAAGGGAATGGCAAATATTATATCAACAAGATTATCACAAAAGATTACAAACAACAAAGATTTGATGCTCATTATGTTTGAGTTTGAATCTGGCTGCATTGTATAAAGTCTGTGTCTTGGAGTTGATATGCTACCAAAACGTTTGTGATACTAGTCTATGTATGTAGCCATAGAAGCTCTGTACAGATGCAAGGCATTACGATGAAAATGCACACAGCTAGTAAATAATTTATTGCAGCAAGGGTTGTACTGCCAAAAATGGTTGTGTCATCTATTCATCAAACAATTAGAACACGTTTGACAAAATACATTTAAGTCTTTATTCAAGTTCTGCAACTTATTCATGTATGCTACGATTCTTTTCTCTTATATTGTGGTTAATCATTTTTATTTTCAATTTTTAATTCATTAAACTCAATTCTATCATCATCATGTACTGTGATGAATATTTCTTATTGTAGCAATAATACTTTGAAATAAATCAGAGCATAATTTTTTATAAAATATTTTCTATACCCTGTAATTAAACATTTTTCTATCTAGCAAGAATTCATAGATTCACAGGGTTAAGGCATGCATAATTTGGGACATTACAAAATTTTGATACCATAATGCAATCACACTAACACATTTTCTTAAAAGGCATTACATACTCGTGCGAATAATATTTCAATTACTTCTTTACAGCAAGGAGAGAACATCTAATTAAATAACAAATCACTTTGTAAATATATCTGGGTTTTTTTTAATACTTAAATGTGGAATTTACCGGTATCTGGGCAAATTGAGCTTCTGGCAAGGGACAGTATGTTTCACTCTACTGCTTCTAAACTAAAATAACAACATCTAGGATGAACTGAAACCAATCAACAATACCTTGTGCTCAAATAAAATTCCAGAGATTATAACATGAAATAGGGAAAATGGAACAGAGGTTTAAACTATATAAAATGGGAATGCTTGAAAGAGATACAGGAGAGTGGAGCTTGTTTTCAGTGTATCATCAAAATTGCCTTGGTAACTGAGATTCCCTTCTTGATTGAAGACATTGGAAAGCATTTGACAAAAGCCAGAAGAGATGGGCTGGATTACAGAAATATCATGCCACTGCCATTTTCTAGCCGACCAAACGGCTTAAACCTCATATCACCGGTCATTCTGTCAATCAGACGAGTGAATTGAAATGGCACAGGCGCAATAAATAGCAGCACATGCAACAGAAATGGGCCTTTGCCTCATCATGCAATTGGATTCATGGTGGGGCTGCATAGGATGTGGATGCTTTTTAAAATTCAATAAGATGTTACTACATTAACTTGGGAAACATCAGAGACAATTTGGAAATACAGAAAGGAACTGCACATTGAACCAATATTGAGAAGTCAAAATTATACTGAACACTAACAAAACTGATCATATTATTTAAAAAATAGACAATTTATGATAAAAGTTATCTATTCAAACAGAGATAATTCAGATGATAATTTAATAACATTGTGCCCCAAAAGATAAATTTTGTTCTCTTTGTAAAACATCAACAACTTTATAAACCCTTCCAAATCATGACTTTCTAATCCTTACAGGTATTACACAAAAGCTTGGGTCGGCACAGGCAAATTATGAATGAATCATATAAAGCAAAGAATAAAGAAAATTCATGTTGTTTTGGTGTTGTTCTAGACAGAAGGGGGGCAGTTACAAGAGTGGAGTTAAATTGGCCAGTAAATTGGTAGAAGTGGCAATACTGAGCATCGGTTAGTAACTTTCAGTATTAAATCATCACAAAATCAACTAATGCAAACATATATAGAAAAGTCTAGACATATACTTCACAGCTTCAAACAAGAGGGAACATAGATGAATTGTAAAGAAAACCCGTTGCCTTTTCACCTCGTGTACCTGTTTCGCAAAAACGGCTATGTCTTCGTTGAACGACTCCGACGAGCACACATCGCCGCCCGCCACTCCGGGCTCTCTCGGGGTACATGTCGCTAGCTCGCACTTCTCGAATATTAGTGCGAGCAGTGGGAATAGCGGGTGCCTGTGGACAAAAATAAAACAACCGTCTTCAGCATACTTTCTTGCCCCGTTTAGCGGATTTTCAGTGGCTTAGCATTCGGGGGAAATGAAAGTAAAATGTGGAAAATAATTTGTGTTTAGGAATATTTTAAGGCAGTGTTTTGATTAGGAAACACAGCCTACTTAAATCCTAAAGCTCCCTCAAACCATAGGGATTTACTCTTTACCCGTCGAACTGCCGTATCTTATGACAAACTCGAACTTGGTTTACCAATAACGAGTAATTCCGTGAGCTATTTTGACTCATTCTTCGAAGAAATTAAAAGGATTATTACCAACCATACAATCTCATTTCAGGGTGGAAGGATGCATTTGTAAAGATAATTGAATATTTGAAAATGATTCAGGGCAGATAACGCGTGGAAGAGGTGCATGTTGTGAAACTCATTCCGAAAAAAAATCCATTTCACGATGCGCTCTGGACAACGCAACCTGTGGCCCGTTTTATGAAGTTTTCCGGTGGGGCAGGACGGTGCTAATTTCAATATAACTGTATTTTCTAGACAAAGGCAATGCGGTATAAGGTATGTTTATAACTGTTTGGGGTAAAGCAAGAGTTACACGTGTTTTCATGAGTATCAACATGATAAAATAAATCTTTGTTTTCCACATTCAAAATCAACAATTGTCAACCGAAACTTCTCCGGTAGCGATATTGCATCTAGCAGGAAGTAATGAAAACCAATCCCCACAGATTTTTTTTCTTCCTTCTTTCTCGAGTGGTGAAGGGGAAATAATAAGGCTTTAGATTCTATTTTCTCGCTACGTCAGATGGATAAAACAATGATGTACCCGTAAATTGCATCTTTGTCCCTTTTGTGAATATCTGTGACACTTTGCGTGACCGATGGAGTAATGACATTTGAAGGTGTATGTCCAGGGTAAAATTGTGGATGTGCGACCGAAGGTGCGTGGTTCATGTGAGGTTGAGCGTATGCTTGTGAGTAGTGAACGGCCGACCGAGGAGCATGGGCCTCGTACATGGAGGTAGACGAAGCATCTAAAGAACCATAGTGCGGCAAACCATCATCGTAACCCTGCAATGAAAAAGAAAATTCATAATTAATTTGAAATTTGAAGATATCTCTGTGGTAAATTTATCATTATTTGAAATTCACCAGTTTGGATCTTTAGAGGATGGGAGAGGAGTAAATTTAGGAGAGCGCCAAAAAATAAAAATGGGGACGGTGGTAGAAACTCCGCAACTCCAACCCAAAAAAAGCTGAAGAGAAGGATGACGGTATTTTAAATGTTACAAGTCAGAAATGAAATATACACATTCTTAACAATGAGAAAGTGAACATAAAAACACACCCTCTGTGCCATGTCGCAAATTTATCTTCGCTAACTCTTGATGAAAATATTTCGCTAAATTAGTCCAATAAATGCGTAGAGAAAATGATCCACAAATAAAAACAAAGTCAGAGACATCCAAGGATTTTCGTCGAGATGGAGTGTCACAAAACTACTAATGGTTATCCCTTGGCCTGTCAAATCCGGAGTTTTGACCGCTGCTACATATCACATCGGCAGGCCTGCAAGGTAGCAAGCTAGACGTGAAAAGTGGTCAGATTTTTTTCCTTCTTCGTCACACTTTCCCCTCCTCGGTATAAAGCTGGTTCGAATAAAAGCATCCACACGACCCGGGGTCTCGCGAGCTGAACTAATGAATGGATCGCTTCTCTCTGATGAACAGCACTTGCATGTAGCTGCCTACTTGATCGGGGAAACGAGAGGAGAAAGGAGTGAGAGAGAGAGGGGGAGAGAAAAAAAAATGAGTGGTGTCTCCCTCGCATTGAATATAACGGTAAGGTTAGTTTCAGCTTAGCCGGAGCTTAGCGGCGGGGTACTCTGAGCGTACCGTTCGCACGAATAAACGCTCTCCCAAAGATTACGAGTGTAGAAGGCTTTCTCCCCTTGCGCCCGTCAATCATACTGAGTTGCCATGACACTCTGTGACGGATCAGTGGATCTTCATTCGCATTGCTCAGAAATTACTGACACACAAAGGAGTTTTCCAGAGCTCGGATTCATCCATTCCACAGCCAAATTAATCCACGCCTGGGATTTCTTATTAAATTTTAACGCGATTATTAATTCTGCTCGCGCAACACGAAGCACTTTCGCCGAATGGAAAGGGAAAATTATCTTCCATTTCAAAAGATGTACAACCATAATACACATCTTAATGTTATTTCATTGGATAATAGTTCACACATCAATTGAATCGCGATCCGAGATTCTAACGCTCCAACTAGGAACTTTTTCAAGGTAAGCGACCCCAGAATATGCAAGCTTACAAAGATAGATAATGCCTATATGGAATGTGTGAATATCAGAAGCAAGAATATATCCATTTCCATCCCTCTTATTTTTGTTTTATTTTATTTAGTTGAGGGGGTGTCTCTCTCTTTCTATGTTTTTCCCGTTGTTAGACTTTTTTATGATATGCTATCTTATGAAGGATAATGTCATGGACCTTCACGGATTCAGCATTGTCCAATTAGGGGGTCAGAAAAAAAAATTCATTCATATTCCCGATCGGGAAAGCCAAAAGCTATCGGATTTAATTAGGGGAGTTGTCCTAAATTAAAAGATTTTTAAGTTTTTTTCATAAACAAGATGGGATACCCAATAAACCCTGATAAGCGCGAAGCGCGAGCTGAATTTTCAAAATGTATAATATCACCTCAAAACAAGATATTTTAAGGACTGCTTTACGAACAGGATCCCTCTACGCAAATAAAGCGACCGCGATACATTCTAAGCACTCTTTATCGTGAACAAAATGTATAGCTTAAAAATGTGAGATAAGAGCAAACTGCCAGCTGAAATTATTCATTTACTTACGTGAAAACGAACACTCCGAATCAAGAGCGAGCTGAGATGTTTCAGAGTATATATCTCACTTAAAGTAATGAGACTGAAGCCGCGTCAGATGAATTTCTTTTATAATAAACGCGGAATTTTATTTTCTTGTAATCTTGAACAGGGGAAGGTGCATATCTCATTAAGCAAAATCGGGAGCAAAATAACTAAGCAATTAGCATGTTAAGCACGAAATGCGAGTTGAACAGGCCTAATAATATTGGCTTAAATATTTCATGCGCCATGTTATCCTCATGATAAGGATGTACCTCATTATACATTACAGGCAATGCGAGCGCAAGCTGAAATATTTGAATTTGTGTGATTTGAATGATTCAAATTTGTATTATCTCCCTTCCCCCTTCAGTCCCTTTCTTGTTTTGTCTTGCTTGTCTTATTTTTCCAATTACCCACATTTTCTCACTGCTACAGTGGGGTGGGGGTGCCGTGACGGTTCGGCCCCATCTCTCTTGATCCGCCTGTATACATGGTATAGGCCTACGTGTAACAGGCCTATATGTAGAGAGTAAAAATGATGGCCAAAGCGTATAACGTCCACCCTCATAATTACGTGACATGGATGTTCAAGGTCAATGTAAATATGTTCTGATTATATAGAGTGGGGGCGTCACATGAGGGGGGGGGGCATAGTGTGATTTGCAAGTAGAGGAGGAGGTAAAGAAGGGAGAAAGAAGTAAATGAAGAAAGTATTTCAACTATCATGACTATAGGCCTAATGATCCAATTGAAACATTTTTCATTATCGTCTTGCTCTTATTAAAACACCCTTTCCTCATACTCCTGCTCATAATACAATCACAAATACACAGTGTATGATGATAACTGCCATTGCTAATGATAACTGCCACTGGCAAATACTAAAGATGGAGATCTTTTTAGCGAAATATGTCCTATTTTGACTAATTTGCAGTAGCTATTTTTTTTTTGGGGGGGCAACAAATCGCATGTTTAAGTTTTCGAGATTGATATGCCCTTTTTGACTCGCCTACCAGAGGTGAAGGCGAGACTTTTGGGATTCAAATGTCGTCCGTCTGTCGTCCGTCGTTTCGTCCGTCACAGACCTTATGACACATAAACTCCGCAACCGTAAGTCATTTTTCAACCTTGGATG